>NC_087512.1:19340927-19705927 GCF_036417665.1 Passer domesticus
AAGCTTTGAGTCTGACACATTTTTTCAACCAAAGCCCTAATCTAACTCCATTAATTTTTTTTAATATTGGAAACATTCAGCAAGAGCTGTTGACAAGGTTTTTTGTATTTTTATGGTATTGTTTTCACATTAGTATTAAATGAGAAATTATCTATAAGAAAACAGACTTTTTATTTAAATAGAATAAAAGCTCTGAGTACTGTCCTTGAAAGTCTGAAGTTCATGGTATTGTTCTAGAATGGCTTCCCATTTGTGATAATTCCTCAGGGTGTGAGTAAAAAATTTATGCTTGGTGCATTTCTAGGCTATGTTTCCTAGAAGTTACCCATAAATACTGATAAAAAAGAAAAAAAGTTATTTAACATAGGGATTAATAAATACATAGTTCTTAGGATTCCATATGAAAACTGGATGTGTATGTTCCTGTATAGCGCAACTTGTCAGACACTGTATGCAGTTACCTACTCAAGTGTCTTACCTACTCAAGTGTAGTTTTCTGAATTGAAGTTTGCTTACAAGCCTCAACATGTGTTATTTTAAAACCCCACAAAATTTTAAATGAGTTTTTGCAACAAAGGCCTTGTTCTTATGCAATTTAACAGTTACATTCAGATTAATTTTTGAAGCTGAAGGACTTTCAATTTGAACCATGCTTTGAAAGGTCCAGGCACATTCAGGGAATAATAGTATATAATTTCAGTATATTGTAGAGTATAAAGGTAATTTGGGATATAAATGCTTTGAAGCAATGGACACTCTTTGCTGAAAATGCATATGTTTAAGGGTAATTGTTTCATTGGAAATGAAAATTATTAGTTTTGTAGGGTTTCACTAGTATGCCCTCCAAAGGCTCTGATACACTTGCTGGATAGTTTTTCTAGAATGATGATCCATCTTTTTGATTACAGAGGCTTATAAATCATATTACCTTGTGCACTTCAGTCGTGTTTGCTGATACTGTATTTTGGCTCCTATGGCAGTAATCATTTTAAGCTGCTGAGTTTTAAAAATGAATATTGAGTTGTTTTTCTCTGAGTTAAAATAACTTCAAAAAATCTAATAAAAAACATGTGCCTCTCTAGTACCAAATAAATTAACTTAGGAATGCCTGTAACTTAGGCAGAAGTCTGTTTTTACAACCTTCCAGCCTGAATTTATGAGATATGATACAAACAGCAGAAAAGGTAGGCACGTATATGGAGAGTGCAACATTAGGATGGGAGTGAGGCAACAGAAGTGTAGGGTTTGGTAAGAAATTCTGAAGGATTGAGAGGTATTTTAGTTGCAAAGCAGTGTTAGTTGTTTTTAGTGGAGAGAGCCACTTGAAAAACCCCCAAGCTTAGGTAGAAGAGGTAACGAAGTTGAGATGCAGAGAGGAGGCAGGGTGTACAATCTGTGATACGGAAGTGCAAGGGGCACACGAGCAGATTTCCTGCCTCGTGTCTGTGTGAGATTGTGAAGGGCAAGTGTGGAGATTGTGTGACGTGCAGGAAGTGTGGGTAGGCAGCGCTGGTCAGGAAGATGTGACTGGAATAACACAGAACTGAGACATGGCCAGGGCTGCAAGCTGGACTGAGCAGGTTTGTATCATCCTCTGAGTTCCAGGGTCTGGGAATAGGCAGGACTAGTTCAAGTGTGGTGCTATGTCCCATGCAGATCTCATCACCATCATGTGATGTGATGTGACGTGATGTGATGTGATGTGATGTGATGTGATGTGATGTGATGCTAAGGATCCAGTATGAGAAAAATGTTTTCAGCAGCCACTTAAAAAATAAAATTGTCTTTTAAATAAAGGAAGGGAAAGGGGAGTAGGGAAAAGTGAGAGACAAAAGATGCAGAAGGATACTACATAGGGAGAGAAAAGGCAGCAAATGAATAGGAAACCTGTTGTCGGGGGTGGATGCTGAAGAGATGCAGACCCTACTTTGAACAAAACTTTGGAACAAGCATTCTGTTAATAGGTTTCCCTGTATTAATCTGCTCTTTTTGTTGCATTGAACACAACTAAAGCCAATGTCTTGCTAAAAATGGGCACTGGTTTCCTTTAGACATCTATTGCAATGAGCAAACATTATGCCAACATACTGTACTTACTGAAAGCAGGTATGTCTCTGCAGTGTGAAGGATGAGTCTGATTACCCTCATCTCTCCCAAAATGGTAACAGGGAGACTCTTTCCATGTTGTGTGTCTCTGTGCAGCCCCTTTAGACAGACTCAAAAGATCACAGAATCACACAGAATTGCAGAATCAATTAGGTTGGAGATATGGTTAGACCTTTGAGATCATTGAATCCAACCTTTGCTTAAACACCTCCAGGGATGGTGACTCTACCACTTCCCTGGGCAACCCTTTCCAATAGCAGATCATTCTTTCTGTGATGGATTTCTTCATAATGTCCAAACTAAGCCTCGTCTAGTGCAGGTTGAGGCTATGTCCTCTTGTCCTGTCACTGCTTACCTTGGAGAAAAAGCCAACCCCCACCTGGCCACAGCCTCCTTTCAGGCAGTTGTAGAGGGAAATAAGGTCACCCCTGAGCCTCCTTTTCTCCAGGATAAACACCCCCAGCTCCCTCAGCTGCTCCTCACAGGACTTGTGCTCCAGACCCTGCCCCAGCTCCACTGCCCTTCTCTGCACTCTCTCCAGCTCCTCAGTGTCTTTCTTGCACTGAGGGCCCAGCACTGGACACAGCACTGGAGCTGTGGCCTCAGCAGTGCCCAGTACAGGGGACAATCCCTGCCCTGGCCCTGCTGCCCACACCATGGCTGATCCAGGCCAGGATGCCATTGGCCTTCTTGGCCACCTGGGCACAGCCTGGCTCATGTTCAGCTGCTGTCAGCAGCACCCCCAGGTCCTTTCCAGCCTCTCTGTCCCAGCCTGTGGCACTGCCTGGGGCTGTTGTGACCCAGGGGCAGGACTCAGCACTGGGCCTTGTTGAACCTCACCCCACTGGCCTCAGCCCATCGATGCAGCCTGTCCAGATCCTCTGCAGAGCCTTCCTGCCCTCCAGCAGACCAGCACTCCCACCCAAACAGGTGCAGTTTGTGAATTTCTAACAGCAGACTCAAATTTCTCATCCAGATTATCAATAATAATATCCAGGAAGATATGGAGGGAAGGGAAAACTTAGATGGGTCACACTCTGTGACTGGTCTGGAGCAAAGCTAAGACACCAGTCCTAAAGAAGGAAGGCTGTTATCTGGGTGTCCTAGGGTGACATTATGATGCTTGTGTCCCTAATTGTGTGTTCTGTGCCTCCAAGACTGGCTCTGAGAGCAAAGGCAGGAAAGAAGAAGAAGCATGGAATTTGTTATCAGGGACTGCACTCACTCTTCCACGTTCTGTGGACTGTGTTGTTTGGGCACGGATAGGGCAGAACACTGTGTTCGTTTTGCCTTTTAGTTAATTTAGCTACCTGAGACAAAGAAGTTTTCTGTGGACAGGTTTTCTTTCCTTTTTCTTGGAACTGTTCAAACCTGCTCTGGACTGGGCCCCGGGAGCACAGAGCTCGCACTTTGCAGCTGCCGGGGCCTGCTCTGGGCAGCGGCCTTTGCCAGTGCCCGAGGGACTGACGACAGAGCGACCACCCCGGGAGAGACTTTCTGAATTTATCATCTCTTCAGAGCAGCGAATGAGTTTTGCCATCTGGTATTGTTCATTTTGTGTGCTGGGGAGTGCTCTGCCTGTTTAAATAAACAGTATTTTTTTCCACTTCCCTCCAAGGAAATTTTCTCAAACTGGTTGCGGAGAGAGGCCGTGTGGATTGGCTTTCTGGTGGGGCCTCTTTTGGAGGTTTTCTCCCAAATTTGCCCTCAATCACAATACTGGGCTTCGAAAAGCTCTATATTTTGAATTTTTGGGCTTCCAGCTTTCCTGCCTTTAGGCTTGCAAGAGCAACAGTTTGTGTCCTTCTCCACTAGCAGAGAAAGCAGAAGATTCTTTGAACAGTATGAAAATGGAAAAAGTCTTTCGTATATGATGGCAATTATTTCCTGGATGGCCCTTGTATCTCCTTCTCTGCTAATCTGTGCGAAAAGCAACCTGAAACGATGTGAATCTGCTTTTAGCTCTCCCTGGGAAGTTAAGAAATTTCCAGAATTAAGGTGCAGATGTCACAAGTTTAGAGGGAAAATACCAATCTTAAAAGTAGAGATGAGGGACAGCACTGAGTACGGCTAATATAGTTTTAGAGGCAGAAGGAAACAAGCATCTCAGCATCCCCCATGTCCCTGATAATCCTGAGGCTTTCAGTGCATTAGTCTCAAAGGATGAGTGTTTAGCCAGAAATGCAGGTTGAAAGGCATGAGAAATATAAAAATAAAAAAGCAAACAGAAAATCATGCAGCTGAGATGAAACACCCAGAGGGCCAAATTCTACAGGTTTTCTTGTTTTCCAGATTTCCTGGTTTAATTGGAAATCAGGAAAACTGCTGCAGGGAGGAATAGGGCTGTAGCAATTATAAAAATGTGGCATTAAAGAAGATGTGCACTTAAAGGCATAGTGAGAAATAAAAATTTGTTTTTCAAGAACCTTAAAACTGAAGTCCTTGACTGAAATCTCTGGGGTAGTCCTAAACCAGTACTGTTTATGAAAGAAATGGAAATGCATATGAAGAAAATATCACATATACCTGCCATGTTCCTTTGCACTGTGCAACAGAACTTCATTAGAGCACTTGGAAAAAAAAAAGATTACAGCTTTTGCATTTCTGACTGTGTACTTTAAACTCATGATCTTTTATCTGACCTGTGAATTTTAAAGGTTGGATCTTAATAATGCAGTTCAAAACACAACTATAACACATTTTCATTTATATTTATCTTTATTCAACCTTATTTACTTGTTTCTTTAATTTCTTTGTTTGAGTACTTATCTGTCTGGCTCCTTTTATGTTGCCAGGAATCATGATTCATATTTAGGAGAGTGAAAATATCATACAGAATCACAGAATCATAAAATTGGAATATGGTTTGTGTTGAAAGGGACCTTAAAATTCTCCTAGTCTCACCCGTACCATGGCAGAGACACCTTCCACTAGACTAGGTTGCCCAGAGGCCCATCCAACCTGGCTTTGACACTGTCCGAGATGGGGCACCCACAGCTTCTCTGGGCAACTTGTTCTAGTGCCTTACCATCCTCACAAGAAAGAACTTACTCCTAATACTTAATCTGAACCTACTTTCTTTTAGTTTGAATCCATTCCCTCTTTTTCCATCACTACATAAAAAACCTAAAAAGTTCCTTTCCATCTTTCTTTTAGACTCCCTTCATGTACTGAAAGGCCACAATTAAGTAACTCTAAAAGCTACTTTTTTCCAGGCTGAATTATTCCAGCTTTCATACTACAAGAGGTGTTCTGTCCCTCTGATCATCTTGGTGTCTTTCCTCCGGACTTACTCCATGTCCTTCCTGTGCTATGACCCCAGAGCTGCTGCAGCCCTGCAGGTGGGGTCTCATCAAAGCAGAACAGAGGCGCAGAATCCTCTCCCTGGCCCTGTGCCCACCCTGCTCTGGATGCAGCCCAGGACACGTGTGACTCTCTGGGCTGGGAGTGCTCATGGCTGGGTCATGTCCAGCCTCTCCCTCACCAGCACCCCTGAACCCTCCTGGGCAGGGCTGCTCTGGATCTGTTCATCCCCAGCACGTGCTGATATCTGGGGTTGTCCTGACCCTGGTGCAGCACCAGCACTTGGCCTTGTGAGCTCCACATCTGCCCACTTCTCCAGGTCCCTTTGGATGACATCTCATCCTTCAGATGTGTCAAGAACACCACTCAGCTTGGGGTCATCTGCAAACTTTCTGAGGGTGCACTTGATACATTTGTCTTATGTCACTGATAAAGATATTAAATAACTCTGGTCCCAATACAGACCCCTGAGGGCGCCACTTGTCACTGATGTCCATCAGGACACTGAGCCCTTGACTGTGAGCCTCTGGATGGGACTGTACAACCACTTTCTTATCCATCCAATAGCTCACCTTCTGAACCCATCTCTCTTCAGTTTAGAGAGAAGGATGTTGTGGGGCTTTGCAGAAGTCCAGTACATCCACAGTACTTCACTTGTCCACTGATGTAGTCAGTCTACTACAGAAGGCCACTGCGTTGTTCAGGAAGGGCTTGACCCGGGTGAATTTATGCTGGTGTCTTGAATCACCTCCTTGTCCTTCATGTACCTTATCACAGGTTCTAGGATGGTCTGATATTCTGAGCTGAGGCTGACAGGTCAGTAGTTCCTAGAGTCCTCCTTTCTACCCTCTTAAAAGATGAGCACAATGTTTCTCCTTTTCCAGTCTCCTGGGACTTCACATCGACACTGACGGCTTTTCAAACAAACATCATGGAGAGTGGCTTGGCAACTGCAGCTGCCATTTCCTTCAGCACTCTGGGATACATCTCACCAGGTCCCATTGACTTATGTACATGCAGGTTCTTCAGGTAGGTAGTCACCAATCTGATCTCTACTTACAGTGGGAGGGACTTTGCCCCCCCAGTCCCCATTCTGCCATCCATCCAGTCAAGAGGTTGGAAGAAAGGTTTCCAGTAAAGACTGTGACAAAAAAATTGTTGAGGGCATTTACATTTAAAAACATTTATTGCCTACAGTGTCTGTCACACCATTTAGGCCAAACACCAGACAGATCTCAGGTATCAGTTAACATCCTCTGATATCTATCTGTGAGATGGGAGTAATGCTCATCATCCCAAGGAGGCAGTGAAAATTACCTGGTATTTGAAAATATGAAGGTTGAATCCCTGCACAAAATCTGCACATATTGGTAGCCTCCACATGTCTGTAAATCTCAAATTATCAGAAACACTTTGTACACAAAGTCAGTGTGTTTTTCCTCTATGTCAGTGACTGTATAAGACTTCTGGAAGAAACAAATGATTTCTAAGAACTTTGATATTCAACAAAAGCTTTTCCCCTTTTCCTCTTGTGGCTGTTTTAATGTTTACAGCTCCCTACCCAGTCCTCTTGAAACCATGTGGCTGTGGATTTAAGGTGTGTGTATGTCTTCATAGAAGCAGAATACCAGAGAGCCAGCATGGTAACCTTTGAATCCAGAATTGCTTGTTTCCTTTCCAAAATATTTTTCAAATAGGGGTGGAAAGCAGCTGGATTTTGATAACTGCTGCTTTATATAATGAAGAAAACAAAAAAAGAAAATGAAGAAAACAAAAAAGAAGACAAAGAAAAGGAAAAGAGTAGGGAAACCCCCCCCCCCCCCCCCCCCATTGAATCCCAAGAAGAGTAATATATGATTCTTCATTCAAATGTTTAAAGTTTTCCATTATATATTTTGGGAAGGGGAAAAATACTTTTTCCACTACCATCAATGCTATTACCTCAAGAATAAGTTAGCTGTGGGAGCAGGTATCTTTGCCTTCCTGTTTTGAATACCATAAAAATTAATTTAACCTCAACTGGTTAGTAGTCTAACTATTAAATAATTCTCCACCACCACAGTCTCAGTCCATAGTAAAAAACAGGTGCTCTTTATTACTAGACCATTTTAATATTTATTAGTTAACTAGTAACTGTTAAAATGAAATAAATATGTCCAGCTATTGAAAACTGCTACTGGAGAAACATATTTCTCTCCCTCACATTGTGTCAGCGCCAGAAGTAAAAGCAGAGTAGGGAAGGCAGTTTTGATGGCATTGCCAGCACAAGTAGCGCAAAGCCACAAGCTGGAACGCATCCCAGAAGCTTGTCTGGGTCTGTAGCCCACAGGGATAGACTTGACCTCCCTTCAGCAGGGAAGCCCATTCCCTGGGTAGGCTGCAACAGCCTGGACCTTACTGGCCTTTAATGCCTGTCATTCAGCATTTTGGTGTGGCTTTTTAGTGTTTGCAAAGCCTGTTTGTAGTTGCAAAGGAAATAAATTGTGAATTTTTAGTTAGGTGTGGGATGCTAGCATCACAAATGGTGTTTTCCACACACTACAACTCTATCCTTCCATTTCAGCCAAAGTAGAGGTGGGATGTACACTTAGAGAAAGGCAGTAAACTGTTTTTTGGTTTTTTTTATGTAGGAAGACTGATTATGAGAGGGGGAGGTGGTAAAAAATATAGGGAAGAAAGTGCTATGTAAAAGGCAATGTACAGGAAGAGTATTTGTGGCTGAGCAGCTGAGTGGGTGTTGAAGCAATACCCAGTTGTTGGCTGGGTCCTGCTGCAGGGACAGGAGTCCTGAAACCCACCCTTGTACACCATCATCCAACAGAGGATGGCAGAGGGAGAACCCAGACACGGACTCGGAGAGGGGGAACACATCTGTCTTTTATCTACCCCGACAATTGTGATTGGGCTTTTTTCTTGTTCCAATACCCTAGATACAAGCTCCTGGAGGTACCAGAATGCAGCAGCTGCTCCCATGCAGCCTGTGAGCAGCCTTCTCCTTCTGCCACAGCACTGCCCTTCCCTTTGAAGCTGGATGGGAAGAAAGTCACAGCAATAACCTGCTCCTGGATGCACTTTCATCTTCTGCTCCAGCTGAAATTCCTCCTTGTTGGGGAGGACTTTTGCATCATGTAGATTCTCACCACGGTCTTGGGCAAGTTCTGTCCCAGTGGCAATGAATTCTGCCCTGCAGCTGAAGCTAGAAATTCAAGGTTTTAACCTTTTTGTGAAATAACAGATTCAATAGATGAAACTGTAAATTTTACTCGTACTTTCCATTCCAGTTTGAAAAAAAGCATGATTTTAATCACTCAGTTCATTGCTTGGGTCACTTCACTAGACTTCAGAGGAATTCATAATTAATGACTCTGAGCAGGCTTTCTTTTTTCAGTTCTTATTTTTCCTTTGAACTTGGCATTATTTCTCTATCCCAGACAGCATGATTTACATGTTGAACAAATGGTATATTAATCTTTTGATGTGGATCCATGTTGTTTATCAAATTTCTCATAATCTTATACCATTCTGCCTTGTAACATTTTTAAAGATATTCATCTTCAGCAGAAAAATAAGAGGTTTTCCTCCCTGTGTCCTGTTATACCTATGGAATCACACTACCAACCTGCCATAAAATCCTGATAGAGA
Organism: Passer domesticus; assembly: GCF_036417665.1. Classification (NCBI taxonomy): domain Eukaryota; kingdom Metazoa; phylum Chordata; class Aves; order Passeriformes; family Passeridae; genus Passer; species Passer domesticus. Next base: position 19,349,979 of record NC_087512.1, read on the forward strand.
TAAAGTATTTTAATTTCCTTACAAGACAAGCTAGCAAACTGTGGCGTGTCTAACTGATATCTCATGGTAGGTTTGCTGATTCCTGTCCCCATTTATAGTTTGATTAGTAACCAGTAATTAATTGCACAATAATTTCCTTGTGAAATGCACCACCTTTCTGGAAGTAAAAGCAGAGGTTAATGATCATGAGAAATACCATAGAAATGTTTGCATGTGGCTGGAACAGAATTTTGGCTGCAGTCACAGCTTTTCAGATTTTCAGATTTGTTGGTATTGTTGAGTAACTTTTTTTTTTTTTTTTTTTTTTTTTTTTTTTTTTTTTTTTTTTTTTGTGCACAGGTCCTTCCATAGTGTTCAGGGTAAGTAATTTTTTTTTTTTTCCTCCCCCATCATGGACAAGATTCTTGTTGTCCTTAGAAATGTATGTTACCCTATTTTTTGACAACTGTGTTTGCACATCAGTGACTGGAAGTGCCACATGCCCAGTTCAAGGAAAGAGATGTGTGCTGTGGCGGCTACTACGGCAGTAGCCCATGCCTGTTGTGCCTTGAGTGGGTGAGCTGATGCTTCACATGAGCAGGAATGAGCACCTTTTGGCAGCTCAGACAAATCCAAAGTTTTCTGAAGGCCTAGATCTACACTCAGGTTTTGGCATGCACTCAGATATCCTAGAAATGAGGTTTTCTTGTTGTCTTTGCCTACAATATATAGAGGAAATCAAAGACAAGCAACAGAAAGGAGGGTTTTATATCATGTATGTGGGAGCAATGGGCTATGTCATTATCTGTGTGCATATGCAAAGGACAAATATTTCTCCTGCTGCCTCACAAAAGGAGATTCTGTCAGACTTTAGAAGTTCATTAACTCATTGTGCAGAACAGGTCATAGGGTTTAAACCAGGGTAATGTGATCCTGTAGCAGAGGTGAAAAAAAAATCTATTATAGTGTTTTTAGTGCTGTTTTGTCTTGGTTCTTCATTAAAAGCACCTTTTTAGTCTTTCAAGCAACAATAGTCTGCCTGCCAAGTCCAGGAGTGTGGATTAATTATTTCTACCACATAAATAGGCTGAATTTTAGACTGGAATGTCCTTGCTGCCTTTGTGCAAAGCATACTGGCCTTGGCTGCTGGTGTGCCTTGCTCAGTTATAGACCAGCTGATAGAACATTGGTGGGGGGATGTAACCAATACTCAGTGAAAAATATTAATTAATTCTAGTATTTAAAGGGTTTATAGCCACAACAAAGTTGAAGAAAATATTCTTTGCAGACATTTGACATTTCTAAAGACCCTCAAACTGGGTAGATATTTTTGATTTTCTGGAGCATTTCAGGATTCTCAAATGCTGTCAGGAACTGTTGTAGACATTGAAGCACTAACTTGGGACTAGGTGTTGCCTTTTTGCTTCACAATAAAGATGGCTTTAGGACTGAGAAAGAATGAATAGCTTCTTTGTACAAGGAAAGGCGAAATACTGTTGTGTTCTATTTGTGAATACTTTAGAGGCTGGATTGTGGCTGAGCTTCCTACATATAATTTCCACGCGTTAAACACCTGTGATATGTAGGAGCAGTCTCATGTGACATATGTAAGGATTTTCACATATCCAAGTTTGCTTATCTGCATGGAAACACTTGAACACAAGTCACCAGTTAGGATGAATACCTGTCCTGTAACATCTGTAGGTTAAAGAAGCACATACATTTTGTAAAGTTCTTTGGGTCTCTGTATGACTATATGTCTATATGACTATATCTCTACTTCTCCTGATGCTCCTTGAATTTTGAAACATCTTGATGGAAAAGGCTCCATGGTAAATTTTTTATATTACAACTATTCTTAAAATATTTTTGAAATGTTTTTATCTTTATATTTTGAGAATGTTTGGGAGAAAATGTATTTATTTGTACAAAATTTTAAATTTTTAAAATGTTTGTACTAGAAAACTGCATTCATTGAAATAGAGGCAAATGTTTACTACAAAGCTAACATTTTATTTCTTGGGAATATTTTATAGACCCATTATTATCTTTGAATGTTTTTGCACAGATTTTGTGCCATCCAGGTGATTTTGTCTAAAAATACCTTAACTGCCAAAATAGTTGTTTTTCCCTTTTGGCAAGTTGTAATATCCAAACCCAAAAAGTTTCCACAGACAAGAGTATCAATCTCTGAAAAATCTGAACTCCAGAATGAGGCTTGATTTGGTTTTTTTTTTTTCTTGGAGGAAATAAAGGGAAGGGAAGAGATAATATTGTGAAAGGATGATCTTCACTGATTTTTATCTATTTTTCACTTGAGGGTGTCTCCTAGAAGCTGAAAGGAAAATATAAGCCATAAAGCCACTTACCTTGTCACCTACATTTATAATGTTCAAATCCTGCAGGGTCCTGAAAACCTACAGACATACAATTTGTTCCTTTGTAAAAAAACCTTATTTGTTGAACCTGTGTCTGCCTTCAGCAATAGGGCATTTTTGCAGTCAGCGTGCTAAATTTTAAAATTCTTCAAGATTCTATTTACTTTGAAATGTGCTGTTCTTACATTCATCCAATTTTGATCTTCCTGGGGCTCAAAGATACTTGTGACATCTGTGGAGGCCTGAGCAAAAACAAGGAGAGAACAGATAGTCATAAGACACTCTCCCTTTCCTTCTCAGGCACTCCTTAGCAGCAGAACAAGGGGTGCAGAATGGAGCTACCTCTCAAAGGAAACCTGCTTTTCTGTGCTTCATTTACATCTCAAGCTTGCCCTCTCAGAGGCACCATGTGCTTTCCTCACAGCTGACAGAAGCTGCAGAAGACGTGCAAAGTAAGGCTTTTGCATGGCGCTGGTTCAAAATTAACAGCTTTTATTGGAATACAGTAATTACTGGCACCTTGTCAGGAAATATTACCATTTAAAATCTTCCTGTTTAAGTCACTTCTTCCATCAAAGCAACTTCTTCCACAGTAGGTATGGCAATATGACATATGAATATAATTTTTTTCAGACAAAACTTTGTCATTTTTCATAGGTGCCTGGGCTCAGGTCTATTTCTTTTCCCTTGCCTCTCTTACTGCTGGTAAGTCTGGCATGTTAATCCTTCCTGATACTGTGTTGAATACTTTCACTCCTGGGGTAAATCAGCTTCGTTGCTTAGAGGAGTGCTTGGGCTCAGGGAGTTAATGCTGTGAGCTGCCCAGTCACTCTTTATGTGCACAATGGGTACAAAAAAAGTGATCTGGAGGCAGATTCAGTTCAGAGAGGTTGGAAAGTTGTTACCAGTCATTCTTCCCCACTTGGGTGAAGTCAACAGCAACCTCCTTGATATGGTGACCCAAGCATTGGGACCTAGTTTGTTTCATAGTTACTTTGTGGTCTTGGCTTTCTGCCATCATTTCTCCTTGCTTAAAAACAGGCAAATAATCCTCTCTTATAAAGCCTCAGAGGGGATTTAGAGGACTAGAAAAGTATTGTGTGAGCAAAGCTGGAGATTGGATACACAGAGGTGTGCAAGCAGCTGGTAGCATGGGATCTGCTGCAAAGAGTAAGAAAAGGAAGAAAAAAAGTATTTATTATCTAAATGAAAACAAACACTTAAAAAAATAAAGAGGCCTTAAGAATTATAAGAAGGTTAAATACCACATGGCCATCTGATACTGTCAAGGCAGTGAGATGTGCAGCCAGCCAGTCCTTGGGGCAGTGTGTCCACGCTGCCTGCTGTAGGCAGTGGGAACCATCAAGGTAGCTCTAGGTGAAACAATGGCTGGGTTATCCAGGGGCCCAGAAAAACAAGTGGTCTAGCAGTGTGAAATTAAAGAAGCAAAGATATCCAGAACCAGCCCGAAGATCTGACTTTGGACTATGGGATTAGAAAGGCCTTCAGTTTTGGAGGTGGCACCCTTCCCTCCTGGGCAAAGAATTTTGTTCTGAGGCAAGCAGGGTTCCTGATGGTAGGATGGAATTACTTTTCCAATCCATTATTTGAAACTTTACATTGGAGTTGTTATGGCATGTTTTAGGCTAACTTGTGTGCTGAGTGTCAAGTGCCCTGCTTGCCACTAAAAATTAGGCTGGATAAAGCATCAGTTAGCTCCCTGAGCCCTTATTAGAGTTAGTTTTAGCATCTCCAAAGTAATTAATATTTATATGCCAATAGAGGCGCTGGAATTGTACTCTCAACTCGCACACAGAAGTCTTCTGTGTAGTGCCTGGAGCATCTAAGCCATCTATGTCTAGGGCCAAAATCTGACCCAGTGTGAATGGCACAACTGTAGCATGACATGTTATGCACTTAGACTTGACTTCACATGGGAGAAAATGGCAATTCACAAGGAAGCCTTTGTTTAAAGGACCTTCCCAATCTTGCTGATGAGGCCAGGAGGTTGCACACTCTTCCCGGGCGCAGGGACAAAGACTGTGCCTATGTGTCTTTGTTTGCTGAGGAGAGCTCTTGAATCTGGTTGCTCAAGGCATGGCCACCAGCTGTGAGGCCAGCCAGAATTTCCTTGGCTATGCAACATGCTGATTACTTGCCCGCTTCCTGCGCAGAGCTTACGTGGTACAGAGGACTTTGTCCAAGCCTTCTACGTCAAAAGGGAATTAAATTTCAATGCAAACACAGGTTGCATGGTTGAGCCCTTAAGCCCACAACAAACTCTGCAGTTTAATCTGCTGCTGCTGTAGACAAACTATCCTTGTTAAATAGTTTAAATTTAGCTGGTAGAGCCCTTGAGAGATTATTTTTGGGACACTTTGTGTTTACTGATCTCCACTAATCATGTTGTCTATTAATTCTGCTGTTCAAGAGCATATGCCTAGACCTTGTACTTTGTTGCTAATTTGTCTCTCTCCCATATATGAGGCAGAGATTCAAGGAAATTAGAAAATTGCTCTGACTGTTTCTGCCAGGTCCCTTGATTAGTGCTTTGAGCAGTCTGGACAGGGAGGCTGAATCCTGGCTGACCTTTTCTTTGCTCTGAGTTTACAAACATGAGAAGGAACTTTGTTTACTGCAGATGTGCAGTTTGCTGGATGCACTAAGAAATGTCAGCCATCCAGCAGTCAATGCTTCCCTCACTCTGCTGCTCAGAAGTACTGTGTTGTTGGGTGAAGGTGCTCAAACTGGGACAATGGGCGGCACAACACTCCCTGCACTTTGTGCCTTAGCAGGGAACCAAGGCAGCCAAAATGGGAATGAATAACCTGGGAAGCAGTTGAGGATGCTATACAGATATAACCAGTGTGATTTTCACAGGCACTGCTGGGGAATGAACCTCTGCTTCTGCTTGGATTTAGGTGGTGGTGGTAAAAACTATTCCTGTGATGGAAAGGGTGTTTTCTACAACCCTTCTGGTCTGGGAGACAATGCTAGGTGCCAGGGCAGTACAAGCAAGGACAGAAAGTGTTTGGAGATTAATAAATAATGAGGATTTAGTTATGAACTGACAGACTGCCATGGAAGGGATACACAACTGCTGTGGTCATGCTACTACTGTTCCAGCTTGTGTGCTATGGCTTGTCCTTGGAAAATCCACCATGCAGTGTTGCTCACATACATACTGTTTGGGAAATTTAACAGTATACAGTCCCTGTTTAAACTTCCTGTCAAACCTAAATTTAAAATCCCAGTTGGACCATCCCAGACCTTGTGAAAAAATATTCTAGTTTGCTGCATACTTTGGAAAATAGTGGTATTACAGTACACCTACCTCAAACTCTCTTTAAGGTCTCTATTCCACTTTTATTGTTAGCAATACAGTGACAGCTGAAATATGCAGGTGCGAAGGGAAGACAGGGAAAGAGTATATGAGGGAAAAATACTATTATAGAAATTATTTCTGCAGATACATACCTTGGCAACTCTTCTCCAAGTTCTCTGGTGGGCTGTGGAAACAAAACAATCTGATTTTCAGACAAGATGCTCAAGTATGAACAAGGATGTGCTGTATTGTTAGGGAATCAAGGGATAAGGAACTCTGTGGGCCTCGACACAATATAAAGTAGCTTTTTGAGAAAGGCACTGTTGTGAGGTTGAGAACTAGAACTAGTGTCAGGAAGACTTCAGTTTATTTTCATCTTGTTCTGGGAAAATTATCTTGGTACAAATAGAAGTAAGACCAATAAAAGCCTGTCCAACTGTTAATTCTATTATTGGATAATAATACTTCAAATTCACTTTTTATTATAACTGAGGAAGTGTCCCTTTCAAAAGTGGTGGAGACCAAAGGCACTTTCTGTTTGCAATCACAGAGTTTTGTTTTATTTATGTAGCCTCTTGTAAAATGCTTTTCTAAGAGGGCTTCAAGCAAAATTAAGAAGTGGCACTAAGCAAATGCCTTTACCCAAAACAGAAAAAAAAATAATCCACAGCTCCTTAGTGGTTGGTGTATTCTTATGCAAAAACTTTGAATGTATCTCTTCCCCTTCAGTTCTTTTATTTCTGTACTATTCAATAACCTATATTGTATATGTAGGTATCACCTGTATATGATTGCAACGCTTTCAACAGAGCACTTTCCATGGACAGACCTTGATGACTGAAGAGTATTGTGCTGAATAGTGAATTACATAAGTGTGAAAAGGTGCTATTTTATCTGAAGAGAAAAGTCTTTCTTTCCCCTAGAAGAGATGCCCAGCAAAAGACAGAGCTTCAGTGGGCTTAATATTCATCATGGAGGAGGTAATCAAATGGGATGATGAAATGGGACTCCAAATGAACGCTGCAAAAATGAGTAAGCAAACCAAACAGTTAGAAGATGAGTCTAAAGTAGATAAATATGAGGCCATGAATCTAGGAAAATGCAATCTTAACCATATCTACATGATGCTGGACTTGGAAAGATGTCTTGCAGTCACTGTTGAGGGATTTCTTTAATTAACTTTCAGTATACAACAGCAGTATAGCTAACAAGCCCAACAAAATGTTGGTCAGCATTAGAGAGGTGAGAAGAAAAAAGGCACTCTTTTATTTGGCAGCTTAAGTTCTGTGTACAATTCCATTCTCTACACTGCAAGAAGAACTAAAAGAAGGCAGCAATCAAGATCAGTGTCTTTTAAGGAGATATTAAAATACAGGACATTAAAGAGGCTCTTCATTTTGGAGCAGAAGAAGCTAGAGTGCTATGCCTGAAGCCTACAAAATCAGAAGGGAGGTGGACAAGGACAACTAAATTCCCAAGTACTGGGATTTAGGTCAGTCACTGAAGTTGGTCAGAGATCAGTTTAAATCTGAGAGAAAACATTTCACTATGTAAGGAGTGAACTTCTGAATTTGATCTTGCAGGAGACTGTAGAAGCATATGGTACCAGCATATTCAAAAATACATTAGACAATTTAATGGGTAATAGGCCTGGAAGCAGTTAACTTAAAGGTCTAAAGGACACAAAAATAGGCATGTATCCTCTAACAACCCTGACAGAGCATCTGAGGGTGCGGAGGAAGGTGCAGGAGAACAAAGCCAGGAAAGCAGCAGGCTTGCGTGACTGGTGTCCCCTGTCGTGCTGCTGGACGCAGAGCATGGGGCTGGATGTACCCATCTGACCTCTCCCTTCATACCCAGCTGTTCAGCTGGCCAGTGTCCAGCTCGAGACAGCTGCAGCCAGTGCTCGCAAAAGGGCAATGAGGGATAAAGAGCTAGGACCTCACACAGCTGACAAACAGACTGGTTCCAAACCAGCTTTGCCCTCTGAAAGAAGCTCATTGTCACTTAGTGCTTTGCTCCAGTGCCACGCTGAGGAAGGAAGAGGTGACCAGTGTAACATCTGGATGTCTTATGGATATCTGAAGTAAATGACATGTAGTTGATCTAGGCCAATTTAAACTTATCCTTGTGTGCAACAGTGAACTGAGTGTAAGTAGATCCTAGGTTTAATAAATGAAGGTAAATGAGATCTAAACCCTTGCCTCCTCTCTTCATAGGAAACAAGGCAGTCACAAGGATTAGATAGCTACATATTGAATTTATATACATTTTTATTATAAATCTTCTGAATTATGTTTTAACAAAACCCTATTTTTCTTTAAACAGGAAATATTTCTATTGCTGAAGATTACACTTGATGCCTCCATTTTTTAGTGCAAATGTTTATGTTTTCAAGAAAATGATTTTTTTTCTCTTCTGAGAGATAGTGTTTTGTTTTGGAAATTTTAAGGAAAGGCTTTGGCAGAAGTGTCTTGGGTTTGACTGTTGAGGTCATGCTCTGTTTTGAAGTGGTTGTTTCCCCTCTGACAAGCCAAAGCTGAGGACATCTGTTACCAGCACAGATCTGTTGTGTCACCAAGAAACCTTCTGGGGAGCTCTGCACTGCTGGGTACCTACCGCAAGGCATCCCCTCCTGCCTGCGCATGGGTTGGGGCAGAGACCTGATGTGCTAAAAGGACTCTATATGCGGCTCCCCCTCTATCCTCAATTGCAATACTTTAATGAGGTATTCTTCAAATAGCAGTTTTCAACCAAATGGGTTTTTTATATGAAATTGAATGAAGGAAAATTAAAAACAAAATAAAACAAACAAGACCTAACAAGAAAAGTTCCAGAAAACTTGCAGCTCTGCTTAGTCTGTATTCTGCTATAGTTACCCAAGCAACCTGAGAACTCATCAGTGAAGAAGGGGCAATGGAATTGACTTGAATGTCTGACTTTTGGAAAAGCAAGATGATGTTCCATCATTGGCAACATCAACTGAAAAACTTTTTCTATCAAAAACTGAAGTCAGTGGACACGCTCATTAACTTATAGGAGTGATTTGTCAAGAGAAAGTGGAGTTTCTTTTATTTATTTATTTATTTATCTCTCCCCCTCTCTCTTTTTTTTTTAATTAGTTAATCTTATTGGAGCCCTCTCATCTGGTGAGTTGATATTGGAACCCACTGCTATGTCGTCCTCATTTACTGTTCCACATAAAGGCAGAATAAACTTCAGTCAGAAGGTGGGGTAAAGGTTTCTGAGTGATAAACTTGATCTTCCAGCTGAGACCACCTTGCCTTTTGGCATGAACAGGAGTGCTCTTGTCCTCTAGTCATAAACTCTACCTCAAGTTTAAAAGATGCAGACTGACAGGACATTTCATCAAAACTTTGTGTTAAAAGAAATACTCTCATGATTATTTGCGCAACTTTTTTTTATTGTTAATTATGGTGACACTGCAATAAGTTTTCTTCCGATTTCTGCATTTGCACCTCACTCTAAGAGCTTCTGCAGTGTCTTTCCTTCTGTAATATCTTCTCCTGCAGTAACAAGTCCTTTAAAAACACATCAGCGGCTGCCTGTCACTTCAAGAAAACCTTCATTTGGCAGCCTTGTCAGGAGTGTGTTTGTTGGAATAGAAAATCCTTTTTTTTTCCCTTAAGTGTCTGACCTTTTATCAAAAAATATTCTAAACTTTGATAGTAAGAAGCAGAATAGCAAGAATTGACTTCCATTACATCATAAGGACTCTTCACATCCATAGAGCTTCTGGTGTTTGCAGTAACATCCTCTGCCTTGTTTTTCACTGCTCATTTCAAGAGTACCTGGTACATGTCAATGATGAAATAACCACCTTTTATTAAAGAACAAAATTGGATATATACATATATATGTCTTGTTTACATATTAAAAAATGCCTTTATTTCAGACTTTTGGCTGATTCTCCTTTAGTCTTCTGAAAATAACAAGTCTTTAAAAGTTCCATCCATCTCAGCAACTATGTCTTGTCTCCTTCCCTGATTATGCCCACTATTTCCTTCTTCAAATAGAAGCGGATGACTAAATTCTCCAGGCACTCTCTGCTATTCTCTCTAACTGTGATTCCCTGAACAAACAAGATCTTTTGTGGGTAGTTTGTAAGGAAGAGGAGGACAAGTGACAGAAGGGAAGAGTGCTGCGAGCTTCTAATTGAAATTATCAGCACAACAGCACCACAGCTGGAAGAACAGTTTGTCAGGGTCTGCAGTGCAGGTGTTTGCTGAGAAAGTGTACCTAGTTATCAGGTTTCTGAAACCTCTGTAGCTGGTTGAGGCCACCACGAGCTCTGCCTGGGCAGAGCAGTGGTTCTCATGGCAGCTGGGATGTCTGCAGGAAGCGCACTGGACAGGAGATATTCCAGACATCTCTGATACAAGCAAGGATAACTTCAGACTGTTTTAACTTCCAGAGAAGGTCATGAAGGTGCTCACAGGGCTGAACCACGTTCCCTATAAGGACAGGCTGAGAAAGCTGGGATAGTTCAGCCTGGAGAAGGTCCCAGGGAGGCCGCACCTAAAGAGCAACTACAGAAAAGATAGGGAGGGCCTCTTTATCAGGGACTATAATGATAGGACATGGGGCAATGGTATTAAACAGAACTAGGGTCGATTTAGATGAGGTATAAAGAAAATATTCCTTACTGTGAGGGTGGAAAGGCACTGGAATAGGTTGAAGCTGCTGATGTCCCATCCCTGGAAGTGTCAAGGCCAGACTGTGTGTGGCTTTGAGCAATGTGGTCTAGTGAAAAGTCCCCCTGCCTGTCCTTTTTTTTCCTGTTCACAAATTTTTGCAGTCAACACAAAAATAGTATGAATCTAGCCACTGGAAGAACTAGAGTAAATTTCTGTTCTTTTGTACTATCAAATGATGATGTAGAGGTATTATACATAGCTATTAGACTACAGGGTGCGCAAAAGCTACCATGAATGATAAAAATTCTTGCTCCATTGACTCTCATTGAAATGTTGATATCAAGAGAGGAATATGAGGAATCAGATGGGACATTGGTTCTAGAAATTGTGGATCTGCAGTAAGGAACAAGGCTATGGTTTCACAGCAGTTTGGGGAGTGCCAGGAGTTAAATATTTGTGTGCACTAACCTGCGTGCTTCTGTATGCCTGGCAGCCAGATAGGTCTGAAACAGACCAACAGCATTGTCATAGTAAGCGTGGATAACACAGGCTGTGCTCCCTGTTTGCTCCCCTGGGAATAGGGATTGTACCTGACCTGTCAAGGCATTTGAGGGGAAAAATTACCCCTCTAGATGCTTTGGAATAGGTTTGTATCAGCAAAGGTGATTTTGCACCAATTCTGTAACAGGGAGCATGCAGCTGTGGGTTGGTTTTGAGATGTGATTTCAGATGATGGTCTATATAAAGGCCAGAAATGCCAACATGGGCCTTCCATGCCTGTGACTGTAGTAGGAGCTGTTGATATGGAAGTACTGAGCAGGATACTGTGTCAGGGAGGCTCCTTAGATCCTGATTGGGCTCTGGATGCCATGGGCTGCCCCCCCGCCCCACCCCGTGCTGCTAGGGAATGGTGTGGGAAATGAAATGGATTTGTATAAAATGACTGACTTAGAAATGCCATGGACTAAGACATACATTGTTGAGAGAGAAATGGAACCAGGAACAAGTTTCAAAGTTTATGGCCTTGCAAATAAGACTAGATACTGTGGAGAAACAGAATGATGAAAAATGCATTGCAGTAGGATCCATGAGGTGTAATTTTAGATGACTGGCTTTAAGGCATTTACAGCATGGTGTTGCAAAAACTGATAGACCAAGAAACACTTATAATGTATTGTAATTAGGAAATAGTTAGCTTCTGATATATTCTGTATTTTCTCACCTTTCACACAAAGCTGAAAATAGAAAAAAGTTTTTAAAATGCCTCTCAGTTGCCCCATCTCTGGGTCAGAAAATGGCTTAATCTGACACTGGGGTTTCCTGGATGAAAAGAGAACTGGAGAGGAGTGCCTCCTGCACCAGCCCTTGCATGGCTGAGGACAGCTTGCAGAGGCTGCATTCACCTTCTGTACAGGGAACCAGAGCATTGAAGAACACAAAGCTGTTTTGTTGGGGGTTGGCAGAGGAGTGGCCTGTATGAAGTTTGGTTTCCTGAGAGAGTACAGGTAGAGTGAGTTTTAAAGAGAATTTGCTCTTGTCTCATGAAGTAACTGAATCTGTGAAGGTGTGTCAGATCCTTATCTGGCTTATTGGATCAACAAAAAAATTGTCTGGTGTGCATTGTACTAGGCAGCTTTAGGAATATGAATTGCATCTCACAGAAAAGCACTGGTACTAATTGCAGATTTTCAGAAATAGAGCAAGTAATTATGGCCTAAAAGTTAGTAAATCTTACTCTGTACACAAAGTAAAAATTCAGTATGGATTAATGATCACTTCTATAGTTCTTCGCTGTTTTTACCATGCAACACTTAAAACATTTTGTATGTAATACTTGCATGGTTCTAGTAGCAGGTGATGTACCTGGGTAACCGGGGTAGTAAAATCTTTGCTTCATATGATCCGTTGGACATAAACTTTCTTACAGTTTTACCTGCTTCTGTGGTTAGTAACACAATAAACAGACAATGACTAAATATTACTCTCAAAGAACCTCTCTTCCCTTGAAATCACTTGGCTTGGGACAACGGTGATGCCAACCACAATCCCTAATTGCAGTCCAACTTTGTAGCAGCTTTCAGTTTGTAGCCATAGATTACCCGTGGAAAAGATATTTTTCCAATGAACTATGTGCTAAGATCAAAATTTGATTTCCACAAGTATTTATTAAAAATAGTCCTTATATTCTTTCTTGGTTGGATGGACCTACAAGCTTGCTCAGGAATGAAAGGTTTGCACAGTCATATCAGGAAATGATTTTTCTGTGTTTCTTTGGCTTTTGTACATTTGAACGATGAAGGAAGATCTTTTCTGACAAACTTGTTGACTGTTTCAAGAATAACTACCACTAAACTCACTAGTTTGGGATTATAGGTGAGGAAGGAGGTGGGTTGTCTTCACAGTACTTGCATAATGATTTTTTCAGACTGCTACATTCAACTGCATAAACAGTTGTGGTCCATTATGTAGATGCACATCTCCTTGTGAGAACTGTGGACATGCAAAGAGAGGGTAATAAAAGGATTATGTATGGTAAATCCAAACTTGAGGCTGAATTTTTGAGAACTTGTTTGTATTAACTTTTAATTTCCACAGCACAATTAATCACAGTGAAGCCTGTGTTTCAATTAAAAGAGAATCACAATTTGTTGTCACAGTGGTGTTTTTCCCCTTTATTAATTTGCTCAATTAACAAGGTGCTGAAGAGTCAGCATCTGTGAAGAAAATATTATCATACATAATTTTTCCTTTTCTCTTGTGTCTTGTGGTTTTGGTGTTTTTGTTCTGTTTAGAAAGAATCAGGATGAGGTATTTATGCCATGAAGAGGTAGAAAACTGCCTTAAAATTTATTGGCATGAGGATATCTAAAGAAAGTATGTTAGAAAAATATGCCTTTTTTTTTTAATGGGCTGTTCTGGATAAATTTGGACAAGAAAGAAAAATTAGCTTGTCTGGGCTTTGCTTGACTGGTGAAAAATACTCTTTTTAATTATGAAGAAGTAATGCATCTCTGAGTAATAGCTGTGCAAGTATAAACTGGAAGTCTGAGGGAGGATTGAAGTTTGGAAAAGACTAGTGTAATTTCCTGTGTAAATTATATTTGTCTTGTGTTAATTATTATTGTCTTGTCATCCCTTGCAAGGAAAGAAAAGAGGAAACATGGAGATTCAGTGATTAAGAGATTAAAGGATAGGAAATGTATTTAATAAAAATTTTAAGCACAATTTTGGAAGAAAGAAATTACTCTCCAGTATTTGGTAAAAAGAAAACTTAATTTGACTATATTTCCTTAAAATTCATACAAATACAGTATTAGTGTTGTATAATATTCTAACTTAAAACTAACACAGAATGGTATCAGTAGACAAGTACTACATTAATTATTTTTTGGCCCAAAACGAGAAACCTCAGCAAATGCAATTATTTCTAGCATGTTCCACATCCTTGACCTTCAACTATCCTGTATTTTCATCAATAATCCAAGTGCATATATTCTCATGTTGAACATAAAACCCTTCCAGACTTCACAACATAAAATCATAACTGATTTTATGTTATGAAGTCTGGCAGGGTTTTAATCAATGAAGAGAACATTAAAGCTGAAGGCAGGAGTCAGGATATCTTAGCACAGCAGGCCTAAATGCAGACAGTTTGCCAGTACAAACCAGGCAACAAAGGCTGCACCTTGAGTAAGAAGTCCAGTGTTAACTCTGTAGAGGTTGTAGGGGCCAGTCTGTCCCTTTCCATGCCCAGTCACTACAGTTCTAGAGTAAGAGAGGCTGATGCTGTCATCAGGAATGCAGTAAAGACAAGGAGGGAAGGGAGAAAGGGAACCAATGCTTCAATACTGTATGTATCTCCAGAGTGCACCTAAAATGCAGAACAAATTTGAAGACAATGATGACAATGGCTACGGAAGCCATTGGAGGGCTGAAAAGACAGTCTGTCAGTGACCAGCCTAAACCAAGTCAGTCTATTTAGGAAAAGAAGACTGAGTAGTAGCTGGTATAAATTTTGTATGTATCTTCAAGTAATTTTTATTTGTCTGTATGTTGCATGTTTTTTCCTGGAAAGCAAATGGCAATAGAGGAAATGAAGACGAGGAGAAGGGACAATTTCTTTCCTTTAAAACAATACTGTTAATTTTCAGAGGAGGTAAGCTTCAGCTAGAAAAGTTATGCTTTAATCAGATGCATGTTGTTGAGTTAAATACAGGATAATTAAATTAAATTTTATTGTTAGTGTTTTGTAAATAACTTTGTTATTTGTTATTTGTTATTTACAAGATACTATATTGTTAGTGTCTTCTAAATAAACATTCTAGGTATTTGGGGGTGATTTATTAGTCTTCTGTTTTACAGATCTGGAAACTGAAAGGAAAAATATGGATAGCACTACTGCATTCTAGCTTCTCCTTGAGTGAGGCTGAAATGTGCTGTTCACAGAAGGCTCTGAATATGTGTCCTGCTGTGACTTTCTTTCAAATGCTACAACTATTTGACTATATAAAGCTCGTATAGGAACCAAACTGAATTTTCTATTCCTTCAAGCCGTATAAAACGTTAACCTCCGGTATATTGTTAACTAAATGGCAATGAAGGCAAGTAAAATCATCCAGAAATAGAAATGGAAATCATCCTGAAATGAAACGGAAAACACTTGAGCCTGTTGCTTGCCGCCTTGTGTTGAAGACTAAGCAAAGATGCCTTGGGGAATTTCCCCTTGTCTTTTGCCAGTGGAAATCTTCTTCCTCACACATTTGTTGCTGCTGTGCCTCAGAGGTTGCTCTGCATGGTGACATGTCCTTGTTCCTCTCTCCACAGTGCCAACTGCCTACAGAGAAGTCATGAGCTCTGGGGTGAGCGGGAAGCAAAGACGTCATCAGATGCCTCGGACCTCATGGGAGGAAGGAGGTCACCAGCAGTGCTCTCCCTTTGCTGTGTGTCCACATTATCCCAGGAACTAGCTTCCCCAGATGCTTTGCCAGGTAGCCTGGTAATCTGCCTAGGAGAGCTGGAATGAATGTTGAAAGGGCCACAGGGCTTGTGGGGTGAATGCTAAGCTGGTGTTACCTGTCTGGTCAGGAGTTGCAGAGTGGGTGTGAGGCCATACAAGGACTAGCAGAAATGGAGTTTGGGAAGTGGTGGATGCATATGGCTACTGGTTACTACAGGCACTGAGCACAGATTACTTCAGTGTGGTACTTGAGACCAAGCTAATTAAGCCTGCTGACAGAGATGGAGTGCAATGACAGGATTTCTTTGTTGCCTTCCTTTGTGTTGCTTGGGCTTGGTGTGATGGTAGCACAGTTACATTTCTCTTTTCAGGCTGGGAGCACGGGCAGAGCTGACCTGCATCTGCCACTTTGTGTTGCAAACATCCCCAATCCAAACCGAAACACAAGTGTGGGTGCTTGTCCATCTTCATGATGAGAAATCTGCAGCCAGGGGCACTGGTCAGATCACTTCTCGTGTCCTGGGCCATAATGTCTAGGGGAACTTTATTTCAATTCACATTCTACAGATCAACAGATTTATGCCCAAATGACTGGGAGTTTTGAGCAACACTGAATGGCAAAATAATCTGTACCAAATCTTCAAAGTATTCTGTAATCGTGATTGCTCAAGATTATAGCCTAGCTGATGTGTTGCTCATCTCTCTGTTGTTCTATGTGACCTGTGTTCAGCAAGGATGGGCACCCACATTAAAGGCTATCTTTCTGGGTGAAATCTGAAGCCCTAGCCTGCAGATACCTTGGTAAATGGATTCCTTCACGCTCTCAGGACAGTAAGATCTGCAGGCTTTTGGCAGGAGTTTCTAAAGCGAAAGCAAAGATTACATTTTATGTCAAGATGGATAGTTAACATTGCTGAATAAAATTTGGTTTCTTTGTATTTTTCTCACATTTCACAGACAACTAATTTTGTGGTAGAAGGATCTGGAAAAACATACTGAAACCTGTTCTGCCTGTCAGCTGAGCTGCTCTGTTAGTCTCCGATTGCTATATATCAGAGTTTATAATAGCAGCCACTCCCATGTAAAATTGTCTGTTTGTGTATTGCCTACCAAAAGGGTACAGTATTTAAATGCAACAACATAATATATTGTAAGGCACAAGGATTTTTTTTGCTCTGGTTCTGCATCTCCATTTCCTCATTTGACATCTAACTTTTTTGTACTTATGCTGGTGCAAGTAAGACCAGACCTTTAACTCAGAAATATCTGAAATGATGCAGGTTGGTTTTATATTTGTGCTTCTAAGTTGTGCTTTGCCTTTAGATGTAGGCTCTGTTGAAAATATAAGGCTGTGTCTGCACATGCATTTTTATAACTAGGCTGTCTTTGTAATAATGGAAGTCTTAAAATAGTTGAGCAATATGATATCCCCACACATTCTTTCCTAAAATTGATACATCTGTGGTGAAATTGCACATTACATGGATATAATTTGTTAGCAAAGCAGGGAAACTTTCTCTGGAAATAATCTCTCCCCAGATATGCCCTGACAGATCCCCAAAAACCCCAGCCAAACAAAAACCTTCAGGGCAATTCCACAGAAAATTTTCAATTCAGAAAAAAAGCCTCCAAAACTTCACCTCACCTGATTTATTTTTTTCCACACTGAAAACATGAAACCAGGAATTCCTAGCTCAGTTTCCTCAGGATAGATGATGATGTACTCATCTCTCAGATCTGGGCAGGTCTATGTAGCTGATACCTGATAACACACTCCTTGACCCATCTTGCTATATAGTGCAAGCTGCCACCCTTCATTTCCATGCTAAGGCAATTTACACCAGTTCATGGCACAAAAATTTTCTTCATCACCATATGTCTCAAGGAGAATGGCTACTTTTTCATAATGTTTGGGGAGATATGTTATTTTCTGGAGAGCTGACTGTAAGCTGGTCTGTGAACTGGACAACTGTAACAGATATATCCATTCTCCTGGACAGCTGTGACTCTTGCAACCACTGGTTTTGATCTTAACATGAAACCAGAAAATACTCTTCAAGGCAGAGTTTTTGTGTTCTCATTCTAAAGTACTCTTTGTAAAACCTCACATGAAAAATTATGTTTGGTCAAGGTAGACTGTGTTTAAAATTTTTGGATAAGCAGAGATATTCTTTTGCCATGCTATTCCTGCTGCCTGTGAAGCAGTTTATCCCCACATGTGGACAATTTCAGGCTATCAGGATATTTTAGTTATGACATATGAACATATTCTATGATTGATTCTTTCAATTGCATTGAGGGACTGACTTAAAATTCAGTTACTCCTAGAAATGAGCAGTGGAAACAGAGGCAACAAATAAAAGAGGTATTTTGGTTACTAGTGGTAATCACTTATGGGTGAAGCTCTGAGTTTGCATGTGGTGAAAAGGATTCTCTCTCATAATGTCATCTGGCAGTATAACTCCTCAGAACCTGCTCTGAATACAGTGCTCAGGTATACTTAAAATTCATGGTTTTTCAAACTTGTCAGAAAAAGCTGTTAGAAAGATGTTTTAAAAAAGGGGGAGAAAGTCATAGTTTGTTGACTATATCTATATGTAACAGGGCCCTTATAAATACTGACTTGAAATTCCCCTTTGCTTTTGTGTAAAGACATAATTGCAGTCAGCAGAAGGGGAAGTGTATTTGTCTTTGTCTTGACATTTTGGGAATAACCATTAGACTAATGAGCATAAGGCAGTGTTGGAGCAATTGTACTACCTACATCAGAGGCTACACTGTGGTATATATGGTGTAAAATGTGTATATAGCAAAAAAGGGTTTTACAGGCAGGACACCATATGCTCCCTCATATTCCCTGTGAAGAATCAATTACACAGGGTTTATACCAAGCCTTTCATCATGTTTCAAATTCAAAAGTTGCCAGGAGTCGTTAAGATTAAGCAAAATATCAATGTCTTTCTTCCCTAATAGTTGCATAATGTTGGCATCACACATGAGGAATGAGATTTTGCTCCAGTTTATTATGGCTTTTGCTGGAAAAAGTTCTAAGTAGTTAAAAATCCTTCATGAAAAACCAATTTATCTGATAGCAAGTGTGTCATCATGAACTACTTGCTTGCATGCTATCTATCAAAGCAAAGGCAAATCTAAAAAGGAAATTTTATTCCTTCAGGCGATAAGGGGTTTAAAAGTAAAGAAAAATGTGTGGTGTAACATTGAAAGACACTTTAAGGCTAAGAGTCAGTATAGGTTTTTGCAAATATTAGAGAAAATGTAGAAAGTGAAGAGAATATTTTTTTTTAGCTGAGAGTCTGATGGGTCGTTTCAAGGAGGTTTATTTCTCTTTGAAACTTTGTGGGATATTTAGAGTAATTGGAGACTGAGGTGAATAAATTTTGGGTCTGTCCATGATCAAGGAATAGTGAGGTCCATGGACTTTTTCTCAAAGCTCTTTCTAGAACTCTGAAGGTTAGCAGAAAAGGCTTCTGAGAAGCCATTAGCATCCCAAGTACCACAAGCCTGGAGTGGATGATTGTGGCAGTATTTGTTTATCTTTGTTCAGGCAATGGAAACATGCCCTACAGACTATTTCTTAGCACTTTTTACATAAAACAAAACATGAACAGGAATATTAAGACTAGAACCTGTGTTATAGCATTCATTAATCCTTAGAATTTATGTTGTGTTCCACCAGAAGTAACATAAGAATAAAAATTCCTTTTGTCCTCTCCACTTGCTGAAATGCAGGAGTTTGCCAGGTTACTTTACTTTTGTAGACCAGTTGAAGGCATGATGTTGGCCTGTGTCTTTCACGTAACTCATTCTTCTGTGTTTTCCAAGAAGTGGAGTTTACTGGCAGTATTGGCTGCAGAGTATTTGGAGGAAAATCAAAACACACATTTTTCAAAGGTCAAATGATTAGCACAAATATTATGAAAAAACCCTTTTGCACTTTATGTAGCGATGTGAGACAGTGATATCACTATGATATCATATGAATATGGAATCAAATCTTTGTTAATATCATACAAGTGTCATCCTAGTTCTTGTGTATTGCTGCCCTTAATCTAGATATGCTGCTTGGACCTGTTTTGCTTTCATTGTCTACAACATATTTCTCTGTGAGTGACCTTTCCCAAAGGAGCTCACTAAGTTAGCTGTTTTCTCTCTTGTAAAGCTGGAGGCTGCCTACTTCATCCTCTAGTTCTGACATTTCTCAGCATGGGGTAGCATCCCATAATCATTAAATACGGCGACACAACAGGCAGGCACAGACACAACAAGCCCTGGAGGAGGGATGAAGAAATTACTTCCAGTTCCCCCTGGCTGTGGCTGGTTAAGGTGCAGGATTTACCCAAAGGCACAGATGCTGTCATGACCTCACATAGTGCACCAGTGTGCCCTTCCAGGGTGTCCCTCAGTGGCAGCGCTCACATCCTACACTGCAGAACTGCCCTACATTTTCATAGCAACACATGTTGGCCCAGTGAGTTTTGAAAGCCTTTGCCAGCCATTTGATGCAGATAGCTGAGCTGTTTTGGCAACCACTGGAGGCGGGGAGAACATGACAGGGTGATTTCCAGGGCTTTCAAGCCTCCTGGCTCTGAGAAGGGTGTGAGCTCTGGCTGCTGCCTCCTCTATCACAGTGAGTTATTGCAAAGGTTTGAAATTGGTGTCATAACAAATGTAGGCTTGGGAAAAAGTTTTGAGGTCAGACCTGAAAGGAGTGATAATGCCCTTTTCCCAAGACTGTCTCTTTCCCACAGGTGCTTTTAGATAGCTATACGATGCTGAAACTGATAAGATAATTAAGGTGCTAAAGGCAGGCAGCGTATGAGGATAAACCTGGCAGCTGCTCTCTGAAGTGGCTTTGGCTGAAGCTGGGTCCTATTGAGGTGAGCTGTACATGCCATGCTCCAGACCCACCTTGTTGGCACACAGAAGAGTGTCAGAGTGATTCACTGGATCACAAGTAGGTCGTGGCCTGAGAATCGCTCTACTAAGCAAAGGTGTCAAAGTGTGATCTTGTTTCTTAGGAAAATCAGTTTTCCAGATTGAGGGTGTATAGTGCAGATATATCAGTCCCAGAGGGCAGGTCTCTCAGCAGCCTCACAGGCAGGTATCTGGGGTGTCCAGTGATTTTTCTGGCAGCTGCTCCCTGAGTTTTCTTTGCAATCCCTATTCAATCTGGATATTCATAAATGAATGTTTTTCCACTGGAAAAAAAAAAAAAAGTTCTCCCAGAAGTTCCAAGTTATTTATCCATTGTTTTTTAACTAAAATAATTGCTCATAATAAGGGATAACCAAAACCCCACAGTTGAGTCAGGATTATTTCAGGAACAAGTAAATAATTCAGTATTAATTCTTTAAATATTCTCCACTACAAATTGGTCTGCATGAGAAGAAAAAAAATCAATTTCCTGAGTAAGCATTTACATAATCTAATAGAATAGAATAGTAACACTGAAGAGAGCTGCTATTTAAATTTCAACCCTGTTGTAGAAGGACAGATCTCAAGCTGCTGTCTTTCATTTATAAGATGCCAGCAGCCAACTGGAAGCTGAATGGGAGATTACTGCCATTAACCAGAAGTGTTGTTCTGTCTTAAGCTTTGTTTAATGCTGGCAGTAGACTTATAAGAGTTTGAAGTTTAATATATAAGCAGGCTTAAATCTCAAGCAACTGATAAGTTCTTGAAACTGGGAGATTCCTCTTGTGTGTTGCCTTGCAACTGATTTTCTAGGAGTCATTTTAGTTTGTGTATTGACTTTCATTTTCAATCTTGTCTGTGATTAAAATTAAATATATATTCTTTGGTTGAACTGAAAAAGACAAAATAATATTATTACCCTAGGAGTTTTTTGTTTTCATTTTTTAAAATTCAGAATTATATTCAGAAACATTTCTAATCACAGTTATTTTTAAAAATGAAAAATCAAAACATTTCCTGACATTTCCCCCCTCTTTGTGCTTTTTTGGTTGAAGCTAATCAAATAAACACGTCCCTGTCTGCAAATAGTTATAACTGTACCAAAATATGCATTTTTGCCAAAAAGATTATTCAAGTAAAAAAATCTTATCCTGTGGTACATGAGATAATTCCTCTTTTTTAATTCTTTGAAAGAAAACAGCACACCAGTGTACGTGCAAGACAGACTGTGACATTATTCTGTGTACTTCTGTAGAAGAAATACCCGTGATAGTGAAAGATCTTTTTTCAGAGCTGTAAAGGTCTGATAAGACTAGAATTACATACCCATGATCTTATTTGTTCAAAGTATAATTAAATGGAAATGAGTGCATGCATCAAGTGCATTGATGGACTTAGGATTTCCAGACAAGGTTTTGAAGAGCCCCCATCATTTCAGCCATGTGATCTGTCATGTGGCCTTATACATGTGAAGGGCAGGATAGGCAGCTCAACAGGAATGTGTGAGCTGGCTCTGCTGTGGTTGTGAAAACACAGGAGGAGAATCAGTCTGGTGTGCAGGAGGAGGGGAGTACCCAAGCCTCAGGAAAGACCTTTGGGGGAACAAACTGTGAGGGGGGCACTGCAGAACATGGCTAGATTAGAGAAATGGGTTTGTTGCCACTGGAAAACTTGGACTGTGCTCCTTTTTTTCTTGTTTTCAGACAGACCAGCTTACTTTCACCTCTTGAGCAAGTGAGAGACATAGGAAGAAAAAACTTCCTCAAGATAAGAGCAGGAGCCTATGCTGTACATGCACTCAGTGGATCAAAACATGAAACTTTGCTGACAGCATTTCCTTCTCCATCCACAACGCAAGTATCCTCTGCCTGATATTTCCAAGGTGTGTTCTCACCTCTGACATTCAGGTTATCAAGAGGCTAACACTAGCTCATTATCATGTCATTTTTGTGACTGCAAGGGGATTTACAGACTGAAGAACTGCAAAATAGATAGAGGCAAGGGAGTTACTGTAAAAAAATAATCCAGCCTCATTTTTCCTCATTTGACACTTCAGTCTCTTATTTTTTTTCTTGGTCAGTATCCAAACTTACTCTTGAACTTGGTTTGACAGCTCAGCTTGAATTCTCAGTATTTTGCTTCTTCAAAATTGCTTATGCTTTGATGAGCTCTATTAGTGCCTGTGTGATTACAGGAGGAGCAGTACTGTGGTGGGAGCTTTAGGAGAACTGAGCAGGGGAATCATGCCTTCCCTCAGTCTGCTGCTGCAGCCCAGCCAGTCTGTACACTGCGCGGCATTGTCCATGCTTGCTGCTACCCTCCTCTGACTTGCTGAGGGGGCACTGTGTCCCACTGCCCAGGTCACTGGGGAGGGTGCTCAGTTCCAGGAGCCTCCTCTGAGAAATGTCACACATAACTTGTTGCCACTTGTGGTTCACTCAGCCTGTAGACATTTTTAGTTTGTTTGTCAGAGTCCTGCACGTCAAACACCTTGAAAATTTCAAGGTATACTTTACTATTGCTAATCTTGACATTTGTTCTTCTATACATTTTTATTTGAAACACCTGAATACTTAAAAATGCAAACAAAGCTTATTTGGGAAAATAAAAAATAAAAGCTATATCAAACTTTGATAGCTTTTCTGCAATATATTGTTAAGTACTCATTTGTAATTCTCAAAGGCTTCCATTAAAGTTTGGCATAGAAACATTTCTCCATGGTGGCTACTTTTATATTTGTAGCACACAGTTTTATTAAATGAGGGATAAAATTATTATTAACACTATCAGAGTACAACTTCAAGAAACCAGAGGAGGTGGGACCTCAAAAGAAAATGCAGGATTATTGACACTTGCTGTTGATTACGGCTGGTGAAGTTAAAATGCAGAATGAAAGACAAAATGGGAAATGGTATTTTTGACAAAAAAATAAGGCAGGATTAATAAGACCAAGACAGACATGAAAAATGTCATTCTTGATAATAGAATGTTGTGGGTCATTTCTTGCCTAAGAAAACACCAGTTGTTGTATAAATTCCTCTTCATATTACCAGAAGGGCAAATTTTTCAGGAGTGTTTGAGATAGAAATCCTGGAGATGATGACAAAAAGGAACCTTTGTAGTTCTGTTACACCAACTTTTTTGGGTAATTTATTGCCATATCTGGAACTTTTATAACCTTTGGATGTAAGAAATATTTCTTATACCACCATTCTTGGGCCATCAGCTCAGGCTTCAGTTCAGCAAAGCACATGGCTGCCCTAGAGTCTGTGTTTCTGATCTGAGGCACATGAGTGATAGCTGGGGAGTGCCTCAGCCCTGGGCTTGCCTTAGTCCTGTAATCAGTAGTGTGATTCTTGGCCACGCAGAGGGAAAATCCCGTGTGTCTGTTTGGAATGTGGTGAGAGGAAACTGTGAGCAAATGAAACCTTCCCGTCCATGGGGCACAAAGAGCCTTGGGGAGACCTCCACTGCTCCTCGCTGTGCTGGTGCAGTCAGACAGCCCAGAGCTTCAGGATAACACTGCTGTGCTATCAAAACATGAACTTGTCATTTATCTCACTGACATATTTTTAAGCTTCAGGCACAGTCAGCACTCCACATTGTCTGCCTGTTAATCTGCTTTCTTTGTGCTTTCACAGGCAGGTGACAGGGGCCCTCTGCAAGCAAAAAAGAATCACTGATTGCTTCAGTCTCTTCCACTGGGCAGTCAAAGTAATTTTGGCTTTGATTCCTTTTCCTTCCTTAAGGCACAGTTGTTTTGAAAGTTTTTTTTTTTAGTTTGCATTGTATCTTTGTCAGTGTCATATGTATCTTTTTCAGTCTTCCTCTTTCTCTGTCTTCCACCTCTAGACTGCACTGTCAATACAAAATAATATAAATTGATTTATTAGTCAAAATACATGTTCCCAGCTTTTGGTGAAGCAGAGGACCATCCAGGTTTTTCCAGGTTTTACATTTATGGTAAAGCTATTTTTCATAATGTGTTCAGCATGCCATTTCCACAGGTAATTGCACTGATTCTCTGCTTTCTCATGCAACAAAATAAAAACGTTGTATGTATCTCAAAAACTGAGGACATTAATGGAAATTTGGAGTAGAATCATACCAACTGTAACAGGTCAGTGTTGGTTTGCCTGCAGAGGGAAATGTTTGAGCAGTGATAAGAGCTATTCTTAGTGCTAGGTCTTACTCAAGCTTGCAGTCAATCAGGTAGAGCTGGGTAAGCACCAGGAACAAGTTCCAGCAGATAACACAGAAATCAGTGGCCATTCTCTGGTGTTTCCAGTATCACTACTGTTTTCTTTACTTCATGGCAAAAGAAACAAGGTTGAGCAACAGCTTTCATTAAACTATTTCCTGACAGTGTGCAGGATAAATGTACTTGGAAACAAACATTTTTTAATCCCTGGCTAAGAAAAACTTGACATCTAATCCTGAGCATGATATGATTTTTCTAGCAGGCCTTCCTGCTCGTGTTTCAGCCAGATCTGTTACTGCACATATTGTTGTAAATAGATTGTGGTGGTCTGGATCTGTTTCCCTTTACTTTTTGTTTTTCCCTGGTTTGCTTTTGCCCTTCTCCCCTCTCCCTGTCCACCCCTTGCCTGTAGAAAAGAGTTGTCAGCTTATGCATAGGGATGATGGGATCTATCTATCTATCTATCTATCTATCTATCTATCTATCTATCTCTCTCTCTCTCTCTCTTCTGGAACTTCTATCTATTTTATTCTGGAACTTCTTTTCTGATCCCTAGAGGAATTCTCAGTGTGAAGTTGGCTACCTGAACCTGAGAGATGGTATATTTTTTGGCACTGAGCCAGAAGCACCAGGCAGTCTGAGAAAAAAAGTCCTCCTCACTGCTTTCCATGACTAAAACTTTCATTTTCTCATCATGACATCAGAACATGTTTTACTGACAGTTTTAAGATTTCACTTATGTGGATGAAATAATTTGGTTTTTCTTCCCCTCTGGGAGCTGGGCTAAAACACCAAAACCAATAAACAGCTACCAGGAGAAAGCAGGGAAAATGCTTGCCTTTGCAATAGCCTGTTCACACAGCATTGAATGCATAGACTTGTAACAGATAGGAGGTTTTGTTTCAGATACACATTACTGAACTATTGCATAATTGTTTCTTTTCTTTAAGTTTGTAGAGTCTTCTTCCTCTGTTAACATGTTCCTAATGGACTATTTTGTTAGCTGCTATTGTTTTTGCTTTGTGCTTGATTGCTTGATGAGAATTACATTTACTGTAATTAATGTCTGACTAAATGAGAAATTAATTTTTGAATTTTTTCTAATTTCAATTTTAATAGCTATTATTAGCATGAATCTTATTTTATATACACATATGATATATGATCACAGTATAAATTATAGATATTTATAATTTAATAAGAAATCATAAGAACTATATTTATATAGTTCTTATGATTTCTAAAAAAATATGTTACAGTGTTTAAGAGTTGCAAGGTGTAAGTAGAGATGAGTTGCAAGGTGTAACTAGAGATGATCATTCATAAGCAGCATGAGCAAAGGCAGTGTACAGAGAACTTTTACCCAGTAAGAGCCAGATAGCTGATAGACTATCACATGTCACTTGTTTAACAGCATGCTTAGAAATAACCCATTGCCTTTAGCTGCTGTTGTGTTGGTGCAGAATTGATCAGACTGGTTTTTTCATCCTTACTATGAGATACTTTTGCAAAAATAGTCTGCAGTCCTCTCCTCTGGTCTAGATTCGAGTCAAGGGTCATTGAAATGGGTGGCCCAGCTACTGAGAGCTACTGATGAGTGGGTTTGGGTGGGTCAGCAGTAAAGAATGGGGCAGGATGCCAGCGGCAGGCCTGAAGGTGATTGTGTGAGTTTGCCTGCATGATGGAGCTGATGGGAGGCAGCACTGGCAGGTACTGATGTGGCAGGGTGGACTGCAGCCCTGGGTGCTTTGGGTTAGGACAGCCAGCAGTGCCCAAAAATTTTAAATAAAATGCAGTTTTCTAAATGAAATATGTCCATCATGAGATGTACTTGCGAAGGAGTTAAAGTGCTCTCTGCATTTTTGACCAGGTGATGAAGTACTTTCCAATGCAACAGGGACAGTGGAATTTAAGAGGTTTTTTATTGCTGTACATGCAGTACATACTGGTAGCTGGGTGCTCCTGTTTCAGCCAGGACACTCTAAGATGAGGACTTGTGGAATGAATGCCTGTGTATGTAAATGCCCTTCTCTAACACTAATCAACCTTTCCCACTTCTCCACCCACCAGTGTCATCTGGGGCAGCTGTTACCCAGAAAAGGACCAGTTAACAAGGTGTATACTCCATATATTTACTCAGACCTCTCTTCTGCATAGTCAGGGTTTCGGGGGTCCTGTATTGCCAAGTCATTTTGGGGGTTTCTATGATGAGAAATGCACTTGGTTAAACTTATGCTCAGGTTTGTGTTGACTGTGGTTGTGTTTCACGGCCCAGTCACTCATGCCATATTGTATGTCTCAGTTTGTCACACCTTACTACAGGCTACTTTGTGCCTGTCTTGTTCCCTCTGTGGGTGGTGGTTATCCACAGTGGTTATGCCCAGAAATTAGCATCCCAAGATGCTGTGTGTTCTGAAAACCCTTATATCTCTATGAAAACATGAAAAAACACGGAAAATGAAAAATTTAAACATAAGCTGCAGGAACCCCTAGACTGGCAATTATATCAGATGCTGTGGACCCTTCCAAAGCAGAAGCCTGCAGATCAGAGACCCACTCTTTACAACATGGATATGCCTTGCTTTGTGCCTATTTGAAGTATGGGGAATGGGTACAGAACTGTAAAAAGTGAGCATGTGATGTATGCAGGATCCCTTTGTTCTTGATTTATTTAGGTGCTTTTTTCTGAAAAAATAAATATACAGGATGAGGATGGATGCATTTTCATTTAGGAAGAGAAGGTTGCTGGCCAGTGTGAGCATGTGTGAGAAAAGGAATCAGCACAGTTTTTGCCTCCCTTGGTAGTGAGCTGTTCCATGAATTTTGACACAGATTAGTTATACCTAGAGCTTTGGTTAAGGTGTCTGATCGGAGCTGCCTGTGGACTGTGGTGCTGTCAGATGCCCCGTGCCTTTGCTGCCTCCTCGCTTAACAGAGCACAAGCCCTTCCTTGGCTGCTCCTTGCAGGATGCTGGCATAGTTTCCTGGAGGCATCCACGCCATTGCCCTAGCTGTGTGGGAGCATCAGTGCATCACCCTGCTGCAGACAGGTGCCCAGCTGCTGCCCTACGCTGTCTGCCCACCCCGTTTCTCATTCCCAAAGTGGGCTGCAGCAGTGTTGTTCTGCGGGTCCTGCATGTGCCACAGCCAGGGTTCCCGCGGCACAAACAGCCCTTTCCGCAGGAAGGGAGGGCAGGGCCCGACTGCAGCCTGGGCCCGAACAGCCAGGCCGGGCTGAGCCATGGCTGTGCGCCAGCTCTGCTGCAAGGACAGGGCTGCTGTGAGAGGCTGTGGCTGCCCTGGGGAAGTCCTGGTCCCCAAGGGGGCATGGCATGGCCCTTGGCTGAGGGCTTGGGCTGTAGGCAGGCCTAGTGCTGGGGAATGGAGGTTCAGTTCAGAGGTGGCGTGGGAAGAAAGGGCTGGAGCCGCGGTGCCTGGGTGTGGGCCTGGCATTCTGAGGGAAACCTGCTCATCACTGTGACCTGTGGGTGCCACTGCAAATGCTGCCAGATGTGCCACACTGCTATTTCCCCAGCCTCACCTGCTTGCTGCGTGGTGCAGTTGCTACACATAAGCAATATTTGGTTTCCCCAAATCGCAAATGTGTCTGAGGCAGGTATGATTAATTATATGGTACAGCATCTTCTTGCACTGCCCTATAAGAAATGCAGTCTGTTGATAAATCCAGTTTTGCTTCCTTTGTGTGAAACCGGTCCATAGGGGTATTAACAGAGGAGGAGGGCAGTCAGGCAGAGAGCTCTGCCCGGGGGTGAGGAAAGAGCTGTAACAAAGGGGTGTTTGGCCTGGGATCCCCATTGCTTGCTGTGTCTAGCTCAGGCACCTGGAACGTGCTGCAATAACTTCAGGTCTCCTTGGGAAAGAAAGGCTGTTGGGGTTACCTGGATGTCAGCCAAGGAATGCCTACAAGTAATGCGTAAAAACTGTCCCCTTCATCACTGTAAGCAAATTTCACTTCTAATGTGTTTCCCCTTGAAGTCACCAAGTCAGACGAGGAAATAAAGCTCCGCAGCTCACAACTGTGAACGTGTAAATGTTACTGAAAAGCCAGGACAGGACGTGGTGGGGGCCATCACCAGTGGGGGACTGTCCCTCTCTGCTGACCTGGGTGTAGCCGCCTGCCTTTCTCAGCATTGTTCCTCCTACACTTTGAGCTGGGGGGAGAGGAACTCTCACCCCACCACTCCCGCTGCCTGCAGCCCCTTGCCCGCCCCTCCTTCCTCACCCTCTGCACGAGACTTGCTGCCTTCAGTCAGAAAATTTGCTGGGCTTGGCACAAACGCCTTCTAATGTAAATATCAGAGGACTACAGAAAGCCTCTCTGTTGGTGCCGGTTCTTCTGAGCCATGCTTTCAAAGTGCTGACTGTGTTAGTTCTTATCGTAATTCAGTCTCAGCAATTAACTTTCTTTTGATCACTTAGGCGTGTGCTTTTTTTTTTTTAAGTGCACTTCTAATAGCAGATGAATGTAGTGACCAAATACACAATCACGAGATTTTTAGTTTAAAGGAAATTATACTTAAGCAGATGTTATCAAGCTTCTTCATAAAAAAGAATTTTAATTTACAATTTTATAGATAAAAGCAGTAATGAGGATTGTTACTTTAAAATAGGACATTTTGTTATGTGTAGGAGCATGAGAAAACAGCATGAAGATTTTGAATGTAATGTGTTGAAATCTGATGTAGATTACTATGCTGTTTCACATGAGAAGCTGTAAGAATGATTGATGAAGAATTTTCCCCCATATAGATATAGTAGCTGGGTGCTAACACCCCTGAAATATATAGCTATTTAGGTGTGGGCAAGCACTGCACCTAGTTTCCAAGGTCTTGTATTCCTGGCAAACTCATGCATCCATCAGTCTCTGCTATTGAGCTCCAATGAACTCAAAAGTTTTTCTTACTTGTTAAGAGACAGGTGCTCAGTGGACCTCCCTGAGATTTTCTGTCCTGGGCTGTTCTTTGTCTCTCTGGGCAGCACTGCATGTCACACAATGTTGCTGTACTACCCCAGAAGCATATTGCTCCCTGGATTATTAGCCCATCCTGAGTAATATATGAGTGGATTTATGAACGAAATTAGAGGTTTTGTTTTATATGAAGTCTAGCTCTTGCTAGCAACAATTGCCTTTTAACAACTTTCATCAGACTACAGCATGTCCCATTGCTCACAGTAGTCAGGAATGTCTGTGGTTTGTTTTGTTGAGCAACATTTTATTTCTGGGGTTAGCCCTCCTGAGTCACAAGACATGTTGTTTTTTTGCAGCAATCATGAATTTTAACACTCCCCCTCAATACCCCTTCCCCATTTTAGGGACTTAGACCCCAATCTTCTTGCAGGGTAAGATAGCATGTAGCAGAAATGTTGCTGTAAAATTTTTGATGAAGATGTCACCAGAATGCTCAGCTTTTCTTGCTGTTAGTGGCAGCACGAGGACAACAGAGCATTTGCTGGTGCCTACCGCAGTTTGAATTCTTGGACACATTTGCTTGGCAATGTTTTTGGTATGTAGAATGGTATTTTTGTTATTAGATGAAGACTAGACATAGTTCAGACTCATATAATTAAAACTAGATATTGTTTAGCACTCCCAGTGTTCCTCCTTGGAGAGTTTTTGGGTAAGCTTAGGAAAGCATGTTTCCTAATTGCTGAGGTTCAACCCAGACATAGGTCTCCATTTGGGTACTATGCACTGTGAAAGGAGATTTCTGTTATGCAAAACTCAGACCTTCCCTGATGTAGCATCTCTCTCACAAGCATGTAATTTGTAGTAACTATGAATCTTCTTATGCCATCCTCAGAAATTTGCATCTCTTGCTTTGGGTAATTGTACAAATTGCAGAATTTGATTTCATACATGGTGATGTTGACCCACCATGTTTTCTGACACTGTGGTAAATGCTATTTGACTTGAGACCATTACAACTTCTATATGAATCAATTGAAGGTCTAGCCAATCCAGTGTCCTATTGCCAGCAGTGGCCTGCAAAAGGAGCTTAAAGAGAAGGATGAGAAACAGGGGATGTAGGAAGCGATTATCCTCACCTCCAGTAACTGATGGTTTAAGAATTTCCTGTGCTAAAATTTGCATCCGGACCATTGTGTCTAATAGCCACCAGTGGGTTTATCCTCCACAAATTCCCCCCCATTTTTTTTTCATTTCCTTTTATGCTGTGGCCTCCACAACTTCCTGTGGTAATGAATTCCACACTCCAATTAAGAAGCTATGTGGAAAAAGCATTTCCTTTTGTTTAAACTGGACAATTTCTTTTGGTGCCTCCTTATTTATGTATTGTGAGAAGTCATGAATAATCCATCTCTACAAACCTTTTTTTGTGGTGTTTATAATTTTGTAGTCTCCTACCATATTCTCTTCATATTTTGCTTTTTTTTATTTATTTTTTGTGTTTTTTTTTTGTTTTGTTTTGTTTTGTTTTTGTTTTCTTTGTTTTTATAGTATTTGATTTCATTTTTCTGGCTTCTTGAGTCTTGCCAAGTAGTCCTCTTGAAAAAATCTGAGACTAACTTGATATAATCAGAATAATGAACTGGGAAGGTCAAATGAAAAAAATGAAAAAAAAAAAGAATTAATTTAGTCCCTCTCTTTAGAGAAAGTCTTCCAAAGCCCATCGCCATATCACCACCACCTGGACATCTCTATCTGTAGCTTTTTCAATTATAAATATACAATGAGGTGGATTGATATGAACCTTGAGCTCTGACGTTTTTTGTGTATCAGATTTCCTACATGATCTTGGCTAGCATAATTATAACTATGCATATCTATGCAACATTATGTATTCACATACATATAATATTTTACATTCACTAGAATTTCATTCATTGCTTTCTTCAGGTCACCCTGCTGTTCTCTGAATTCTTCAGCAGATCTCCACAAGCAGTTTTAAGCTGGGTGAGCCTATTTCAAATCAATTTGATTGTATTGAACAATTAAGCCACAAAGACTGTAAACTCTTTGCTGGCATCTGTGCAGTAGTAACAAGTATTATTTAAACATCACTGGTTACCTTTTTGGAACAGACCATTTCTTCAGGTATGGATTCACATGAAGACTGTGAAGTCTGGGTTTGAACAGAGTAATCACCTGCAGTTTACCTGCATTCAACCTGGTCTCACCAGCTTACCAGCTACTTCCTGAGCATGGCAGAGAGGCCATATGAATGCAACTTTCCCTCTATCTGGAAATTCAAATGCAGACAGGGAAAACATATGGTGTTTTTGAAAGGAAAAATGTTTTATGATCTGCGTATTAGCTCACCTAGCATAGAGGAGACACATTTCTGCTGCTCCTATAAGTGTTTTTGTAGTCATCCTGCATATGAAAACTGTTGTTTTCCATAGCTGGGTTGGACTGCGTACCATTAGAAGTTGATGTATGCACAACTGGCCAGCCAAACAGGAGGAACTGCAATATAGCATGATGACTTGGCTTTTTTGTTTGCTTGTGTACAGGTAACTTTTACAACTCTTCATTATCTTTGTGGTTAAATTTTGGGAGTATGGGTTTTAATTTACTTATACCTGTGGATGAGGGTGCAGGGCAGACATGTCCTTTTCTGTAAAACATTACCATGTCCTGGAATGGGGAAAAGAAGTTCTGTCAATATTAATGCACTTATCTTTGTTCTCTGCCTGCATGGTTAATGCATTGTTATATCCAGTGAAAGAGAAGTATTGGTTTCTCTCGTTTTAAGACCAGTACATGAGAGATAGCTTCTGAGCTATGTGTCGTGCTGAGAGATCATGTGCTGATAGAAGTTACTATATTTCAGCATTAAAAGCAATAAAGAAAGTACAACAGCCTGACTGAAGAGATACTTCAAGATGTTTTTCCTTCCAGTGGGAAATATTTACACCATTTTAGTTAAGCAGGTTTTTAGAAATGGTTGTATTTAATTACCACTACTTAATTCTTGTACTTACATTACATTCAGATATAAAAAAAGGAAAAATTGTATTTTTGACCATAATAGAAGATAAATGAGTTCACTTATGCATAGAAGTAGAGAATCAAAATCCTTCAGACCATTCATTTGTTCCCAGGCATATGTTAAATACTGAGAACATATAGGTTTGTCAGCTAAAGAGAACAGTATCAAACACATGATGTACTGAAAAATTCAGGGCACAGCTCTCTTTTTAAGGGAATTATTACAATTATTTGCTAAGATTATGACAGTATCACTGTGACTTCTATGTGTGACAATATTGGTGGACATCACTGAGAAATGTATTTTTGCAGAAGAGATTTTAATGAAGGCAGAGTAGTGCAGATTGCATGACTTTCAGGTTTCCTAGCTGGCCTGTTCAGTATGTGCATAATTTGCTTCCAGTTTCTATCCGCTAGAGAAACCTGTTCACTCCTCCTATGATCCTTAATGCATCAGCACTCCTGGTAATACCAGTTGCTAAGAATAACAAGTGAAAATAGAGCCAAAGAGCTTAGTGTGTTAATTGTTTGCAGAATGTTCCCAGTGCCTGTTTCCTTACTTTCTCCATGAGCTGAGGCTTTTTGTTAAACTAATGGAAATTATCCCCACTGTTTCCATAAAATGTGGGTACTTTATCTGAACTGAAACTCTGCAGTTGCATGGTGTGGGTGGCAGAATGCTGGAATGCCTTTTAACTAATCTCCCCAGAATCGTGTTTATGGGATAACGCAAAGGCTAATTCCAGTTTTGGAATTACACTTTCAGCACAGCTGTCATGTGGCAAATCTCTTGCTAGAACTATATTTATGGGAATGGCATGGAAATAGCCCACCAGTGCTTCTCTTGTCTGAAATCTTTTCTCTGTTAGCTGTGGGTCTGCTTATGAAAAAGATGACATGTGAAGGAAAGGGATGTGGGAGCTAAAATCCTTTGTATTAATGGTAATAGGGACTCTGCCAGCTCCAGAGGGAGAACTGCTTATTTTATGTCATAAGAGACTGTAAAAAGATATTGGCAAATGGAAGGATTTTAATGGGGGATAACACCAACAGTTTTTACCACTGTAAAGGTCAGTTTACATGACACTAATGAGGTGTCTGCTTTATAGCTTCTCTTGAACCTGATATTTTCTGCCTTCTTTATGTATGCTCCTTGTGTTTGAAGACCTGACAATGTATTAATGTTTTGAACAAGAACTCTGCAGAGTCCCAGTTGAAAGCAGTCAGTTTTGCTCAACACAACCCCATCCCCCACCCTAGAAATTGCTTCTTGGGCTTGCTACTTGGATTTAATTTATCTCTAGTCCACACTCTCAGTGGTAATCAGAGGCAGAGGCTCTGAAAGACACTGACCTCATTGAAAGATCTGAGCTACCATGTCTTCCTTCTCCCAACAGTTAAATGTGGAATCATAACATTTTATGTAAGCTGTAAAAATAAGTGCATTTTTAAAAACTGTGGGCTGAGGTTCTTCGTGCTTAAGTTGCTAAGAAAAGCCTAAAATTGTTAGAATATGGCAAGTGAGTGCTTGCCTGTGAATTTGCACTTCCACCCCTCACTTTTCGGTACAAGACCCAAGACAGAGCAGTCATTGCAGTCACCCAGGTAATGTAACACTTATTGCACAAGGAATTCAAACTCCAGCCCAAGACTATAACCTATTAAGGATGAGCTTTGATTTTAAGAAAATCTCATGTCATATACATGAGACAAATAAGGTGACTTAAGGCTCTTGGATGTCATCAACTCCAACACCAGGCCAGTCAAGGTTTTTCTATTCTTACTGTGTCTTGTACAAGGCCTCAGTTTCTGCTACTCTCTTTTAAAGCTTACTGCTGAAAATAAACCTTTTAAACTGTACTTGATTTCTAAGTAATGCTGAACTTCAGGTACAAACAATAAACACTCATGAGGAAGGCAAATCTTGACAAACCCTGTTAGCTGCCTCTTCCAGGCTCTGTGTTCTTTGTCAGTGCTGCTCCAGTCAAGGACAGCTATTGGAACAAGCATCTTTGCTGAAATATCTGGACTCTGGTAGCCTCTTCGTTGTCTTGCCTGATCCACAAGCATGCTCATCCTGATAATATTTAGAGTGAAGGCATTCTTCTTGTCTTGTGTGCATCAAACTGTTTCCTTTACATCTTCATAGGAATGAAACAATTGTCATTATCTGATTTTCTCATGGAAATGACGTTAGGGTGCAAGAAGGCAGCAGGCATAGCCACTGTCAGGTCTAGCAAGAAAGGGTAATGGAGTCTTAATGTAAAGAGGGAATAAAATGGCATCTGTTACCATACCTGAGGGAAAAAGTGAGTGGTGAGAAAACAGGGTTCATAGGCTAGGTAAATATGAGACAGGGTTTGTTTGTTTGTTTGTTTGTTTGTTTGTTTGTTTTTGTTTGTTTCTTTTTTTGTGGGGGTGGAAAGGGGAGGAACAACAGAATTAAGTTTTCTACACTTAGAGTGCAAAATTATGATTTTAAATTCTTTATTCTGTCTGCCAGTGGGTTATATTTATTTCCCTCTTGCTGTGTCTTTTTCTTACAGTGAAGTTCTAGTCATATGGCTTCAAAGCTGTTAGAGCTTACAACATCAAGGCTGTGTTGGTGGTCTTGGTTTTCCATGGAGAATTTACAGCTCTGTAATCACAGAAGATGATGGAGGAAGGAAGGTGAGCGAGAGAGGTTGCACAGGTATATTGTTAAAATTAAGGTCTAGCACTGCTTCAAGTGAGCCAAGCAGGATATCCCCATTCCAGCCTGGAAAGGCCTAGTTTTGGTCCTCATATGGTTCTGCATTGATATAGGTTTACTGGACAAGAAGAAGGAGAATTTAAAAATTGAGTGTTCCTGTAACCAACATGGTCTTGTTTTGTTTGTGTGACTGTCTCCATCCCTCCTTCCTACAAGATCCATACTGTATTTTTCAATCAGCTGTGTGTTGCATGGATTGATAAGGAGCAATATTTACTGTGCTGCTCAACTTTGACTAAGCTGTACTAACATTGCAGGTACCTACCTTCCCATCCTGGAATGAAAGTCTTGTGGCCCCTCTTAAGAATTAGCGTTTCTGAAATGGAGGTGAGAGAAAAAAGTAATGAAATAAAACAGACTTCCTATATACTTTGTCTTATTTTTCTGTTATGTTTGTATGCGGTACTGTTTGTTTTGCAGGTGTGTCACCTTGAAAAGTGAAAATTATTTGAACTATGAGTTAGCCTACTGGTATCTTTTATTTTGCGATCTTCAGTTACCTGTGCATGTAGGTATATTCTGAGGTCTCAAAGATTCTTAGAAAATTTTTGAAGTTCTCTTGTTTACTCATGTTTAGCAACATTTTTTATCCAAAGAATATTTAAGAGCCAAAAATGTAAAGTTCTGCCTTACTTTCTACACTGTTTATTTGATTGCTTGTCATCTGGATTGGTCTGTTTTTATAATTTTTATACCAATATGCTCTATCAGTTACAAAATTGTCGGCATTGACTTAGTTAATGCTTATGAATTTTCTTTTCTGGTTGGCTCATTATTCTGTTTCCACTAAAGGTGACCTAGTTGGGTGATAGCTGCTGAGTGTGAGAAGTGTAGAGAGTAACTCATGCAGAGACTTGTGGTGCATGGTACTGACCAGGCATGGCCTAAATTAACCCTGAACTGCACTGGTCAGCAAGGAGTTGTTGCTTCAGTAATTCAATGAGTCCTAGCAAGGGAGGTAGGCATATGGTGGATTTCTAAGGCCTGACAAAACCTGGCCATGGAGGTAACATTGGAGAAAGCTTCATTTGTTCTCTTGCTGTTTTGTCCTTTCAGTTTCATTTAGAATCCTTCAGTTCAGTAGTTTTGAATTTCCAGTTTAGTATGTGTTTTGCTGTCTGGCAGAAGTTACAGCGTTTCCCGATGTTTCAGGAAAATGCTGTGGGTATGGGAGGAAATTAATGAGTCTTTTCATGCAGTAAATGTTTCTTTTGAAGTTAGAGCTATAAGTGATATTTAAACCTCAAACACTGGTTTGGTAACAAACTACCTAAGCCTATCAATAAATCAGCTTTTCTTCTATGAAGAATTTTTTTCCTTTGAAATTGTTTTACAAATAGTGTAGTCTCATCTCATGGGATAAAGAGAGGATAATGTTTATGCCAAAAACTTCACAAGGTCTCCTCCCTGAATGTAGATTAATAGATAAATTAATTAAAATATCTCTAGAGAAGAGATTTTACATGGAATATAAGCCACCCTAGCTTAACCTCTATGATATTTAGAATCTTGAATCCTATTTTATTTTCCAGAGTGACATATGTGTTGGTATTTCGCAATAAAATTTTTATACTGGATTTTTTTGTCTAATGATCAAGGATGTTCTTGCAAAAGAGCAATAAAGCTCTAGTGAAGAGTTATGATCTTTTCCATCCTGAAATAATGGGCCCAAGAATGCTCTTTCTTTTTTGCTTCAGTGAGAAGCTGAATGGCTGTAATCTGCACTGTGCAGAAGTCAGTGTACTCAGAACAGATCTTATGGCCAAAACCCTCTGAAAACCGTGCTGTGGTAGGTTAACAGAATATCCTCTCTGAAGCAAGGAGCAAATTACAATTTTAACTGAAAATATATCCCCAGACATCTGAAGAGGTCCCTAAGCCACATAAAATTCCCCATATGTCTTAAGGCAGACCCTGGTCTGTGGGATATGTGTAATGCTAAACAAAATTAGTTTTTCCACAGTAACAATCTTTTCTCTTGAACAAAACTCATTCTACATTTAACAGTGGCCAGTAAGATATTATCTTTCTTGTAGGGAGAGTGAACCCAGAAGAGACAGACCTTTCTACTCTAAGAACCATACCAATGAGATCTGGGTCCATGTTTTCACAGTAACTGCTTTATGTAAATACTGATTTCATAATTCTAAATCCCTTTCCTCTTAAAGAGAAAAAGGCAAAGCAAAAACCTAATCCTGCCTCTTGGGCTCAAAGCTCTGAAGCTGATTGACATTATTATGTTGTGTCTGAGACTGAAAGAAAAAGGCCCTCACAGAAAGGCCAAAATCATCTGATTAAGTCTTTAATGTGGAATCATTACCTGTTTAAACAGAAGGACTTGTTTTTGGCCATTACATGAACTCTCATAAGAAAATGCAGAGAAAACTCACAACATCCAAATTCTTTCAAAACATAGCTGGATGTATAACTGCCAAGTATTCTTCCTAGGGAAATAGCTGCAAGGTCATTTGTTAGCCTGACAACAGAAAACATGCTGGAAGCCCTACAGAGCTCTGAGTTTCTGCTTACAGGCACAATCCAAACACTGAGCTTATCCACAGGATCATCCCCTAAGATGTCCCCAAGACATGAAGCCCCTATTCTTCCCACAGGCCAAATTTTGCTGTCAGGTTTTGGTATTCACGTTGAGTGCTTCTGGGAAGAGATATGTGTGCTAGTAAATGACATTCTGCATTACTGAAGCTCTTTCAATCTTTGTTAGGTCCTTCTGGGTCTTCCCTCTGCTTATATAAAGATTCTTTGCCATATCCTAATTGTTTCAGGAGTCCTCAAGCTGCAGAGAAAACAAGGTTTGTGAGGGATAGAAAACAGATAGGCAGATATGGTTCTACAGTTTTTTACATTCTGACATTTTTTTAAGTGATGGAGCTAGCTTTAAGTGATGGTAATAGCACAAGCTGAATGTTTGTTCTTTATATCATTGTCCACTGATGCTTTATTACTTTGCAGGCATTATTCATCTTCTCATTTTGAAATATTTTCAAATTATGTCCTGTATTTTTTAATGGCGACCCATTAGGACACAAAGACATAAAAAGCACACAGGAGTTAAGTAAAGAGAACAGGGACTTCTCAATCCTTTGCTATCTGATGTGCCTTAGTACCAGTATATAGATGAATCTTCACAGTATTTTCTACCATTACTGTCAATCAAGTTTCTATGCAATCAGCTATAGGCCTTTCTATAGACTGTGCTCAAATGTTGCACCCAGTTCTTCTGCATTTTAGGGTAAGGTTTGGGATGAGACACAGAGTAGTGTCCCTTTGAGAGTTATGCTAATGAAAACCAGGTGGAATCACTTATGGGCTGACTTTCCAAGAGAAATTGCTCGTTGCACGCTTTATTTTATAGTCTGTCCTCTTGGCTGGAATTTGGAAGGATGAAGTTAATCAATCATCATCCTTTCAGTGTAGTATGCAGGGTTTTGCCACCTTTGATCTTTAGTGTACCACCTAATTTTCTTGAGCAAAAATTGATAGCAGCGTGACTCATACCAGTGAAAGCATCAGACAGATCCCTTTCCCCCAGAGAATGAGTATATTGTGTGTTCATTTTGGGAGGAAAGGGACTAAGGGCAGTGAGAGAGCACTGAACTTCTGGAGCCATACTGGCTCCTGACTTACTGCTGTAGCTGACTCTTGCCAGTATTTACAGAGGAGGTTACAATAAATATTTGATTGATTGCTAGTTTATGTTCATTTCTTCATCCTATTGACCATATTAGATTTGCACTTGAAGTCTGTGCCCTCATGACTACCAGTGAAGTACTTAATATCTCCTGCTTTTGTCAACAGCCACTGCTACTGCTTCTTGAATAGGGTACTACTCTGTTGAGCAAGTTCCATATCTCTTCTCTGCATGACTGCAGAGGTGCCACTTAGGTTCTGTTTTGACAAAGAAATTACTAACTGGACAGATCCCAGGAGAGAAAAAGGCATGGGTGGTTTTAGCACTTATGAAGCTTGGGTAGGTACACTTTGGGCTCAGTGCTTAGGGATTTGGGTGTGTAAATTGAAGCATCCTACAACCTAAACTGAAGCATCCTGAAACCTTTTGTGTATGTGGGATTTAACAACTCTGCTAATCCAGTGTAAAAAACAACTTTTTTATTTAGCAAAGACATCTCTCTTGGGAGAGAGAAGAACCTGATACCAATTTGAGTAGGATTTGAACTCTTTTTTGTGTTGTATTTGTGTTCTCTGTTACATAAGGGATGTTAGTCAACTGGGTTGTGTTAAGTAGTATCAATATTTGAACACAGGCTAGGGATGCTCTACTACAGATGGAAGCAGTATATTTCTGAGATCAGTGCATGCGTCTGTGTCCTTTCATTGATGCAAAAGTAATTTGTTTCCACTTTTGGTATTGTAGTAGATGACTCTCACAGCTGGGAAACTTTGTGCTGAACTTATTAGAATGACTGGAAAGGATAATTCAGATAAATTTTCTGAATTAGGGAAGTTGTATTGCCATTCTTGGATTTGGCGAAGAGGGAAGCCAGGTGGGAATGAAAAGAGAATACTTAAATATAGTTTTGTTCCTTCCTAAAAAAGTTACTATGATATTTAGATGCTTCAGTTTTGAATTGAGAGTTGTGGACTATAAACAGGAAAGATCTTAAATCTTGGTGGATTATCAAGTTCAGTCCTCACCTTGTTAGAAAGATTTGGTAAATTACATGTGCCCTGGGTACAGATCCTATGTTTTGGAGTAGATTATCTCCCTGGTATGGTAGGTGAAAAAGATAAGAGATACAAAAGGCAATATTCAGCTACAACCTCTGATAAAGATTGTTTTATCTTGTATTAAGTTCAGAAACTGTTTGAGGCCATAAACAAATTTTAATGTGTGCAATCTGAAGGATTGGAACCTGAGTTTCTAACATTAGTAAATATGAACTCTACTCCCCACACTGCAAACCTGGAGAACAATTTGATTATCCATATTACATGAACTGTTGTAATGCAGTCTACATACATTTACCAGTCCTAAGCAAAATCCAGAGTTATCAAATTATGTATTTATATTCACTGAATGTATTTGTCATAGATCTTCCTTTAGATCATGTAATCCCAATATTGGGAAAATCTTATTCAGTAGTCAGAAACATTTTGCAGGCAGCAGAGCAAGCTGCATTACTATGCTCAATACCTGTATGTTTGCTGTGCCTAAGTACTATGCTAATTTTCTTTCCAACACAAAAGCTTATTATCCTTTTAATTATTATCTCCATCTTTGTTTAAAATTTGCCTTGCATAAGTATTATATTTCAGGGGGAGCTAGAACAACAGAATTTTTTTTCTGTGTCCAATTCTCCTTTCTGTCCCTCATTACTTGCATGGTGTTTTTGAAGAAATGCTGAAATGTTGACAAAACTTCCTTAGGAAAAGGAAACGGTAATAGTTTTGATCTTGGAGGGTCTAATTTAAATAATAAGTGAATCAGACCTCTCTCTTTGTGATAATGAATACATGTATGATTCAAAGCATGCAGGGAAAGACAGATAATCAAAAAAGCCAAATAACTTTTAAGTTTTCTGTGATTTGGGGAGGTAGTGAGCTTCTCTACCAACCACTGAAGAAACTGGATACTGGAATACTGGCCTTCTTGTATTCAATAACTCTGTGTTTGCGGTGGGTTGACACTGGCTGGATGCCAGGTACACACCAAAACTGTTCTCTCACCTTCTTCCACAAATGGATGGGGGAGAAAAACGTGTAATGGAAGCCTCATGAGCTAAGGACAGAGAGAGATCATTCTTCAGTTACCATCATGGGCAAAACAGACATGACGTGGGGAAAATAACTGAGTTTGTTACAGTCAAAATAAAAATCAGCACAATATAATGGAAGTAAAACCTAACCACACCTTCCCCCCACCCCTCCCTTCAGACTGCTTATGCTGCTGCTTAGCGAGAGGAGTCCTTTCACTACTCCAGCCTAGGGTCCTTCCCATAGGAGGGGAATGAATTTCTCCAGTGTGAGTCCCCTGCCATGGGGTGCAGTCCATCAAGAACAGCTTGCTCCAGCATGGGTCCCCTATGAAGTCATAAGTCCTACCTGGAAACCTGCTTCAGCATGGGCTTTTCTCTCTGGGTCTGCAGGTCCTTGCTAGGACCCTCTACCAGCATGGGCTTCCCATGGGATCACAGCCTTTTTTTGGTCATCCACCTGCTCCAATGTGGATCTCCTCCATGGGCTGCAGGTGCATCTTTGCACCCCCAGGGACCTCTGAGCTTTGCAGGGGCACAGCTGCCTCACCATGGTCTACACCATGGGCTGCAAGGGAGCCTCAGCCCTGGTGCCTGGAGCACCTCCTGTACCTCCTTCTGCAGTGACCTTGATGTCTGTAGAGTTCTCTCTGCCTGTTCTCTGGCTGAATTACATCTGCATGATGACTGCTTTTCCTTCTGCAGTATGTTAATGCAGAGATACTGCTACCATATCTGATGAACTTGGCCTTGGACAGAGGTGGGCTCATGTTGGAACTGGCTGGCATTGGCTCTGTCTGACATGGAGGAAGCTTCTCATAGCTTCTCATGGAATCAACACCTGCAGCACCCCCACTACCAAAAACTGGCCTTGCAAACCCAATGCAGCTATTTAAATACAGCCAAGATTTCACTGGCTGTGTGATGCCTGGTATTGATTTGTGGTAAGGCCAGTATACCTCATTCTGAGGGTCTGTGGGAATAGTGGTATTTACCTCCAATTTTAAAGCCTTTTTTTTTTTTAGGACAATATAAGCCATTCTTTAGGTCAACAGGTATCCAGTCCTGAGAATTGAAGCATATCAAAACAAAACCAACAAGAATCTTCGTGGTGGTTTGTCCTGTGCTCAAGGGCAAAGGTGTGGGAAAATAAAATGATCTTCAGGTTGACAGAAGATGATCTGATGGAGAATAATGGGTACATATTTCAGATGATCTTTCTAAAACATGTATTCTCCCTTGAATTTTTTTCTGAAATTCATAACATGAGGACATCCGTGAGTTCTACAGGAATGGTTGTGATATGGTGTCTGAACTTGCACTTTCTTGGTGGCACATTTTGTCATGCTGTTGAAGTGTGTATTCAGGTTTCCAAATTCAAGGACATGGTCCTGTCATTGGACTCTGTCACTGAGAAATGGCTGCAGACAAGAAAAGGGGCATGTTCTGATTTAATCACTGCACAGCTCATGTGGCTATAGCTGTAGAACTCATTCCAACACTCACCATTCATTTTCTTCTTGTATCATGGACATCAAGCAACAAAAAGACAACTTCCTACACTACTGGAAATGTTCAAACATTGCATAAAAGTTTAACACCATTTTTATCCAGTGAGAGGATAACAGAATCCTTAATGCTGGAAAAGACCGAGATCATCAAGTCCAAACTTTGAACACCAGATTGTCAGCACAAAATGCCATGTTGAGTTGTTTCTTGAATACCTCCAGGGATGATGACTCCACCACTTCGCTGTGCAACCCTTTCCAATATCTGATCACCCTTTCTGTGAGGGATTTCTTCCTAATGCCCAATCTGACCTTCCCTTGATGCAGCTTGAAGCTATTTTTCCTTGCCCTGTCGCTTGTTACCCAGGCAAGGAGGCCAACTCCCACGTGGCCACAGCCTCCTTTCAGGCAGCTGTAGAGAGTGACAAGGTCACCCCTGAGCCTCCTTTTCTCCAGGATAAACACCCCCAGCTCCCTCAGCTGCTCCTCACAGCACTTGTGCTCCAGACCCTGCCCCAGCTCCACTGCCCTTCTCTGCACTCTCTCCAGCTCCTCAGGGTCTTTCTTGCACTGAGGGCCCAGCACTGGACACAGCACTGGAGCTGTGGCCTCACCAGTGCCCAGTACAGGGGACAATCCCTGCCCTGGCCCTGCTGGCCACACCATGGCTGATCCAGGCCAGGATGCCATTGGCCTTCTTGGCCACCTGGGCATACCATGGCTCATGTTTAGCCACTGTCAACCAGCCCTCTTTTCAGCCAGGCAGTTTGCAGCCACTCTGTCCCAGTCTGTGGCACCACCTTGGGTTGTTGGGACCCAGTGCTTGGCCTTGTTGAACCTCATACTGTTCCTTAACACAATTTACTTTTCAGTATCAAAAATTACCCTAATGGACCATAAAATATTATGATTCTTAATCCAGCTATTAACAAAAGAAGGAAAAAAAAAAAAAAAAAAGGAAGGTATTTTGAGGCCAATATTTGTTTGATTCTGGTTTAGCAGATTTTTTTCCCTTATGACTGAAATATTATAAGTGCTTTATTTGTTGAATTACTATGCCCTCACAATGGTTTATAGGCATGCTACAAAGGATTTCAAGCACATTCCTCTCTAAGGTAAATGAGTTGGTTTTAAGAGGCTTTTAATGAGTCACAGAAATACATGCAATATTTTACATATGAGTCACTACAAAATATGATCAAATATTATTTTTCATTTCTTAAGCAGGAATTGTAAATATATTTCCATGATGGTGCATTTCACGCATTCTGTCTTCTGGTTATTTACTATTGCTCTTATGGCTATTGCTGAAAAATAGGAAAAGTGCAGATAAAAAAATTTCTAATATATATAAAATATTTATGAATAAAAATTTACAGTAAGAATTTAGCAGAGTTCTTAATTTCAGGTAGTTAGGAATAGGTTGCCATTGTATGACAGTGAGGAAGATACTTTACATGTTGTTTTCTGTTTTAATCACCTCACCTGTCTTTGATATTCCAGCCAAAACAAACTCCACAATTGCATTTCAGTTTTAGGAATTTATAACTGTGGTGGAGTTTAAGAATTCAGCATTCTTTTTATATATAAACCAAGAATATTAAATCCCAGAGAATACAGTACTATGTCTCGAGCCCTCACTTCATAAGATGATGTTGGAATGTTTATAGCAGCTGGTTCTGGGACTGACAAAAGGAAGGACTGATTTCTGTAGAAATTACATCCTGACATCCCCATTAAGACCTTCCTTTCTGATATCCAGTGTTATGTGGGGCAACTTCCTTTCTGCCTTTTCCTTGACACAACTTGTTGAAGAGGAATGTGAAGGCTGGGTGTGATCTTCCCAACATCAGAGTGAAAGGAAGTAACATACCAAACAGATGATGGTATAAGTGTCGCTGAATGTAATTCCACCTCCACCCCTCTGGGTCACTACTCAGCAATATTTCAAAAGCCTAAAGTCAACAGTCATAACAAAAAGCCCATTCAAGATCTGTCAGTATTAGAAGTGGAGATAGAAGGAGAGCTAATTAAGAACTGCATTTATTGATATGCTGCATGTTTGTTTTTTTTCTGGGTAAGCTGTGCTGTCACTTTGTAAGTTCAAAAGGTAAGGAGACTTCTACACCAAGTATGCACTGAGAAGTGTAGACTCCAACCCCTCTTTTTAGAGCTGGGTAAACCTGTTCAGCATGAATAACAGTATGTAGTCTCCCAACAGGCTTTATTCTGATTTCAGTAATGA
This sequence comes from Passer domesticus, assembly GCF_036417665.1. Taxonomy (NCBI): domain Eukaryota; kingdom Metazoa; phylum Chordata; class Aves; order Passeriformes; family Passeridae; genus Passer; species Passer domesticus. The sequence continues at coordinate 19,394,621 of NC_087512.1, forward strand.
GAACACCCCAATTCCTGATGGTACTATCTTTGAGGGAGAACATGGAAGGTGAGAGGTTTACATGTTTTATTAACCACCTCCTTCTGCAACTCTCTCACATTTCTCCTATCTGATATTGCATTCATTTATGTGTGAAACACTTACAGCTACCCAACAGATAATACTTTTTGACACCACCTTCCTGGAAAGGAGCGGTTAGTCAAACAACACTTCTAAAGCATTCATGGAGGTTGGGATGTGGAGGGAGAGATAACAATGTCTGCCTTTCTAGACAGGTCTACCTCTGCATAGTTTTGTTGCTTTCTGACTGCACTTCATGTTAAGCATGTCTGACTGCCTTCAATTTGCCTTTGCATCAAAAACATCAGGGGTATTAGGCTGAGGCTCAAGTGCATTGTGTGGGGCATCACCTAAATGAGTGTGTGCAGTGCTGTCCACCTGCAGACCCACTCCATGTAGTGGTGGTTACTACTGAGCCAAGCTTGTTTAAATAATTGTCCCTGTGACATGGCCTGTTTTTAAAGGATTATTGCGACAGTCACAGGCATACCCCAAATCCATGTCTGTAAAAACGCTCTAGCTTAAATATCTCAGAGCTGAAGTTTAGCCTGCCTGTGCAATGGCAGGGGAGATATAAGTTGTGAAGAAAATAAAGACATCAAAAAGCTGTAAGATGTCCATTAACCAACTCCTGAGAGGAGACCTGACTAGACTGAGACCAATTGCTTTAAATGATGAGCCAGTCATGCTGTGTAAAGAAAAGCTGCTAACTACTCCACAACTGCACACACCTAATAGCACCAAGTGCCCATTCACATTTGCTATCTTCTCCGTGTTCTTCAGTACAGTTTTTACAATTTGTTTTTCTGTTTCCAAATGCAAATTTTAGGATCCTGTATACCAAATCTCAGAAAACTGGGAATTGTTTTTCACAGTGTTGCACAAAAATGACAACAGTAGCTATGCATTGTATGACTCCTCCATAGTTTTTTGATGAAGAAAATTAGATCTGCACTCTTACACAACCTGACTGTAATGATGATGCAGTGTGTATGAATGATGAAAGAAAATTATTTGGCAAAGAATTAAAAAAAATATAAAGATTAAAAGTACATTAAAATTTCCTTTCTAATCTTGAGAAGATATATAAACCTAGCAATATTAAGATGATTGCTTTGGGTTACTAGAATTTGAATATCATTTGATCTCCATTTAAAATATCTGCATATTTTTGTATGACAAACTTTGATAGCTTTGAAAGTCAGTGATAATGAGAGTTTGATGCTTTACTTATGGACATTTTTGCTTATAGCTCAGTGATACTGCTGTGAGATATCTTGTGATAATTTGTTTGAGAAGGAATTACCCTATAACATTTAATCATTACTCCTTTGCTGTGTGGTTTGGTTAACATGCTTAAAATACCTGATTCAAATTACTTAGCCTTGATACAGGATTATCTCATCCTTTAAGACATACTGATTTTTGCCACAGCAAAAAGAGCTTGCACTCCATAATTCAAATATGTAGAACATGAGGGTTTATACCTGTCCACAGGTGTGCTGAAATTCTCTAAAAATTCAGGACAAATAGCAATACATAATACAAAAAAAATATTAATTAGAATAAACATTTTGCAAACCTGCTGGAAGAAATATAAAAAAAACCAAGATAACACATTCTGAAGGTGCAACATATGGTACAAAGCCAGTTGCAGGAAATGCATTGTGTAAGTACTGTGGGTTGAGATTCCATATCTAAAACACATGGGATTGGAATTTGCTTTACAGCATCGTTTAACAGTAAAGGTGATTACAGCAAACTTAAAATGGAAGGGTAGCAGACAACCACCAACCAATATAAGGGTAACAGGAACACAGAAAACACAGTGACTTTTTAAAAAAATTGATATGGAAGAATTACTGAGTTGCCTTCAAGCAGTACAAACAACCCATTTCAAATGGGTCAGCATTATTGTTTTCTATTTTTTTTTTTAATTAAGGGAGAACAAAGTCAGTTTGTTTAGCTGTAGATAGCCAAGGTTGAAAGGAGCACTCAGGAGAAAGAGAGTCACTACAGAAAAGCCAGATTAATTGTTTCAGCTGGTATGGCCCAACATCCTCTCACAAAAGAAAGAGAGAATCTTAGAGTTTTCACTGTCAATTTAGAAGTAAATGTTTAAAACAATCTTTTAGAAGATTTTAAAAAATTTTAAAAATTGCTGTGATCAAGAGGACTCTTAATATGTCACTTAAACATTGTTCAGTAGGCACAGAAGATAGTTATCATGATGCTAGTCTTTAAAAAAATATGCAGAGAAATATGCTTGAGGGCATATACCAAAACACCTGTCACCTGTACCCTGTATATTTAAAACTGTAACAAAATAGGAGAACTGAACATTAACCATCATAAAATAATGGAACCAAATATTTACTATTTGACTTCCTTTTGGAGCAGGAAGGATTTTTTTTTTGTAGGTAATGCCTCACTAACCTAACTAGAACTCTATTATGGACCTGAAATGTTGTCCATATGTAGATTCAAATTATGAAACTGAACATGTGAAAAAAAGGCTCTGACATGAGTCTTTATTGATGAATCCTGCATTGAAGTTCCCATAGGACAAGACAGCTTATAAGTGGAAAAGCAATTAAGACACAAGAAGCAAGTAGTAACAACAAAGAGTCATCTTTCAGGTAAAGATTTCTAGAAAGAATGAAGGTCTACCTCTGCCTTGTCTAGCTGGCCAGCTTGCTGTTAAATGATCTGATGTAGGGATAAATTGTGAGTTGGGAAAGTTTGCAGATTACACATAATTATTAGAACAGACCAGTCATAAGGTGGTGGGATAGGGATTCAGAAAGATTGATTTTTATTGAAAAAAAAGATGATAAAATGGCAAATTAAATGTAAGGCTAGAAAGTTGAAATAATGCATATGGGAAAAGAACTATTATTAGTAGTTTCCACAGTCTCTAAATTAGCACCTTAGAAAGAGTTTTTTGAAAGCATTGCTTCACTGCGGGTTAGCCCCCTAGTAATACTGTTAGAAATTGTTGCTGTCTTCTCATTATATATGGGGGAAGAGAAAGCAGAGGATGGCTTCCAGGCTTTGTCAGTAACTTAGCTGTGAGTGTCCTCAAATATTAACAAATAACTGAAAAATAATGAAAAAAAAGAAAGCTGCTTTGTGCTATTGGAAAGACATGGATTATCAATGCCTTGAATATTGCAAGAAAACCTGATCATCCTTTGTCAGAGAAGCAGCAATAAAAGTAGAAGATAGATTGGGAATATTTTCAAAGTTTAACAGATGTATAGAATTGCTTCTGTCTGAGGAGAAATAAAGTGAGGAACTTAATCTTAGGTAGTGACAGGTCCCACATAAGTGTGGAGAGTTTGGTGGAAGTGTCAAAATGTAGAAATGGCACAGAGAAAGTGATTAAAGCATCATTTCCCACCATGAAAGAAATCAACCGGATCAGGTAAAAAATTATAACTAAATTAAATGGAAACTACCTCTCCAAAAAGTATATAATGAAATTAAAGTGTCCATTGTAATGGATTTGTTAAAAGCATAAGTGAATTAAAGAAGAACTTGGGCAGCTTCACAGATCACAGTCCACCATTGGCACAACTTCCAGTTTGACAAGTCCCTAAATCACTGAGAGGACCTGAGAAGATATATCAGTAGAAAGGTCACACACTTCTTGCCCTATTTATTATGTTCCTAAGCCCTGACTACTGTCATAGCCACTGTGGTGGGGCAGATGAAGTGGTGCCTTAAGTGAATGATTTTAAAATACATCTCTGATAGTGAAAAAAAAAAAAACAACCAAAGAAACCTAATTCTGCTGGTATTTTAGCAGTATGAATAATTTTTATCTAATGAAATCTTAATGCCAGTTAATCATAAGGGTATCTGAACAAATATTTGCATTTTAATAGGAATGACAGAAATTTTTATATTGAACATGTTCTTGATTCTTCCTGTGCTCAGAGGAGCTGACTCACCAGCTGATGCTAATATCCAGTTTGTATTAATATGTTCAAAATATAAGGGTGTAAAATTACTCACATTGCCACTTCATTAATTTGCATACTAAATGTTCCTTATTTTACTGCTGTGAGTGAAAAATGCAGAAAATGACAAATAACAGAGAAGAGGTGGTGAAACTTTTCTGTTCCTCTATCTAGACCCACATAGGCATAGGGACAAGAAAGTGTTGTTTTCATGGCAGATATTTTAAGTGTAGGTATTATGCCAATAGCAAAGACTTTGCTGGTACATTTTAAATATTTGTCTTTGAAATCACTGAAAGATTTGGAGCTACGAAGGGATTGCAGGTTTCATAAACTATATACAATAGGTTTATGATTAGGAATATATAAACCAGTATTTTTTTGCATTTGCCTGGGAAATCCAGTCCTAATACATGTAGATGTCACAAAACCAAAAGCTGTGGTAATGCCCTGTCCCAGTGACATGCCAGAAATCATTTGCTTAGGGACCTTTGGAGAGGCAGTGTCTCCTGGGAAAATCTCAAACCCAGAAAAGCCTGTTGTTTCATAGCCTATGTCTTAATGAAGGAACCTCCCTTGTGCTTCCTTGCATACACACTCAGTGTTGTCTAGGATGACATCTTGAGATCAAAGCATCTAATGATTCTTTATCACATCAGGGACCAAGTAAAGCACCGAACACATTCAGAATTAGCGATGTTTTTTCTCACTAAGGGGGAAACTTCATTGGATTTCTCATTGCTGTGTACTCTAACTATCAGGAGGATAAAGAGAGATTCTCCTTCTAAAGTGGGGACCTTCAGACTTTGCACTTGGCTGAAAGACTTTGCAAGGTTCACAGGCTGTACAGGATTACACTCCAAGTGTATAAAGGAGCAATGCTACACATGTACATACTTATACATCCTGTTGGTCAGAAGGAATGGTTCATGCCATTAAATTGCCTTCAGAATGACAAGGCACCCTGATGGCTCCCATTCCAAAAAATGACCAGGGAGTTTATTTTGCTGAGTTGATTAGAGAATTACCTATTCTTAGGAAATAGAAAAATTACAAGGAAATCTGAAAAATACAATCCTTCTGAGAGAGGTGATTCCCAAGATGAAGTCCCTGTGGTAAAGAGAGATATCTATCCCATGCATACCTTCTTGAGCAGAGGTGAGTTTGCTCCTTTCAGATTCCCTCTCTTTCCATGTTTACATCTTTCTGCCTGTGATAGGTCACTGAGGGCAGGGTGGCAGCTAAGGACAGTAATGCAGGACGGACTTGTGGGCATTTTGTCTTCTTTCCAGATCCTTGCCCTAGTATGCAAAGAAGAGAAGAGAAACCACCTGATAGAAAATGCATGCTAGATTACTACCAGCACCCCTGGAGGAGTGATCATTATGAATTCCACAGATGTTCTTTGTATTTTATATTTACTTACATAACAATTTGTATGATTTTTATACTTTTAGAGGCACATTGTGTTGAGTAAGGGTTCTGATTCCATAATACTTTTAAGCATGTTTGAACAGTTTCCACCAACTATACAGAAAACCACTACTGTTTGTAATTCTAGCATATGCAATATACATACTGTAGAACCAGATAAAATTGACATCCATTTGCTGTGAGAAACCTAGGAAAAGATCTTCAATACCAGTAAATGCCTCAGTTTTAGTGTGACCTGAAGAAAGAATCTTATGTCTTGATCTCCAAACCACAGCTCCTGCCTCTCATGAGATGGCTTTCAAGTTAATTGTCTCCTGAAGGTTATTTCTCAGGCTCTTGGTAATTCTGTTAGCTTACTTGTCTTGTTACTCAAGCCTGGCATTGTCTTTTGGTTATTCCTGGTATTCATCTTCTTGCTGCTTATCTTGGCTTGTCTGTTTCTCATCCTCCCTCAACAGAGTTGGCATTACTACCTTCCCAGGCTCTTCTCTTAGAAGATCTGACAAATTTTTTCATCTCCCAAGGCATATCCATTAATTCTCTTAGCTGTTTCCTTATCTCTACCAAGTTTCTCACCTGCTCATTTCCCCAGAGCTGATACAGGGCAGCTCTTATTTATTCTGTGACATTTTTTACCTCCCTCACCATACTTTATTTACTTTGTCACATGTTCCATCTGTCCATGGATTCAATCTCTCACAATCTATTTCTCTCCTCTCCCAGCTGATTTGGTTGAGGTAGAGTTGCTATGACAAACCCTGCTTTGCCAATTCTAGTCTGTCAGAGCAGCTAGTGTGGCAAAAGGCATGGACTACACAGGTACTTAAAGGTCTGCCACGTTCAGACAGTTCATGGTGCATCCAGCATCATGGATGGGCAGGTAGAACACCCTAAACTTGGGCTGTAAATATCAGTAGGACAGCAAGTAGGAAATAGGACTGAGTTTATGGCTGCAGTTTTGCATAGGGACTATTGAGAAATGAAAAAAAAAAAATATCCATGAAGGTAGATGACAGTATTTGCATCAGTGACAAAAGAAATCTCTAGAAAGGATTTTACATCTCTCAGACAGCCTGTCCCAAAATACACATAAGCCTGTGCCCAGGCCTGCAGTTTCTTTTGTGGTTTCACTGATGCCCTTTGACAGTTCCAGAGAGTGAGGTGATTGCAGAGCTGGGTTCCTCTGAATCCTCTAGGATCATGTGCTCTCTGTAGCTTTTCCAGACCTACTGGTGGTGTTTCCTCTTCTGCCTTGAGAGCTGTTACCCTTTCACTGATTACACCACCATCACTAGCACCAGGCCCAGTTACTCTGCAGAAAATCCATTTATGGGCTGTGAGTCTGAGCAGTGCAAGAACCTCCCCTGGCTCGTGGGCCTCACTGCAAGTCAACAACATGCAAGTGCAAAGAGCTTGACTTCAGTCTTTGCCTGGGGCCTCTGTAAGCTTTGCATCTTCTCTCTCTAGCACTGTGGGCTCTTGTTGCTCAGAAGATGTTGTCTACTGATGTATTCCTGCTTGCTGCACAGAGATCAAAAAACTCTTTACTTTGATTTTTTTTTCATTCTTCATTGCAATTCTGTGCTCAGCAATTGCTTCTTATTACTCAATATCACCTGTATTGAAGGTAAAAGGTATATGCTATGAACAAAGGTTGTTGGTTTTAACTAGATTATTTTCAGACAAGAGAAAGGATTTTCTGCATCATATATTTTCACTGTAGCATGCACTGAGTTCTTCTCTTGAGTTTATCGTTTTCGCATTACCAGCACTTGGAATGTACGTGGGTTGTGATTTTAATTTGCTTATTAATGAAAAAGCAGCATTACATCAATGGCATTTGTGCAGATGAATCCCTCTGCTATGATGAAAGAATTTATCTTCATACTCTAAGAATGCAATTCTCCTGAGTCAAGTTCTACTAACCAGAAACTATAAACAGCCCTGCTCTGATGAGCAATACCAAGTGTGGGGAATGCAGGTAATCAAAAGAATGTGGCTTTGCAAGCAAAACCCCTGAAAATGCACAAGGGCTTCTGTGCAGCATACTCCTGGTGTTCATAAAAATAAATAACTATAAATGAGAGTTTTACATTTTTAACATGTAGGAGTTGCAAAGCACAGTGACTCAGAGGTACAATTAACAAATTTTATTATAGGAGACAGAAATAACATGCAATTGTGCAGCAATAAGAAAAACATTTGGAATCAACCTTTTTTTGGTGATCTCCTACGCATTGACATTTCTTGCTTTGAGCCATGTCAGAAACCTCTTACTAAATAAACCTTTTCTGGAAGAGCAAGCTTTTTATCTGAACAGGAGATCTCCTAAATTAGAGGCAGAGCAATAAATTTCCAGTTGGAGGCTTTGCTCCACCTTTTGTCTGATAGTACGAGACTAAGCAAAGTCATCACTGAGAAAGAAGTAGAAATGAAACCAGATGGCTGGAGATGTCTCCCATACATAGTGGTAATGTCAGGACTGCTTTTAAAGCTAAGTTTTGGCCGCAATTTGATGCTGTGTTTTGTAATTCTGTTCCTTAGGCAATAATAGGTGGATAAGAAAAGAAAGCATTAGGTCAGAGCAAAGCCACTCAGCATTCAACTCGGGAAGGTTTTGGGGAATTTTTGAAGGTCCCCTGAAACATTTTAAAAGACTGCTCTTTTAGTGTGCATCCAAGTTGCAGAAGCCTTGAAGATATGGTAATGCACTGAGTTACTTCATATGAGAAATAGGGACTTTTTGTCTTTTAACAACATTTTTAGTTGGGACAAGATGGTGAGATTGTGAAAAAAAATCAGATTTGCAAATATATTGTTCAGAGTTTACAAAGTTCTCAAAATTATGGGTAAAATTGAAAGAAAAGGAACTATCTGTCTTTTGGATCTAAAGTGCTTCTACCCATGCTATATATGTATCATAGGCAATCACAAGCAAAGGGTTAAATTTTTTAGTGATTTGTAGTAAATCATTGTCTTAGGCCATTGTTGAACAATTCAGAAAAATTCTTTTTTTTTGCCTTGTGGCCTAATTTTCCTCACTCACAAACAAATTAGTTGTCTTAATGGATGATATTAAGCAGATAAAAAGGGCAACATAATTCGGGATGACATGCAAATCAAATTCCTCAAATCTATCCATTTCACATTCCTCAGCTTTGAAAAGGCTGTGACTGAACCAGCATCTTACTCACCCTCCACCAGCCAGCCTTTGCCATGGGGTCTGCAGATGGAGAACTGCTCTGTCCCCTCTCTTTCCATTGGGTATCGGATCACCTGCAGGGCCAGGACAGGGATTGTCCCCCTGTACTGGGCACTGGTGAGGCCACAGTTCCAGTGCTGCATCCAGTGCTGGCCCTTCACTGCAAGCAGGTCTGGAGCACAAGTGCTGTGAGGAGCAGCTGAGGGAGCTGGGGGTGTTTATCCTGGAGCAAAGGAGGCTCAGGGGAGACCTTCTCACTCTCTACAGCTGCCTGAAAGGAGGCTGTGGCCAGGTGGGGGTCAGTCTCTTCTCCCAGCAGGACAAGCAAAAATGGTCTCAAGTTGTGCCAAGGGAGATTCAGATTGGACATAGGAAGAATTTCTTTATGGGAAGGGTTGTCAAGCACTGGAACAGACTTCCTAATGAAGTGGTGGAGTTACCATGCTTGAAAGTGCTCAGAAAACTTGTGGACATGACCCTTGAGGACATGGTTTGAAGACTAATATGGTGGAGCTATGTTAATGGTTGGTCTTGATGATCTTAAAAGGTCTCTTCCAACCTTCAGGAGTCTTCAATGCACAGGCAGACCTAGCTGGCCTCTCCACCTTGAAGGTAGGAAATTTCTCAGACACATGTAACAAAAATATGCTTTAGATCCCTGGAACAAAATCCAATGTCACACTTTATGTTTCACAGAGGAGTGATTTTGAAGGACTTCCAAGGCAGCAGTGTTGTCAGTTTGGGGTTTTTTTTTTAACTTATGACTGGAATGTCTAGACCAGATTTCTACACTTCCCCATGATCATAAAATTATTTCACCAAAATGCTGTACAAACACAGGGCTCTCTTTCATCTGCAGAGAGGATTCTGGACTGCTGACTTCCATCCACAGCTTCTAAATCTCCACTTGCACTGAACTCCATGATGTTTTGCTGGTGAGCACTGCACTTGGCAGAACTACATAGAGGAAATGCATCTCTGAATCTATCTTTGAACACAGTGTCCTTCTGCAGTTTACAATGAGCCATCAGTTCTCACATTCTGGCCCAAGCTGCCACAGTGCTTAGGAAACAGTGTGAGCTTTGAGGCAGAGTCAGTGCAGGGAGCATCCAGCAGTGATCTAAATTCTGATGGGGAAGCAGTAAGAGGTACAGATGCCTCACTGTGTTACTTAAAGGTAATGGTTATGGATAAGACAGCATAACACCAATATGATCTATAAAGGGAAAAAAATAGCTTTATACTTTGGACAGCAGAAAGTATCAGTCAACAAAATAACTGCTGCTGCCTTCTTGTAACTCTTGTCTCTATTTTGGAGTTAGTAATATTGCTACTTTTTCTTAATGAGTAGTAGATAATCTCCTCAAGTCTTAGGAAGAGCTCTCTGAGCACCTGAAGTATTTGGTGCATTTCTTATAATGAAGAGCATCCTGTTAGTTTATTTTTTCTGTTTTGAAGGGTTTTGAGATATCAGCCTGGTAAACTCTGCAATTCTCTTTTCAAGAAAAAAAAATTGAAAATTAATGATTGAACACACTGTAAAGCAGGGCTGCCAAGTTTGACACAGCTGCAATTTAGCTGCTTGAGCATGGTTTACAGATTTTCTGCAGTGGTGTAGGACCTGTTTTGAGCTCAGAGATCAGCCAAGGTCAAGAGACAGCTTATGCCCAATACAATAACTAGCCCTGACATGGGTTTGCTATGCAGAGACATCAGTCTTGACACACAGCTTGAGGTTGGGAGGATGGGCTGCTGTAAACTGAGTTTGACAATGCTCTTGTGTAGGTGGTAAGGAATACATATATCCAACCCTAAAAAATAGCCATGCAGACCTTGCAGGCAATGTAAAGTCACAAAGATAAGTGAGAGAGAAGTTGTTTTGAGGTACTGGAGTTGTGACATCTGCTTAGAGTTTTTTCTGTGCTTGGTTACTCACAATCCTCCATTGAAATTTGCTAGGAGTGTGTATAGTGGGACTGTGAAAAGAGAGGTGAGCAATACCATTGTCCTGACAGAAGTGTTTGGTGAATGGGTCTTCAAAAGAGTATTCCCACAGCTATTGCCCAGCACCACACATGCTCTGTATGTTCTCTATACCTTTTCTAACTTTCTAGACAGCAGATTTTGTTTTGCAAATGCATGAGTTCCCAGAGCAGGGTAAAACAAATTTGGACAGTAGGAAAGCAGAGTGCATTCTGTAAACCATTGCCTGAGAAATGCAAAGGGATTGCTCATGTACAGAAAAGTCCAAGCATCCCGAGGAAGCTTTTCCAGCAATATTCAAAGACTTGGTCTAAAAGCTTATGTGTAATTATGTGCACTAGCAGTAGCCACCTGGTCATTATTTATTTTTGTTTCACGTGTGTGAGGAAAAGCTCAATACCTTCTGGATATTGTGGTTTACACCAGCATTATTCATGTCTTTTCCCAGGCCTCTATAAGCTGGGAAAGTCACCTTGTGTTCAACCAATACTGGGCGTATCCCTCTTTGGCTATTGTCAAGGAGCCAGCATTTCATCTCTCAGCAGGCACATTGCAGTCACATAATGGAGACAGGAACTCAGCTGAAATAAAGCAATGCTGAGAGCTTGTCAGAAATGTAAATGATATTGCACCTATTGTCAGCCGCGTATCCTCCATTGTTCTCACAGTTGTTTCCCAGCTGAAAAAATGCTGGGAAGCCTGCATGATGAAAGCAGAGCCTGTTTACTGTAACATGCTCTGTCATGAACAGCTAACTGATCTCATGCTGCAAGTAGCATACTTCTGTGGAGGGGAAAGCTGAGAGTGCTGAAACCAGTATTCACAATGTTGCAAAGCTGCAGCCTCAGAGTCTCCTCCGGCTGTGTCAGTATCACAGGGAAGGTTGAAAATGTTCACCATAATTGGGGTGGGGGAAAGGTGGTTCCTGCTGACCTGTGCTGGAAATAAAGTTAGAAGGATCTCACACGGTTTGTTCCAGGAGAGAGAGGATTGCTCTGTGGGGGAAAGAACAGGAATTTAGATGAAAGCCAAGCAAAGAAAAATGCTAACCCTAGGAAGTTCACAAGGGATTTCTGTACACGGTTTGTTTAGTTGTCCTTAAGTAATGGAAACCTGAGAAATGCTGATTTTTAGATACTGACACAGCATGTCAACAGAAGAGTTACAAAGAAGACAATGTAAAATAATTTTCCAGTTCCTCTTCTTCCTCCTAATCACACAATATAAAAATAATGCCACAGTTGGTTTTTTTTTTTATTCTTTACCCCCAAAGTTTCTTTGATACCTTCTCTGTAATGGTGGCTATTTCAGTATAACACACAAAATTTAGTTCTAACTATCTCATTAGGAAAGCAGCAGTGGCAAAGACAGCTAATGACACCATGTATTTACATCACAGAAATACTGCTCATCACTTTTTAGAGGAGTTTCCCATGAGGTAATGACATGAGTCAGCATGGAGGCTATACAGCACAGACACAACGAAACAGGTAATTTGAACAGAGATAACTCTGATTTGTTTTGTGTCTGTTGCCTTTAACCAGTTCTCAGGTCATACCAAGGCTTTATGTTTTTCCACAGCAGTTATGCTTGCAAGAAAGGTAAAACTGTAGGGGTAGAGTTTTACCCTGTAAAACTGTATCTGCACATCCCTGGAAGAAACTTAAAAGAATAAGCTAAGAAAATTTTTGTTACTTGTTGACAGTGAGCACACAAAGTCAAGTTTGGTCTGTTGACAACTTTTAGCAGCATTGGTAGAGATGACATATTTGTTCCCAATTTGGTGGAAGCTGGCCTGTGTACATGAAAATGTTTCATTTTAAGAAGAATTTTTTTTTCCTTATCACAAATGCATCCTTAATTTAATAATAAAAACATGTAAATGTGCAAGTATACTCTATGTTAGAGTTAGATCTTCCATTTCCATTTAACTGCATTTCACCTTGCTGGGTGTAAAGGAAACCACTCTCCTCTGAGACCCCTCCATTCTGGTCTCCTTGGAGGCAGGGGAACAAAATGGAAATCTTGCATTCACATCAGCTTGTTACTGATCTTCTTGAATCCTCACCTTCCCCTTCCTATAGCACCACAATATAACACAGCAACAATTTATTTAATGGTTGAACTTCCATGACCTTTGTCGTAAGCCTGAATAGCAGAGATATCATACAGACGTGTACTTTATTTATTCACATAAACCTTGATATGGATTACTCTGTGATATTATGACAGTTTTTTGGTGTAGAGCACATTTGTCTACTTGTTTCTAAAACTCTACCCTGTTACTTGTGTTCTAGAATTAGTCACCCGTCTGTATTTTGCATTTTAAACCTGTCATCAGGGAACAGCATAGCAAAACCTGTTGCAGATATCTTTCTACCTCCATCTCACCTGCCTTTAATCCACTGAGTGGGTGTTTGTCTTTGATTGTAAGAAAGTTCTCAGATGCATCACCTTTCATTTCCAAATACCTGGAAGGTAACTTCCAGTGGTTTGATAATTTTACTTATCCTGTCCAAATTTAAGGCAAGGTAAAAAGGAGATTCCCTATGTTCCCTGTGGCAATAAGATTTTTGGGGCACTTATTGACCTGGTAATGTTGTACAATGAGTTTTATGAGTGGATTTTCTTTTAGTTTGTCTGGATGAAATTGGCAGATTAGGAAACTATAAACTCAAGAAAATGTGGGATTTTATTGCAATGTTTGAGCTAAGAAAGAAACTTCCAGTCTCTTGAGGAACTGTTAATAAATTAAATTGCTTATAACCTTGCTAAACCTGACCTTTTCCACACTGAAAAAAAAGTCATTATTTTATTGGTTATTGAACATTATTTTGTGGTTAGAACTTTAGGTATATAATCTATGGAAGAAAGGAGGGAAATGAACACACAGAAACACAGTAGCATGTGAGTACAGAGTATCACTAAACACTTTTGGTTAAATGTGTCTAGGTTTGGATGCACATCCCCAGATACATAGTCCTCTTAATGCTGGTCAAAAGGATCCTGTTTATCTAAACAGAAAAGAAATTAATATCATTAATGGAACACATATGGAGTTTTGTTATATGAACTAGTGTAGAAAGGAAAAGAAAAAAGGGCCATTGAATAAATATAGAATGATTGTAAATATTACACAAACAACCATCGCTACTGTGTTCTCTCATCAAATTTAACCCATCCCCTATTCCAGTACTGTGGAACTTTAGTTTAGGTGGTACTGAGACCTCCTGTTCAGCTCTCAGCTGCCTTTTTGCAGCATTGTAGAGCTTGCTTTATGCCACAGTCAGATCAAATGTGACAGAAAAACTATATTGGGTCAACTGCAACTGCCAACAGGGAGGTTCATCATTCAAATATTTAACATCCTTGTATTTAAAAACAGTTTGTAAAGAGAAGGATGGAAGAATGCATTAAACATGTATTAACTGTGAACATGCCATTCAGCCTCCTGTTAAAATCTGTGTGTTGGGATTTGTTTGTCTCCAGTTGCTGTGTGATGTTTTCTTCATACTGGCAGGTGAGGTGTTTTTTCATGCTGTTGGGTGTGGATCCCATGCAGGAACATGATTATGTCAAAAAATCTGATTGGTAAAGCAAAAGTCCTCTTGAACCTGAAAAATCAGAGACATGGGCATCTGATTGCAGCTTGAGGCACAAGAGTCATCAGGGGGCTCTTTGAACCCAGACAGAACATGGCATATGTAAGGAATTGCACAAACTCATGAATTTTGAACTTTTACTTAATCCAGTGACACAGGGATAACTTACTAGCCATAATCAAGGTTCACCCCCTTGCTTCTGTGTTGAGCAGTCCTATGCTGTGCATAGTGAGGGGAAACGTTCTCCTCCCCTAATGGCACCTGTGCCTTCTCTCTCTTGGCCCTTCAGAATGCATCTCTTTACTGCTTCTCTGCCCTTGCTGCTGTCCAGAGGGAGCATGCATTCCCTGGTCCACAAACAGCTTACTCTTTTCCCCTCACAGCAGGACCTGGGCCTACACTGCCATTCAAAAGGAGAACCAGTTGGTGTGGCAGAGGGCAATTTGAAATGGGCTGCCACCAGTATTGGTGTCCAGGGGGACAGGCAGCTTGAGCAGGCTGAGGAGCAGGGCCCTTGGCTGCACTAGGTGAGTGGAACACAAGCAAGGGGTCCCAGAGTCAGCTATACTGAGCAGATGGCAGTGTTCCTTTCCTGCAGGCGCTGGATGGCGCGAACAGTGCGGAAAATAATGCAGAAAAATTATGCAAAAATATAGAAGAGTGCTCTTGCAAAAAAGACTTGTAGGCAAGGTGTTGTGATTTGCACTGGCCCTGCACAGCACTGTAGGATCTGCGTCACATTTTCCCTTGAAAGTAATCAATATAAGGACTGCAGTGGCACTTACCTTATTATGAAAAGGACAGAGCAAACCTCAAGTGAATGTCATTTGTTTCATTGTTTCTACACCTGTGATACAAAAAATATCAAAAGGTGATCCACAGGGTGCTTTTCAAAATATAAGTAAAAACACCACACTCAGGTTTCAGATTTTAATTTTTTGCACTTATTTTGTTACTTATATATAAAGGAGGGAGAGAAAGCAAAAACGAAATGTGATATTAGAATTTGTCTATACACTTTTTCATTTTTTTTCACACTAATCATGACATTAATAAAAAAAGGTGAAATAGTGTCAATAAAATTCAAATATAAGCCTAATTTTTACTAGCAACTAGCAGAAGAAAAGTTAAGATAACTTTTCTTTTATGCTCATGGATTTTTCTCCTCAGAAAAATAAACATTCTTTAAATCATTGCAAGGCGTGGATAAGGAGATTTCCTCTGGGATACTGCTAGAAACTATTTAAAAGTTCAAGGGAATAAGTTTCTACAGCTTTCCTGATGAGACAGTCCTGAAGCTCATTAGTGCTCATTGAGTCTTTCCTGCTCTTTAGGTCCACCCTTCCTTTATTTTCTTATAGTGAGCTATTAATTTGCAACTGTAGAATAGAACAGGAATCAGTCATATTTGGAGCAAATCAAGCCCCTATATAGCATTGCAAACTCCTACTAATGTTGTCTGCTATAACATCCAATAATTCTTACTGACTAGATTACATTTTCATCCTGCTCCATATGGCAGCACTTAGGGAAATGAAGTTACTTTACTTGGCCTGAAATATGAGTAAAACCTAACAGAAACCTTTCCCTGAACCTTTTTTGCTCTGTCTAAGCCTACTTATATTTGTAGTAATTCTGTATAAAGGTCACTTCCAATTTTCTTCACCCTGAAGGCTTCCCAGTAAAACCTCAGAAGATGTCCTGACAAGCTCTGCCTGCCATCTGCTCCTCCAGTTTCACAGTGATGATGACACCACCATGCTTGCTTCCCTGGGAACCTGGCAAAAGAACCTGACTGTGCACAAAGTGAATCTTCACTCATTAAAACATACAGAGACATTGTACAAAGAAGCCTTTTGCACTTATCTCCAGGTAAGACTTTAAAGAGCAGAAAAAGGGTGAGAAGACAGGAGAAGTTTAATATATTGTCTTTTATAATAATGATTTCCATAGGACATGGAGCATAGCAAATCCCAAGTTTCTGACGATCTTATGGAATATTTAATCAGACGTGCATATGTAGCATCACCTGTTAGTGCACAGAAGTTGGAGACCCAATTAGTCTAGGCATACAGAGTTCATGAGCTGTGGTGCTGTGAAGTGCAGTCCCACAGTAACCTCAGTGACAGGGGTCACAAAATGCTGGCACTGCTGTCGGGAATGAAAGTCATCTGACTTGAGTGGAAATGCACTGACCTGTTTCCCAAGCCAGTTTGGCCTGGAGCTGGGTTCCTCTGCAGAGTGCACAAACCAGTTCGTGCTGTGCAAGCCATCCCTTGGGAACAGACGGGCCCTCTTCATGCTGACCCCTGGTCCCTGAGCCTGTCTTCCTGTCACCATCCTTGCTCACCACCTTCCAGCCTCTGGCACTGAAATACATGTCCCACAGTTGTTTTCCATATTCTAACTAATTTTTTTTAGCAGAGCACTTAATTAAGTCAGATTAATGAAAGGAAACAGTATGCCAGTTGGCCAGCTTTTAGCACACACTGAATGCTGTCTTGAACAGTTCCCATAATATTAATGTATAGTGTCTTTGTCCCCAGGGCATTTGCTACTATCAGATGTTTCACCCTCTTCCTGCTGCATGAGGCTCAAAATTGCAACATATGCTGCAAAACACATGCCTTTGTTTCTTAACTCCTGCACCCACATTTTCACCTGATATTTATCAGCATAGCTAAAATCAGTCTAGGGCAGATATTCAGCTCTTCTGAAGATACACTGCCAGGCACCTGGGTCTGCTTGGTTGATTGCTCCTGAAGCTCTTGCAACAGGATAGATTTCCTTGCCACCCTTCCTTCATCTCCACAAGTATGCAAAGCAGTGCTTATGTCTTCAGAGTCAGGGATTTAGAAGCTGGAGCAAAATCTGCCTAACAACAATGTGAAGTGGATTTTGTGCACTGACAGTATCTGAGCAGCAGGCAGTGAGACATCTGAGGCAGTGTGCACACATGCTGTGGGATCACAGATGTGTGTCCTGGCTATGGTAGGGTCACTGCTGCCAGTGCCTCACCGCTGCTCTTCTGCCTCATGTTGCCACACAGGACAGTGGCCTGCTGCTTCCCACAGTGTCCAGGAAAACTGGATGGGACATTAGGAGCAGCAGACTTTACTGCCAGACCTATCTACCTGTATGCAGACTCCTCAACCAGCAGAACACTGGATGGGCAGGGTGGTTGTGAGCCTCAGGAGGCTGTCATGTCTCACTGGTACACCAGAGTCTGGCAGCATGAGTGATGGCCCAAAAAATCTTCTTAATTGTCTTTTTTTATAAACCAGTTCTCTGCAAAAATTCCAACACCAAGAAAGGAAAATCACTGCAGGCCTGTAGTTGAGTTAGGGTCAATGGGTTGCTTCTAATGTGTCCTGTGGCTGAGAGCAATCACATTTCAGCACTTTTTAATTTTTTAAACCTTAGATTAACGCTGAATTTTCATGTTTTCATTTGAGAACCAGAGATTACCAAAGATATGGTTTCTTCTTCTCTGTAAGTGGTCACTAGCTATTTCAATTTAGGAGAAAATAATCCTTTGAGAAAAGCAATGGTAAATAATTTTTGATGTCTTGGTTTTTTGTGGGTGTCTAAGGGCAAGTCCTGACTGTGGTCCCCTTTGTATCTGGAAAAGTAATTGCTTCTTAATCCAGGTACTTACAAATAGCAAATGATACTTTAGCTAATTTATTTTCACTTTTGAAAGGTATTGACAGATTTCTGTTGCTAAATAAGAGGTGTTTTAGGTCAGCAGATTGAAAGTGGTGCACTGTACTAATCTGTACTTTCAACAAAACAGAACAGTGCAAACCAGATTTTAGCAACTCTTGTAATAGCTGTGAGTATTGCATTTTGCAAAACAGTGATTTTTTGGTACAGTAACACTTCATCGTGTTTTGAATGAATTCTGTAGGGTGATATGAGGACAGATAAAGTAGCACTTCATCTCTGCATAGAGGGCCCACAGATCAGCTATACAACTGAAGCTCCTTAAGGCTAGAGGAAATTAAAACCAAGTTTCTGTCCTGAAGGGAATTCCGGAGTAAAATATTATTTTTTGAGTTTTATTGTATGTGCATAGTTAGCTAAATATGCTATATTTTTTTTTAAACAAAAGTCAATGATTTTACAATGATCTTTCATTTGAAGCAATGGGAAAATTGGGAAAGCACTGCTGCAAAGTCTAGACAGAATAATAATAAATTTTTCTGAACTGTGCTCACACCTCCTTCACATTAATTTTCAAGGAATGTAAGGACCCCTGAGTGTATTGCATAAACCTTCAATGAAGCAGTAGGAAGTAATTCCAAGTCCAGGAGGGTTTAAGTCTAACTCATGACTGGTTGTAGGCAGCTCCTGACAGGGCAGATGCAGCTGAACCTCCTCCTCCCTGGGGTGCAGGGGACTGGGAAATGGGAGACAATGCCCACTGAGCACATTTGGGGGTGATAGGCAGCTAAGAGATGGGGGAAACTGAGAGCTGGACTGTGCAGGGGTGACTGGATAGAGAGGGGAATAATTTTTATATTGTTGTCCTTTCTGTATTTATGAAACAAATAAACACATCTCCTACCTGGTGTATTTTTTTGATTTAAGAGACCAGTGTATCAACAGTATGCAACTCTCTAGTTCCAGTTGCTGATGGAAAGATAACATAATGTAATTAGAAATATTTTGTTTGAATAACAAGGCGGAAAATATTTGGAAGATATTTAGAGAAAGAAATTGTTCATTGTGATTGATTCTATACAAGATTTTATGCCCATGTGGAATCTGGGATCATAGGGAGCAAGGAAACTAATACTTTCATCTACAATCAATTTCTGTTGCTGGCAAAAGCCTGTGTTACTGAAAAGAACTTGGCACAAGGAGAGCACTTTAAGAAAATTTGACTGTAATAGAGTAACAAACTCTCTCTTGTCCCTCATTGTCCATATAGTTCACTAATTCCTGTGACATAGCATGAATCAACTTCCCAGGGCTGGATTACTTTGACTTGCATAAGAACCATACTATGCACTAGAGAATGAAGAAGTAGACAATAGAAGTATCTAACTTCCCAACCTCCATTCTTCTGTGTGTAATTGACTATAGCTGGAACAAGGAAATATTTAACACTTTCCTCAGATTATTTTAATGAAACACATTTAAATGAAACACTTTCATTATAATTGTGTAACCATGTGCATGTATACTCTTTTTTATTACAAAACAGATTAATGTGGATTTTGGTGCTAAAACAATAATACTGTTCTAAAACAGTTATACTGGCCCAGAGTGAATATTTGGTTAACTAAAAAGTGATTTGATTTTCAGTGTTGAGATGTTTGGAATGTGATGCTGGATCTGATAGGAGATGAAACATGCTGTGGTCCCTGTAGAAAGTGTCACATTTTTCTGTGCATTCCCTAGGGTGGTGGGTTTCACAGATTTTAGTTGAAGAATTCTCTAGATCTACTGAATATTCTGAATATATACTGAATACCACTCTTTGTGTGATTTAAGTTTCTGCCCAGGTTGGGGTGAAGTATGCTGTGCTAGTAGAATTATCTTCAGTGAGCAGTTATTTCCCAGGTGAACATGTATGGTTTATAGTAGTAAATTGCAATGTAATTATTTCTTATAAAGCATCAAGTTTTAGTAAATACCATGACCTTCCAAAAAAGAAAATCAAGGCTAGGGACATGTGTGGCTTGGGTTCCTTTTCCTCCTGCAGGCCTGTTCAGCATGTGGCAGCTGACTGACTTTCTGTGTTGCTGGGATGTCTACCCGGACCTGAAGGTAGAACATCTGTACCTGCTGACAGAGCAATTCCCAAGCAGGTCTGCTATGCTTAGCCACACTCTGTTGATGAGTTTGTCAATCATGATTATGCTTGTGTATATATGTTGCTTCTAAGCAATTTGGCCATTAAGAAAATTACTAGCAAGCTCATGGTAATTTATATAGTTGCATAATATTTCTCATCAACATAATGCAATTCACATTTTTTAAAAATATAATATTACCTTTTCCAATGAGGGAAATTATGTTTTATCAGCTGAACTTGGCAGTGCAGAGCTACTGGTCACAAGTTACAGCATTTAGAAGAAATCCAGAAATTCTTGGCTTTTTTTCAAAGAAATATTTCTTTGACCACTTCCAGCCAAGATTTAGATAACAATGGGTGTTTCTTCTTCCCAATCAACCTCTGCTCTGATGTCCACAAAGCTTCACCCTGCCCGGGAGTATGATTCTCCAAGTTCTTTTTTTGTTCAAGGAGCAAATTGTTTAGCAAAAAGGTTCTGCTGTCTACCCTCATGAGTGAGAAGGAAGTGCCTTTTCTTTTTTCCTGTTAAACTGATCTTATCTTGAATTTTGGAGATGAACTTGTGTTTCTGCTGATTTTCCACTAGAGACCTCCATCAGCCCAAATAACCAGTTGTTTTGTAGCTATGATTACTGGGCGTTGCTTGAACAGCTGAGGAGGACATGGCTTTGCCAGTTGGCCTCAGGGAAAAGGTGGAGTCCCAGGTCAAAGGAAAAATGTTTCTGTGAACATTTTTTTTTTTCTCAGAGAAATTGAGGTTTATCCAAGCAGGTGTGTTGTGAGAATCTGAAGAGGAAGGAATTTTTATGCCTTGAAGCAATTGCACAGAGATGGTAAGAAAGATATAACCTAAAGTATATCTACGTTTTTATAATGTGCTCTTGGAGAACTTGAAAGAAAGCTTCCTTCTGAAAAAAAAAAAAAACCAAAAACTGGCCTGTGTACATCCAGCCATCTTACACTGATGAGATTAAGTGCAAACATATTCAATTTCTGTAAACTGAAGAATCTGGAAATAAGGTTCCCAGTTTATAAAAATCAGAGCAATAACAGGGGGAGGCTGGCTTCCAGCAGCTGAGGTCAGAGCAGGAGAAGCCTGAACTTCTTGGATTGTTTTGCTGGCCTTCTTGTTTGACTTCAGGGCCAAAGTCACTGCTTCCTCTGTTGAATTAAACCGGCCAAACCTGCAAGAGCTGTTATGGCTCAGTAAGATTTCTGGTTCAAGTTTTTGCAAGTGATTTATCCATTGCGTTTAAGCTCTTAGTTTCTTGGGTACACACTTGAACAGTTAGAATAGCTTTGTGCCTTTATTTTGGCATGAATCTCATATGACCTATTATCAACACCAACACTTCCTGTGATTGAAAGTACTTTTGTGACATTCTCAACAGCCCCAACACTACCTTTAAATGCGTGGTAATGAAACAAAACAGCAGTCATCTTTTACGATCCTTAATTTTCTGGAGTGAAAGTAGCTAGGAAGCCAAAAGGTACCTAAAATATATTAAAACAACCCTGTAAAGTTGTTAAAGCTTCACTTCTACAGCAGTTGGAGTCTCAGCTCCTATCCTTGCAACTGTGGTTTGTGTTAGCTTGAAACCATTATATATTTATTCTCCTAAGTTAAAATGTAGTTTAGTCAGCAAACTATAGCTAAGCTCATTGATTTTGTTCTCTATGTTTCTGGACATATATATACTCCTCTTGTTCCAGGTAGACCTTATTTGGGCTATTTTACATGGACTTCTGCTTCATATAGCTTTTTCTGATAATAAGCAGCACTATTCTGGGAATCAGACCTCAAAATTCTATTTGCATATTTTTGACTGCTGTAGTACAGAGTTAACTACCTGCATTGTGTTGAATAGATGATAAGGGTGAAGGAAATGTTTGTATTTATTTTTTATGCATGTCATTTGTTTAACTGTGCTTTCTGCACTTTCTGTGCTTTCTGGTACTGTCTCCCTGATGAGAGTCAAATATGTGTTTCAGTGCAGAAAAGACATGATTTCAGTGGGATGTTGGAACACAGACTAACTTCATAAGCTCATAATACTGCCTTCTATTAGGCAGCTGTCTATATAGCCTCTATTTAAAAATCTTTCATGGTTTATCAATCAGTAATTATTTTCTTAATGTGCTAGTGAACTTATCAGGTAAAGATCACTCTTAGAAAGAGGTGAATTGGAAAAATATTCTTTTGCCTATGGCAAGAAACAGAGTTATGACAACATGTTTGAAAGCACAGCACTGATTTTCAGGGAAGGCTCTTTCAAGCAATTTTAAACATGAGGAGGATGATGACCTCCTTTAGCCAGATGTGCTAGGCTTGTACCTAAATGAAAAAGCAACTAGTAAAAACTCTGTAAAATACATTTCTTGTTTCATGAAATCCTAGAATATTATTCTTAGAAGTGTCCATAATCTAGATTGTGAGTGATAGCAAGTGTGAGAAATCAGGTTGTTTTGGTTGAATTTTTTGCCATGTTTTGCATAAAAGGAGGGTGGTCTCTTAATCTCTAAAATTTTTTCTGAGGGAATGAGTATACATATTTCCATACAATTTGTTAACATTGGTTGCTCTCAAACTGGATTTCATAAGAAGTTGTGCTTAAAAGACATATAGTAGCCTGATGAAATAATTTGGTGGGCTCCTTGTCAAGGATATTTTGACTTCTCTTGGCAGGAATTAAAACTTGAGGCTGTTTTAAACCAGATGTTTAAATATAGGGAATCCAGAAAGTCTGTGCCTTTTAATTAATAAGCAGGTACCCCCAATGTTGAGAACTGAGATGCATGTTCTAGCACTGCCCTGCTATCACTGTTCCTCGAGTCCTTGAGTGTTATATAAAAGCCCTGATGCTCACATTGCTTTTCAGGAATGTATGAAAGCAACAGAAAAGGCATCAGTTTGCTTAGCACTGATTTTTGTGGGAGCTGGAGGTAATCATTGTGTGCCAGGAGAGCTTTATCACCTCTGCGAGACTGTTGATTACAGAGTGCAACATTCCTCTGCTTTGGGAATGAGTGCTGGTTTTGGGAGAGACTCAGACATCAGCAGAAATACAACAAAGGCATACAGTTGGTGTAAACTTTAAATTACAAATCAAATTATTCTGAGAGTCTACATCTAGCCCTTGGGAGAGATGAATACTAACCCCATGAACCATGGCAGAAGTTCTCTAGAAAGAAAGAAAATCTCAGAAAGAAAGTCTCACTAACAATGATACATGAGTGATGCCAAGAGCATGGCTGACAAAAGCCCTTGAAAGTATTAGCTCTTGCTAAAATGCTTTAGTAAGTACTTTGGGTGCTTACTGAAGTAACTATGCCTGAATATAATGTGTATAGACCTGGCTGAAATATATTTCTCCTGAAACAAACACCACTAACAAGAAGGCAAAGGAGACTCTTGCACACCTGAATTTCTTTCTTCTCCTGCCTTTTACGCAGTTTTGTGTGGAAGTCTCAGAAGTTTCCTAACTACTGTGGTGCAATTACATAAGGCAGGTGCCACTATCATGGCCTTTGGGGTTTGCTAGGTTAAGCAGCACACTTCATATTGCTTGAAATTTTGCTCTTTTATGTGCTTATAGTAATGACAGAAAAATTTACTTCAAGTTGTTTTGAAACCTGCAGCTGAGCTTGTGCTCAGTGATACAGCCTGTGATAATAATAGGAAAAGGGATGTTTACTGTAGACTATCAACCCCATTCATCTTGGCCCAGAAGCTGCACAGGGTGCCAGCACTGCCACCAGCTCACAAAACTGTGTGGGAAGCCCTGCCCACCCAGGCAGGTGGGCAGGCAGCCAGGGAGGTGGCCTTTTTTCTTGGGAAGAGAGGTTGAGCTGGAAAAATCACTTCAGCAGGCTGCACATAAAATAGATGTTGTTTTTAGAACTGGTGAATGCACTTAGGTAACCAAGTCATTTCAAAAGCATAAGTAAAGTTTGAAGGAGCTGTGGAAGTGCTAGAAGACAATGTATTGTACGAGATCTAATTCTGCAAAATGTATTCTGGCATGCAAGAAAAATAAATTCTGGGGCAGTGCAGTGGTTTTTGTTAGCCCACATGGTGTCTGGCACAACAGCACTGTCATTTTAACATCTTGGATGTCATTGGGCAGCTACACATTATCAGCCCTCAAATGTCCTTTTCAAAATTTTTTCTTGGGTCTGGTGCTTACCACAGCTGGGGCCCTGGACTGCTTCTGGAGCTCCTGACTGAGTGAATGTACCAATGAATTATAAACTGTGGGATAGTTTTGGGTACAACACCCTCTGTAGCATCATCCCTGGTTCTGGCACCAAGTATAAGCACATTAGGGCTAAAGGTTAAAATTATTTCCTACAGAACTGGAGATTGCCGAATATTACTAAGCACCTTCCTTTCTCCTGGCTGCCAGTCTAAGCTAAGTATTAGGATCTCTCAGATGAGTTGCTAAGCAGCTGAGAAGAGCAGTCCCACCACCTGCCCCTTGGGCTTTCATCTGTGTGCTGGTGCCTAAAGGCTGTAGGCAATGAGCAGCAAGAGCAAGCTTCTGCTGGAAGGCCAGCTTGGGGAAAATGAATTAAGCATGTCACCTGAAGGAGATGCATTCTGGGCACTGATTAACCGTACTTCTGTGAAAATTACTTTTCTAACATATGCTATTAGGAGGTGGTTTAACCACCTCTAGTTTCCCACTCTTTTCAGACAAGGAAACAGTTAAATTATTGATTTGACCTCTCCAAAGACCTCATGTGGGTTAGGCGTTTTTGTTGTACTGCAATTATGCATTCCTGCCTCTCTTCTGCTCAGTGACATTAAGAGTCAAAAAACCCACTAATTTTCTTTAGTTTGCTTTTTAATGCCTGCTGGTATTCTGCTCTGTGAAAAGAATCATTTCAATGGCCTTGAATTTTTAAAATCAGGTCTTTCTAACCCTCACTGTGGAAAGTTCTTAAACTTTTTTCTTTCCCTATAGATATCTTTTTATATTTACTTGAATACAATTTTGTTTTTCAGTCATTGCATGTTAATGGTAATGTTGTAACTTGATGGCCCATAAAAGCCACATGGTATGCTAATCTGTGTAACTACAGAAATATTTTCTGAAAATCATGTTCTTTCTTTTTGAAAATCAGGTTACCCCAAGCTATCACAATATCCCACTCCTTCTAATAAACCCTACATTTTTTGCAAACATGACAAATAAATTTCTTTGCAATGCTAAAGTTACTACACTGAGCCATGAATTCTATTCAGTAATTAATGTTTTCTAACATGAAAATTAGATTGCTTCCTTGTGCAGGTGTTAATGGAACGCAATATAATACTTTAAATGAAAATGCAAATGATCAGAACAAGAAATATGGGTTCTTTTGTCACAGCTTAAGACTATGTTATTGAAAATTATTACATTCCATTAATCTTTCTATATTTTTTCTATTTGCTTTTAAATGATAGAGTTTAGTAATATGGGCTTTTTTTTAAGCTTTGAAGAAAGATAGTTTATATAATAGTGTGGCCATGCATTACTTTCAAAAAGTGATGTGGCTGTTGATTGAACCTGTTACATTTATTCTTGTCTATATGTTTATCTTTATATTTTGACTAATTTTTTAAAATGTGAATTCAAAAAGGGTATGTTTCTATCCAGAAGCAAAATGTATTATTTATAGAAAAAAATACATGGTTCTGGGAGTGTTAAGTCCTTTAAGTGTTTCAGTAGCACAAGCAAGAAAAACTTTAAAAGATGGAGATGTTTAAGTAGTTTTTTCTTCAAGAGATAAAAGTCCATCTCTACTTTCAGCAGATTTTTGATGTACTGTGAAATGCCAGGTTTTAAGCACTTTCTGTCACAATCTACCATTGTGACAAAGTCTGGTTTCTGATACTTTGGTTTCTGATAGCATTTTCCTGCACCCATTGTGTTTTTCCTTTCAGGCTAAAACTCTGAGAAATAATTTTGTAGATGTTCTATTACTAAAAATGCCACTTATATATGCAGGAATTTCTGAAAGGAATACACTGCCTGTTTTTTCGTTTGTTGCTGAGAGATATCCCAAAATTGCTACTCTGGACAATTGGATAAGTCGGAAATCTGAAAGTAAATATATTTTGCTTAATTGCTCCATTTGAATACTTATTTTAATCAGAATAAATTAACAGGTAGAATGAAATGAGGAATATTTCTTTATAACTCACTTATGTAGAATTTAAATTGTGCAAGTTAGAAGAACTAGTCTAGATCTAGTCAGAAATATTGAGTTATTTCCCATATTCTTATGAAACAAATACTCAAAAATATTGTGATTTTTCTGCTCTGAGTCTGAACTCAGTATTATGGGGGTTTTTCTTCCATTTCCCCCTATATAAACATCTGAAGATTTTCTGACAACTCAACTAAATTTTGATTAATTAAGGAATTTTCACTTCTCATGAGGAAATTTGCTGAAGTTTTTCCAAAAGACACAACTGAAAGTAACCATTTTTTGCACAACAGCACGCCTAGGATCAGTGATATCATTACCAGTTATGCCATAATTGAGGCTTGTATCTGAGTGTAACCACTGACAATTAATCTGAGGATAATCTGGTATAGATTTTGTGCATTTATCTCACTCCAGTGCTTCCTCTTTATGTCTGGAATTTTTCAGAATGTAAAAGATTACTCTATGGGAGAAGCTCCTTGCTGCTCTCTAGAGTGAAGAGCATCTTTTCTTGTTTTTGTAGGCAATTGTCTGCAGGAACTTGGTGTGAGTAGGATTTTGGAAAACAAAGTACATTATAAAATCAAGGATTCTTGGTTTTAATCCCTTTCTTTCATAAAGGATTCTTTCTTCATTCTTTTAAAAGGATCATTTTCTTTCATAAAAAGAACTACTTGGAACACAAAATAAGACTTTTAGAAATCTTGAAGCAACCTTAAGAAATACTGATCAATTTTGCTTTATCTCTCTGTCTCCATCATAGCTGACACTTGAGCTATCTATGGCTCAAGAAATTTCTTTGATGAATGTTTAAGAATTAAAATCCAAGACTCATTGAGTTGAATGGGACTTTGCTCATTCACTTCACTTAGGTATTTCCAGTGGCTTATAAATCTCCAGAGATGAATTCAGACAAAAAACCCTTGCCAGTCTAACAGAAACATGTGAGTTCAGCCATGAAAGTGTCTCTGTTCCAACTCTCATGCCTTCATGAAATGGCTATTTTGAGTGTGCAGGAATGCTGACTTTGGGACTGGGGACTCCTCCCACCTTGCTGACCACAGTGCACAGCAGAGCTTCCTTCTCCAAGAGCAGGTCTCATGGTGCTCAAGTGCCTGAGGCTGTAGGTGTGACAGCATGCTGCTCACCTCTGTATATCCATTATAGACAGAAAATAAGGATGGCTCAGGACTGCATAACCCTGGAAACTATCCACAGAGGCTCTGGAATATCCTTTTACATGTACAATATGTGTGAAAATGAAAAGTAAAGAATTTTTGTATATTCAGATTGTGTACATATGTTGCTACAAGCATGTGCACAGCAGAATAGCACAGGAGAAACAGCGCAGTCTACAGACTACCTCCTTCTGCAGGTGTGGCTGACCAATAATAGTTCTGTAGCTTTGATGTGAGCAGACAGCCCTTCAAGAGCCAGGTGGGATGCCTGACTGGTGTCTGAGAGCCTCAGAATATAAACAAGGGAAGTCACAGAACTCACAGAAGTGA
The DNA here is from genome assembly GCF_036417665.1 of Passer domesticus. Lineage (NCBI taxonomy): Eukaryota > Metazoa > Chordata > Aves > Passeriformes > Passeridae > Passer > Passer domesticus. Next base: position 19,422,376 of record NC_087512.1, read on the forward strand.
GTTGCTAGTTTTGTTGCTAAATTGTTCAGCGATGGTCTCTAATGTGTTTTTGAGCCTGGAAGACCAGCTGTCAAGATAATGATGGAGGAGTCATAAAACAAAAACCGCCCGCCATCGTTAGTAATTTGGGTGTCATGCTGTGCTGTATGTAAGAGCTGGATTTTAGACTTTGTTATTCTCAGAGCATCAGGATACCAAAGATATTGATGGTACACCTGTGTTTGATGGCTTCTTGGAAGAGCTTGCCGAAATGTTTTTGTGGGTGATAAATGTCACAAAGGCAGATTGATGGATGTGGGGCAACACCCCAGAGGGTCTTGTTTTTGAATAAGACACTGCTATTCCTGGACAGGACAGAGTTTTATTCTCACCTCATAATTTGGCTGCTGAAGTTTATATCTGTCTTTTGTCATTTAGAGACTGTTCTCCCTGTCTTCTGCTTCTAAAGCCAAAGCCAGCCAGGCAGACTCACTCATAGCCACAGCAGTGTGGCTGATGATGGGGTATATCCTGCAGATTAAAGGCTGAGGAGATGTTTCTGCAGTGCTGTGAAACAAGACCTTGACCATACATGATTTTCACAAATGGATACAATCCCTAAACCTGTCAATCTGGCTGACATTTAATGCAGGGCAAGGAAATTACTGACCTGTATGTGTTCCCATTTATTTTACCTGTGGCAATTCCCATGATGTTTGCCTGCCAGTGCTTATGGTGAGCTGTGAATTAGGAGAAATTTTATAATGTGGTGCCTCAGCTTGCTACAGATCTTGAAATTGCTTGTTGCTAAAGTTGCCTGACATACTTTGCTCCTCATGAGTTGTACAGATTGTGCTGCATAAAGTTTTGATGTTCTGAACTAAGCAATGATTTATACATAGCTTTCTCTAATTCCTAGCTTGAGATAGTAGATGGTTGATGATTTCTGTTATAAACATTTCAATAAAATATTTCTATGTGTTGGCATTTCCCCTTCATTACAGCTGTCATAAGATTTTATCCAACACAGAACACTATAAAACTGCAAATCTCTACAATGTAAAACTTAACATGCTCATGATAGAGCTGCGAAGTGGTAACAATAAGTGAGAGTTTTGGTCACTTTTATAATTCAGAACAGTGTGGGAACAAATATCAGCATGCACATGAAAACTAGCTGGGTCAATAAAAGGGTATTTGTTAGTTACAAATGATGTTAGCTACAATTTGAAGGACAGGAGAAGGTATAAGGTAGTACCAGTAACAGAGACCTGCAGCTTGTGTTCTCCTTCCTGGTCCTTTTCCTGCCTCTGCCTGTGCTGGCAGTAGCATATGCGAGTGAAAGAATTTGCCTGGGCCTTTTGAGATCCAGAGCTGTTTGCAGCCCACCAGTTCCATGTCTTTCTCTGTCTGCAGGTTTTTCTCACTTTCAGTGCAAATGGAGAAGAGGGAAAGTGGAGGTCCTGAAACTTTGACAAAATTTTAGAGAGAATTGTGAGATAGAAGCACATATAATCTTATGCTGAACTCTGTGCAGTGCTGTGGGTGTAATAGAAATCTGGAGCTGACCGTGTGGAAAATATGGAATAAATATAGAACAGCTGCAAGGCAGGAAATTGAACTGCTTTGAGAGGAGATACAGGACAGAAAGAAATGTATGTTTAATCTAAGTAGGAGTTACTGGTGACATCAGATGAATGTTGCATGCTCTTGATAATTGTAAGGCTGCCATTTGGCTAATTCATGTATAGCTCTAAAAGGCACTCATAAGAAACAGAGTTGAAATATTTTAACATTTGAAAAGTCCCATATATTTCTTTGCTTTTACCCTAACAAAGCTTTTTGGAAATTGTTATCAATCTGTGGAATATCTTTTCCATATTGTCACACTCTTTACAATAAAAATTAGAATCTGTATTTTTTCCTGACATTTTAAGAAGAAAAATAATGGTCTTAGTTTTATAGCAATATATTTGAAGCGAGAGACAAGTTTCCTTTCCCACAAGGGAAATTTGAATCTTGGAAAATAATACACACAGATTTTATTTTGCTCCAATTATTTTTTTTCTCCCCATCAGCTTAAATATTTGTACAAAAAAAGTTTTATAGAGCTTGTCACATTACATTGGCCTTTTTCAGCATGCTGTCTGCTCCAGTACCTGCATGGGCATACTTCATTGTTAGGAGAGTGCTTAAAACCTCCTTCCTTGGCATTTCTTATTAAATGTGAAAGCACTGCTCTGGCAGAAAGCCACAGAGAGGTGTTTTGGCATTGGGAAAAGATGATGAACTATTCCACCCAGTCTCCTCCACTCCTCCAAGCTCATTATCAGACAGACTCTGCTGTGTACGAATCCACACAGAGGTCCACACATGCCTGTCCTTCCAGTGTTCATAAAGGTGTTATAATGGAAATTAATACAAAAAATTAAACTCATGATTTCATGAAACCATGGGTGATGGCTGGTATTTTTTTTCTACCCAAAATTCTGGTGTAGTCCTAGAAATATGACATATGATATTGATTTCAGTAAGTGTGGATGGATACTATAATATAAAAAGTCTTGGGACAATGTTTAACCAACAATATCCTTGATATTGAATCCAATTTCAGTGAGGTTGTATTTAATTGTTTCTCTACAGTCACAAAGGAGATTAGAAATACCTAATCATATGTTGATGTGAAGTAGCACAAAGTGAGTTTAAGCTGGTATGAAGACATAAAATAGAATAAAGAACAAAAGGCAGCAGGCAGCAGAAGGAAGAGGCCTGAAGGACAATCTAAGATGATGTCATAAGCTTCTTTAAAATACTACTGAAAAACAGGCTTTTAGGAGAAATAGTACATGAAATGCCTGGCAATGCTGCAGTGAAGGTAATCTCTTTTTTCCTTGGATTAACAGCCTTAGAGGACAGCAAAATTTGACCACTATTCTTGAAGAGACTTTTTCCCCCTCTGGTCTTGAGTGGCAGAAAAAAAGGATGGGCCAGTGGGAGACCCTGCCTATACCAGCAGCACCCAGTACGCTCACCCATTTTGGTGCTTTCCAGCAGTGTCTGGCTTGTGCAGAAGTGTCCAGGTCTGTGGATGAGGTGCTGTGCAGCCTTGCTCTGGAAGAAGGGACCTAGAGTGAGCTGATGGCTGGGGAATTGCTGAAAGTCTCTCACAACTTCTCCTCCAGCTCTCAGTCTTTCAGATGATTAGATGTGACTTGGCAGCAGAAGAGTCAATGGGACATTTTAGGAAGAAAAGGAGCTTTCAGGTTCACAGAAATCAATCTGTCTGAAGGGTGACCCACAGCGGTTCTTACAGCAAGGAGTCTGCACGTGGGGATGTGTTCCTTGGGCTACAGCTTGTAACATAATACAAGGTTATATAGAACCAAAATGAAAGCCAGTCTATACCATTATTTTTTATCATCTGCTGTATACTACATCCTAGTGTAATTTAAAATAGTTTTCTTGCTGCTTCATTATGCAGTCTCCCTAGATTTTGTCCTGCAATATGTGCTGAGAGTGATTTTTACTGTGCACCAGCAATCGAGCACTTTCAAAAAACCATATAGGAAAGTAAGAAATTCTCTCAATTTCAAATTGCTAAGTGCAATTGCATAAATAGTGGAGAAACTTCTGAGCTAATTTGAGTGTATTCAGTCTACTTAATGTAACACAATGAATGCTGGGTCTTTGCTGATGGTATATGGCTGATTATTTAGAAGGAAATTTCTAAATAGATGTGTATTTTTACCTTCACCATTTTGGTACAGAAAGAGCTTGCCATACTCAGACCAACAGTTGTGGAGCCCCTTGATGAACTCAGCAAGATCCACTAGGAGTATGTTTGAAGGAAACAGGCTTTCTCAGCCGGACCTTAAAGATGTTTCTTGACTTCCCTAATCACAGTAGGCCTTTTGTGTTGCATCCATGCTCAGGTGGAGGAGTGCTTGACTGCTGCTCTCAAGTGTCTTATTTGAAAGTCACTATTAGCTTTAGGTTCAATCCTTTCTATCCACTAATGAGCAGCATGTAGATGGGAAGAACAGTCCCTGCAGCATTGGACAGACGCAGTGATAAAGGCCAAGAGAAAAAGGGTCTGAAACATTTCTTACTGGATCATTTCTGGGTCACAAAGACATATGATTTTATACTTTTGTGGTTTTATCTATCAGTGTTTTCTGGTACATTCAGCAAACTTTTACTCACTTTCTTGAATTTATGTCTGCAGAAGCTATCTGCATGACTGTTTTTGCCTTTTTTATTAAATAAATTGATTTTTCTTCCTTACTTTTTGTAGAATTGATATTTTGTTAGAATTGTTTCAGAGCTATCATCTTGAGTGCTAGTGGTGGATCTTCTTTTCACTTTAAGGAACTTTTTATGTGTCTGTGTAACAATGATGTACAATGGACCACAGACATTGTCACTGGATGTTTCTTTTTGTTTTTGTGAAAGAATGGAACATTCTGTACTAAATTCCGCATTCAGGAAAGTTTAATGCAGATGAGTTCTTCCATTCTCAATATAAAAATTACATTTATTAAGATCTTTATTAAGATTGTGGAATCTTGTTTTTATAAGGAAGATAAACTTACACAAAAATGTAATAGATTAGCCCACAGTAGAAAACATAGCGTCTGCTGTAACAGTGAACATATATACCTATTTCCCGATTCATGCTTCATGAAAATCAGGCTCCCAGCCTCCTCAGGTTCTCATGTTTACTTGTGACACTCCTAGATGCATTGAGTTTTACTAGAGAGAGGATGCATTGACAAGCTTTTAGAGGTGGGGGAGTTGAAAAATAATATGACCTAGTTGAATCATCAGGTTCATATATTCTCGTAGTGTTCCTTTGCTTCAGAGTTATTATTTTCAACTTTATTCAACTGTGCTGTTTTCAAGAATTCTCATTGATGAAAAGTGCCTGATCAGGCAAAAAAAGAGGAGTGACTGTGATCTTAAAAATTCAAGTCAGATCCAAGTAATTTGAGATTTGGGCTTGTGAGACCTAAGACTTGTAGAATCATGGAACATGACCCAGGTGACTCAAAGGTTTTTAGCTGATGGGATCCTTCCACAAAATTTTGAGGAAGATGTTAGTGTGAACATGTGCCTACAAAGGAGGTTGAAAGTGAAAATGTAATACAAAGCAGAGTCATAATTACCATTATAATTATTTATTGTCTATATTAATTAATCATCAACAAGAAAATGTTAGCAACATGAGAATACCCAACAGTGATATTTTGTAGTATTTGAAAAATGGAGAAAAGGAGTTACTCCTTTGTAAAATACCTTTACATGCCTATCTCTGTGAGCTGAGTAATAATCACAAACCCCTGCTGTGGGTTTCTGCTTGAGCACACAAACAAAGTAGATTGTAACATTTTTAATAACCAGTTTCAATCAGGGAACAGGTTTAATTTTGGGGTTTTCATCTGTGGGGTTGCAGTGGTGGGTGTGTAGCAATGTTGTTTAGAGTGAGAGAAGCAAAGACAGGAAAAAGTTACAAAGTCTTTGCCACGCCGTGGCGATTTTCCCTCAAGATGTAACCAGTAGCCTTATCATATTAGTAGAATTTTGATATTGAATTACCTAACTATCCTTGTTTTGGTCTCTTAAACCTCTCTTGTGCTGGCAATTCATGTCACTCAGACAGAGAAATAAAGAAAACCCTTGAAGAAGTAAAATTCTGGTGGAGACAGACTTCCACCATGCCTAAGGCAAAAGCTTCTCACTTGATCTCATGGTTCAATCCAAATTCTTATACTGTCTCCTTAAGTACAAATTCTGGTCTCATTCCTAAAAGTCTGAACACAGATGTACTCTGATGAAATCAATAGACACTTTTTAGTTGAAAATCGGTATAAATGCTGATGTTTAATATCTGATGTGTTTCATATTACACTCATTTCACATTTTCCCTTTGAGGAATAACGAATTCCTCTCCATTTCTTCCTTCCATAAATTCCCATGAATTTATTTTAACATTAAGAATAAGAAAGGTAATGAAGCTCTTCTATTTCCGGCAGAATAATTAAAGATTCACTGGGGAGAGGGAAACATTGTGGAACCCATTGACTAGGAGATTCACAAAGAAAATTAAAAAACAGAGTTGAAACCTCAAGTCCAATTAATATTTACATATTTTATGGCAAAAGAGAACAATTCCCACTGAGGAATGCCCTAATTTAGACTATTCATTAGTTTTTCACACCCGTTAAGTCCCTGCAGGTATTTAAGCCCTTTGGGCCTGAGATCTCCTCCCCTCAGATGAAAAAATTCATTTCAAATTGAACAATTTTGGTAAGTGGACTGCAGATACATCCATCTGAGCTGTTTTACCAGGCCAAGGCCCAAATGGCATCCTGACAAGGCACTGTGTGTTTGTGCTGTCTGCGGGGGTAATTTGAGCCCCCTCCCCAGGGATGTGTGCAGGCGCCGCCTGCCCCTCACAGGCTCTGGATTTGGTGTGAGGGCAGAGGGTGCCTGCATGCCCCCAGCAATAGCAGTCAGCATCCTCGGGAATGGTCCTGGGCCTCTCCTTGGGCTGATTTGATGGCGGGGCTGACCATGGTGAAGCCTGGAGCAGCTTCACCCAGACAGAGCTGGGTCCCAGACAGAGGCCTCCTCCCCTCAGATTTAGGACTGGTTTCTGTATATGTCCTTCAGCCAAACTGAAGACTGTTTTGAAGATTATTTTATTAATTTCATAGTAAATTGGCCTAACATGTGAATATAAAGAATTTTTTTACCTATCTGTTAGTGCTGAAAATCAAGGATCTGAAATCTTAATGGATGTCTTTTCTACCTTAGTAATAAAAGCCAGTACTTTGCAGTCAGTACAATTATCACGAATTCATGTAATATAGTATGTGAAACTGAGGATGATAGTACACACTTCTGGAAGGATTTTAGCTTTTCTTGAGAATCTACTTATTTCTGTATTGCAGAGAGATAAAATACAGGTTGGAAGTACATTGGCAGAACTGCTGTTTTTACGTAACCATTTTCATTGAATAAGATTTTCAGATTTCTGAGAATGCATGGATGTATGTACATGTCAGAAAGACAAATACATTTACAACAAGCATTTAAATCTTACAAATGTTCCCCTGTCTAAAATATTAAGGATTTAGGTGACCCCAGAATTTACCATGAAATATTTTTCAGCTCATGCACTCACATCTACTTAGAGTTTGAGAACTCTGAGTCAACTCAAAAGTTCCTATTGTCAACACAGTGAATAGAATGCATGTGTAACTGACCTCTGCTGCATCATCTGGGGTGTCTATATCTGATGTTGCTACCTCAGATCAAAATCTTGATCTTAGCACTACCAAAAAAAAAAAAAATATAATTCTTGTTTATACAGACTCAAAAAAATCTTTATAGCATGACTCACAGTCTGCATCTTGATGATGACAAAATATCTCATAGTTTATCCATCCTGAAACATTTTCCATTTTTATTGCATGTTTTCTCATGGATTGAAGTGCTTCTGTGATTAATAGCTGAGCCTTGCTCCCTACTTTTTGAGATCTATTTGCTAAATTGCCAACATCTAAGTCTAATTTGTAGATTAAAAGTAATTTTGAACTTCTGCTGCCTCAAATGAACATTATTATGTTGACATTGTCACTCTGGCGTACAGTGGGTGCTGCTGACAAGCCAACACTCACCGGCTGTTGCCATGCAACAGGATCTTAGATAATGGAGACATTTCCTGCTCGCCAGGGGATGCCATTGTGTGGGAACTACCCATGAGGGCTGACTTTCCATGCCAGTCATTCCAACCGTTTTTCATTCTGGTATTTGAGATGCCACTCATAGGCTGGGCCCTGCTCTGTTCTATTTCTGGCTTTTCCATTGACTCAAGGACAAGGAAGTTGGTTATTTTTTTCTGTCCTTTGTTATCTTAGAATCATAGAATGGCTTGGGTTGATTATCACTAATATTTTATCAGATCTGTTATTTAAAACAAGTCAGCAACATTTTATTAAATATATAGTTTGTCTGGAAACACAAAAAATAATTCAGAGCTGTGAGCAGGTTTTTCGTTTGTCTTGCACAGCTTTCCTAGAAAAAGAAACCACTTTTGTCTAAACTTGTTTTAAGATAAAAACCCATTCATCTTCCAAAACAGAATTATTAATCAGAGAATGAGTCTTCCAGGTAGACTACTCCTTTGGGCTTCAATGCCCATTTACTTCTATGAACTGTAAATGTTGCAGAAAAAGAAGCAGAGAAGCATAAATTTCCATGAAGATTTAATGCTGTTCTTTGCAACATCACTGTCAGGAGTTTTTGTCACTTTTTTTCTGTATCAGTGTAATAGAATTGGAAAGCCATCAGTTGCATCAAAACAGAAAAGGGGACATACTAGAAATGGGAAGTTTCACAGGGCAAAAGGACTATTTTCTTTCATCCATCTTAAATATGTATTTTGAGACGTAGTTTGTGAATGATTTGCTGATTTGTTAAAAGTTCCAGGGTCTGATTACCACATTCACTATTACAAAATTACAATTAGAATAAACTTGAGATTTTGGTGCTAAAATAATTATGGTTTCAGAAAATATAACAGCATCTTTTGTCATCTTCATCCTGAGACAGGAACTGTTCCCCCAAGCACACAGCTGAGAAATAGGACTCTAAATTTAAAATCTGGTGCTTAGTGGGAAGCCAATTACCTTGTCATGCCAATGAGAATTAGATTCTCAGTTGTTAAAAATCTAGCTGGTTTCTTGTCTCACTTATGTAAACTATATTAGTTTACTGATCTTCTTAGTTAGTGAAGTAATCTGTTGGAAAGAAATCTATCTGAATTACTCATATCCACAATCTAACCTGTAAAAGAACTGAGAAAAAAATATTAAAAGCCATTAAGAACTTGTGTGATCCTATTGGCTTTTTACCATGAGAAATTTGGTGCTTCTGGAGCTGCCAAAAATTTTGCTGAAGCAAGAATAGGACAGGATGATTGAGATGAAGCTTTGTATTATTCTCAAAGATCAGGTGACAGATGCCCTGGGCTTGACAGAGATGGCCTGGATGGACTGCCATGGTCTGAGGCTGGCATGGGAGAGCCCCAGTCCTGCCAGACCACAGAAACCGTCTGGCTGGGCATTCATGCTCCTCCCCATGCCACTGTCACCGCAGGGTGGGGTGATGGCACAGGGACACTTTCCATCTGGGCATGAACAGATACAGCTCATGCTGAAAATAGAACAGAGTAGAAATTTTTTAGCAGTGTTTGAGAGAAGACAAAATGTTTTTCCTGTAAAATTCAAGATTTTTCCAGGGAAATATTATTCAAGGCAACAAATTCAATTTTCAAAGAGAAGGAATTTCTGCTATCCACTTTAGAAAACTGTTTGCATTATTTCTTTATCATCATACATGTTTCAATGGCCTCTCCTCCTCTCTTTCGTATTGCAAACTTGTCTAAACTGTGTAGTTATACAGTGAATGAAGAAAACTAGAGGAAAAATTGAGCTACTGGTGCAAACAAATGATGTTGAATTAACTTGAACAGTTCAGTAAACTGAAAATCAAGAATGAAAAATTACATAATTTGATTAAAGATGATTAATGTTCCTATACTTTGAAAACCAAGTTTTGTAGAATTTCTCTTTTGTCACATTTTTTTGGGGTTTTTAGTGATGCAAAGACAAACGTTAAAGTGCTCATATGGATACATTATTTTAAGAAAGACTTGTTTATGAGTTTAGAAATTCCACCACAATTAATAAACCTGCTTTGTACCATGCTGATGTAGTAACTATTCCTTTGAGTATTTTCCAGCCGAACATTCAAGGGTCTTCAATTACAGACAACAGCCCCAGGCTCTCTGGCTCTTCCCAGCAGCTCTGGAGCTTGATTGCAGAGGTGAGGTAGTGGATTAAATCAATCTAATTTGGGAACAATGCCCTTTTGAATAACATTGGGAGCAGAACTATTTCTGTGGCCGTTTGGCACAATTCACCTTTCAGCAGGAATGCTGTGTGTTGGTGCTGACAGTGGCCTAGGATGGCATGTCTGGGCGGAGAGACAATCCGTTTCTCAGTATCTGGCCGTGCCCAGCGCAGAACAGCATTCCCCCCTTGTGCTGCTTTGGGCATGCTGGTGTACACCTGCCCTCTGCCTAACAGCAGTGTGGCAGTTCTTGGCAGAGCTCATTGCTCCCAGCCTCATGTTTGTGGTGAGGTCTTTGCTCCGTGGTGCTCAATGTCCTCTGTGTTTTTTCTTACGCTCCACGAGGCATAGCTGCTGGCAGCCCCTGGTGAGAGCGCTGCAGCACGGCTATTTAAACAAACACTTATTTACAGGCCATGAGCATGGCAGCCTATTAAACCTATGGAGCAGAAGCAGAACTTTTCTGTGCCATTTTAGATAATTGCAGCAATTTAGCAGTTCAAAATAGCTCAACAAATATTCCCGCTGTTCTGGGAAAACCTTAAAAGTACATTTTCACATCCACATGTCTGAGTGGGATGAAAACTATTTATTTCTGATTCAATATAATTTACTCGTCATTGTGCCTATCTCACTCTTGGAAATAAAACCAGGGTTCAGAATGGAATGCAAGTAGGGGGTTGCTGCAAATGAAGCCTTTCACTCATCAACAAAAAGTGGAATATGAGATTATTTTGCTAGAATTTTGTAGCACATAAAAAAGGATAGTGACATAATAAATAGTTCTCTATGTGCGCCTTTACCAATGGTGGATTTTCTTTTATCATTACTTTTTTTTCTCCCTTAAAAATAAAACACACCGAAGAAGAATACAAGATTAAATGAAAGAGAATTAATTTCCATCTGACTGTTTTATCAGTTACAGGCTATTCAGATAGTTATGTTCTCATACTAAAACATACTAAAATGAAAGGAAAATTGACTTTCTATCAAGAAAAGAAATTTTGCTTGTGTTTCAGCAAAATCAAAGTGTGAACTCAGAAGTTCACAGTAGAAGTCAAAGGTAAGCAGAAAAAAATGACAGCTAGTAGCAGATAGGATGGAGACAACTGACAAGAGGAGTTCTGTCTCTGCTCTCTGGGTGTAAGAGGTTTGTGTTAGGTTAGTCCACCACAAGCTTGTCTCATCATACAGTGGTTCAGAGTACCATGTCCCAGAAGGCATTTGGTGTTTGCAATGTAGCAAAGACACTTCCTAATTGTGTGACAGTGGTCTGAGTCAGCCTGCCCTTGTGCATGTTGATGCACAGATAAGAATTTTGCACATTAATTTCTGCCTGCTATGAGTCTGACCATGTGGTTTAATTTCTATCATTGTTACTATTTGATGTGGTTTTTTTCCAGTTCATTGTACCTGAGGTAATGAGAGACCTGTGTCAAGCCCACCAAACTGGACTCTAGCTCATTGCATGTAGGAACAGTACTGGGAGTGGTGAGCAGGAAGGGACTCCTAGCACTGACTTATTCACAGCATCTCTCTCAAGAAGCTCTTCCCAGCAGTATGTTTTGGATTCACGCTAGAACACACTGGTGTGAAAGACTGAGGACCAGAAACAGAGAGAAAAGAGCTAATTTGTCAGTCTTACTGAAAGTCCTGTCTGTTGGTTCACACATAGAAAACTCATATTTTGGGTTCCATCATTGACTGACCTTTCATTTTTTTCACCTTGTATGACACTTGAGTAAAGTCTTCTGTTTCCTTGGGTGATTGTCTTTCAAAAACATCAGATCTCAGTTCTAAATTAAAAGGCTGCAGTCAGCTCTGTGAACATCTCCCACTTTTCTCATGGTCAGACTTCAAGACCTGATGTCACAGTCTATTGAGAAAAGTGGTAGCTGTATGGGAACATCTGCACTGATAACAGCAACAATGATATATGCCAGGAAAATAACATCAGGAGTTCCCTGCAGAACAGTTTGTGAGCAATCACTTTAAACTCACTATTTTGGAGACAAGGGTATACCCTAAATTTAACATAGGTGTTTGTAATACAGCGGTTCAACAGACCCTCCTAAGCAGGAGCAGGTAATGGGTATGACAGGATCTCAGCTGAGAATCACAGTCGAGTCTTTCAGAAAATTGCTAAAGACTTTCCTACTTAAACCAAATGAGAACCTCTTGACTGGTAAAGGCAGTGCAGAGACAGCAAAGTATGTGAACATGATTGGAAAGTGGGTGAGTATGGACACTGTGTGTTTTCTGGTGCAAGAAGGACAGGCAGTTTTGCTGTGTAGCAGCAATGCATGAAAAAAAGGACAATTTGATAATAATTTGGGACAAGGTTTTTTACCTCCTCCCCAACTTTTATTACCAGAAAACAAAACATATAGATTTCATTTGCTTTTTCTTAAAAATACCCAAAAGAATGGTGGTTACTTATCCAAAAAAGAAATTAGTACCAATGTTTTCTTTGATGTATACTTGCAACAAGAGGAGACATTTGGTTCTCTAGATGGGCATTGCCAACTTCAGCTTTAGGTACTACAGTAGGAAAGAAACCTGTGAGTAATTAATCTGTGTGAACAAAACAGTTTGTCTGCTAATGATATTTAGCCAAACTCACTGGAGAAATAAGGCAGTATTACCTCTATTCTCTCCTATAGTGATGTTGTTATATCTGCATTTGTTTCAGTCACTGCTTCAACTAGATTATTTGCATGGAACAAGCTCTCATTTTTCTCAATACACTGGAACTGAACATCTCCACAGTAGTTCCCACTCTGTTTTATATTAGTATTGTGAAAAGTCATCTTTATTTGTTTATAGTTGTATAGAATACAATGGCTTTCAGTGAGAGAATCTAGCAAGCATCATTTACACTTGATTTTTTCTTCACATTTATAATGGCAGAAGAAGTAGAAAAGAGATGCCAAAAGCTCAATATCACTTATAATATTCCTTGTATTTTTCCAAAAGTGTATTATTTTCCACAATTTCTGTAGATCATGTGAACTCTACATGACCCTTCAGCACCCTGCAGTATACTGTGGAAAAATACTAACTCCAGCTCATTAGCACAGGTTGCTAGATGCCCATTTAGTTTTCAGTATGACATTTTGTTAGTGATGCCAGAACTGTATTATATTTTAAATTATATTTTTTCTAGTATATTTAAAGTTAATCCTTTATTTTTTGACAAAGTGCAGCAACTGAAACTGTAAATATGGGTTAGCAGCTCTGGAAAATAACTTGTCAAAATGTCCTTGATGTAATTCATAGGAGTCTTAAACTTTATAAAGCAAAGATGTTTTTAAGAATGTAGAGCTCATACATATAAATGTGAAGTACAACTGGTTTTCTTTTCTTTCATCAGTTATTTATTCAGACTTGAAAAAAATGTCTGTCCCTCAGTTTTCTAGCCCTAGGGTTAGACTGGCTCTTGAGAGACACATGTACACAAACCACAAGTACAAGACAAGGACACATTAGTGCCTTAAAGAATACAGCATTGTCAGCAAATATTTAGTAATTTCAGCTGTTGAACCAGTTACATAAATCAGACAATATTCTCTTCAGAAGCATTCACTATTGAAAATACACATCCTACATGCTAACAGAAAAATACATGTGAAACTCTGGATGTGGAAGTGTAAGAGAAATATAAAATGACTAAAAAAGCATATGATCTGCTAGCTTGCTGAATAATTCTACTATCAGTGCAATGGTGGCTTTTACATCTTCAGAAATATGTCACTTCTCTGGTAATAGCCTCTCTTAATGCCTCCTATCAATTACTTACCAAATCTGCAGTCTTCTGAAACATCAGCTCCTTAAAATGATGGTGATGTCTGGCTGATGACTTACTCTGGAAAAAGACACTGAGGGCTCAGGTCCTGATGCCGACCATAAGTTTTGCATTGACTTTGAGAGGAGAAAAGCCCACATGGAGGATTAACTATTTTACAGAGAGTTCAGATAAGAAGTTTTTGCACAATAACACAAGGGCCTGTGGATGAAGGAGAAGGGTAATGTATAATAGCCTTTATATTTAAATGGAGATGTGAATGTGCCTGATAATACATGAAATAATAAAAAGTCTTTCTGTGTCTAAGTTTACGTAAATTGGAGTGGTTATGACACATTTTTTAAAGTTTCTGTAAATTAAAAATAAAAAATTAGCTTTTTGTAAAAGAGACCTGCTCAGAACATTTCCAGAGAAATGCATGGCTCTTGAAAGCCCTAATAAATGCAAGCTGAAATGCTTTTCTGAAGTGAGCACATTCTGGTGTAGTTTTGGGTGGAGAGGATAGAAGGTCTGTGCTCTATTATCCCCATGCTACAAGAGCAGAACTACAATAATGAAGTCTGACAGAGTTTCTGGCTTGTCCTCCTACAGAAACATGATCAGTCAGTGCAAAATCTTGTGTTTGCAGCAGCAGTTTAAAAAACATAGTCTAATGAAAATTCTGAGAGATAAATCTGAAATTAGTGTATCTTAGCTGCTGACCAGGAAGGGGCTTCTCCACTTGACCCCTAAGATTAAATAAAGACAACACTTACAAAAGACCTCTTACAGATCATAGAGCTCAAACCACCAGTTAGATTCTGATCTTGATATGTGGTGACACAAAATACCACCAGTTAGCTTGGGAAGGTACTAATGCTTGTTCATGAAATTCCTCTGTTGAATGTTACACATTTCTAATGTTGAGCTATTCTTAGTTTTTTGATGGACGCAAATTTAAACCAGATCCTAAACAAGATTTTGTCAAATCCTATTGTCAAAAGCTTGTTCATTTGCATTTCATTAAGGAAGCTATTTATTTTTAAAAATATGGTGAATCATTACCTATCACAGTTGTTAGTAAGAACTGGAATAGTTAAAATATACAAATCCTGATGGTGCAAAGACTCCTCTCCCCTTTCTTTGTTTTTATTACTCCAGCATTTTTTTAAAACCGCTTTGAATTTATTGTAGAACCATACATCGTGGTAATAAAGCTTTGATTTGCCCTGTTTGTTTCATTTTAAACTGTAATTGTATTCGTTTCTAAAATGTTAAGGAAGTATATAAATGGAGGTGAGACTGAGATGGATTAATGAGATCTAGAGCTGAAAGCATACGGATTTTAAGAGCATCATGACATCTTGGCATTTGGTGAGGAAATTAAAAAAACACCCAACCTCTCACTTGCTGATATGAAATGAAAATCTTATATCTCCTCTCATGCATTCAACTGCAACAACAAGTGAAAAGGTGTTAATAAAGAAGAGTATTGAGGAGGGTGGCTCTTCTAGCTGAGAAAAACAGGATGTATTTACGCATCATTTCCAAATGGAGTTCTGAAGAAAGAGTAGGTAGCAAAAGACCATATGTTCTAAAAAAAAGAACTGTGAGATCTCGCATGGCATAATGACAAGTGTGGGAAGGAATATTTATTAGGGAAAAAAAAAAGAAAAAAGAAGAGTAAATATTCTCAGAGTGAATTTGAATTGTTTGAAAGCTTGTAACACTCCCTGGGCTATTTGTCTTGGTTTCTCTCTGCAGCCATTTTCCTTTGAACCACAAAGTGTCATTTGTCTTATTTGACTTTCAGTCTGTGCTGGACCCAAGTTCAAGTGACAGTCCCAGTCAGGTCACTCAAAACATAGGCAAACCTGATGGAAGAGAGATGGTTTTTGTTGGCAGTGCTTCTTCTGAGTAAGTAATTTGAGTGATTAATTCCTAAGTATTATCATTTTTATTCTTAGTGCTGGAGGGGAGGATTGGCATGACAGCGTGCTGTGAATGCAGAGTGATAAATGCAACTTCAGACTGTGTCATAATGTGCATTCCCGTCAGAGAGAGAATAAAAACAACTTTCTTGGATGAATTGTGGAAATATAAGCCTCAGGCTTTTATTGATGCAAGTGGATACAAATTTTAATATTAAGCAGCTCTGTTAATCTGTGTGGAGTTGCTTTGCTATCCTATTCCCATCCTTTGTGAAGATTTTATACTTTAAAAGTCTTGGCAATAAGAGAAATAAAAAATTATAGCAGGCAATGGGCAATGCAGAGAGTTGGTCTGACTGACTGTAAAGTATTGCTAGGCTAATCTGTACAGGTTTGAATTGTAGTTACTTCTATTCTCCTGTGTTTGAACATTAATTTAGATGTATGCCTTCTGTTTCTTTTCTTCTCCCTATTTATCACCAGCATTAAATTTCTGGGAGGGCAAAGTTCAATGCCTAGTTTAAGGCAGTTAAACAAATACAAAAAACCCTGTGCAGTCCTCAGGATTTCAGTGCTTATTTTCTGACAAAAGAATAGAACCTAAACCAAGATAGTTAGCCATCTAATTCAATTCGTGAGAGGATGCAAATCTATTTATACAGAATTATATTTATGGCAGCAACTTATTTTGAAGACAGAGAAGTTCATGGAAGCACCTGTCTTCAGTACAGCAAAGTTCCAGTCTTTATCCTTCCTGAATCCAAAACAAACAAAAAATTTCATCTCCCCTCCAAACAGATTTTCCAAAATAGACAGCCTCTTTGTTTACCCAAAGTGCAGACTGAAAGTCTTTTAATGTACTTTAATGAGAAGGTAGAAGTAATTCTTAATGGGATCCTGACCTAATTAGGAAAATACAAAAAAATTCCCTTGGGTACCTTGATTTTATGTAGGTTAAACATTCATTCTCAGTTCCTCATGTCTCTCTCCACTGGAAAGAATATAAAATTATACATGGATTTGCACTTTGAAGCTGATCTCACAGAAGAGACAACTCCTTTGACCCTTTACAGGTGAGGAATCCTCACTGAGCTGCTGACAATTCATGATACATCAAGCACTATGAAACACATCTATCTCTTTCATAGGAATATTGTTTATGCCAGCTGTAACCTGGCTTTTGGTTAGTCAGTTGAACTGAAAAGACTGACAATGCAGCAAGAGATGAAATTGGCATCTGTGAAAAAACAGAATAATAATTTCTATTCTAGTTATACATAATGAGTTAGTTGATGTTCACCCTTTCCTTGTAAGTCTTATTTCTTAAAATATTCCCAATAATGTTTATTTCCTGCTGTTGTTTCTTCATTTCAGAAAATCTTTCTTGTGAAACATAAAAATCTTTCTGATAAGTCTTTGTGAAGATAAGTTTCATGTTCAGCCTTACCTACTAGAGCAAGGAAAGAATGCATAGTTGATACCATTTTCCTTATATAGTGTTTTTCAACAAACTGTAACTTCATCCAAATAATCAGATTTTTTCCTTGGTAATTTCTAAATATTCATTGATTATGGATGTGGTTCTGAAGCTATGAAAAGTAGAAAGGCTTCCTACTGTGTCCAGAGAGTTTTTACTCTGGTTTCCCACAGGGTGGTCACTGATGTTTACAGCCAGATCAATGGGAACATACTGGGCTGTGGTCAAGTAACATTGGATAATACTACCAGTCAGTTCTTACAGCTTCTCAGCAAAACCTGTTTATAGAGGTGTTTCAATAAAATAAGGCGCTGTTGGTAAAGAATAATTGCAACAAACTTTGGATAACATTTTTCAGTTGCTCTTTTTCTTGACACATGATGGTTTATAGTTAGTTTTCAATTTGAATTGTGGACTGAGGAGTACATAGGGAGCTTTAGTATTTTGATGGTATTACCAGCTCTTTAATGGAAATTCTGTGAGGGTATGTTATGTTGACAGCCTGGGGATCAAAAGTCAGTTGTGTTTAGTGTACTCTTTGTACTAAATGTTCTTTTTGTAATCCCAGTACATTTTCTACCCTGTGAAATCTCCAACATCAGTACCCACCAAAATACCAAAGTAAAAAAGGAAAATAAACAGTAAAAACTTCCTGATGAACAGGTAGCAAATATATGATGACAAAATTTAATTTAAAGACAACTTCATATAACATTTCTATGCTTACTTCACTCTCTAATGTCTGGTCAGGCTTTCCTAAAGTGTTAACAGAAGATAATCTTGTAGGTGGGTTATTAATTTTGGTGCGTTAACAACAATCAATCGGAATTGTTTATAATGGAGAACTAGGCTTCATGTTTTCATGTATAATTTTTAATGAAGTGTCAGTGAAATTTCTTTTGAAATTTCAATTTGCTTTTAAGTGAAAAAAAGATAATGTTTCCACAATGAAATAATATAGCTGGATATGCTTCAGTGGTGACTCACCTGAGCTATAGTTCAGTTACATCACGTTCTTCTTCTCTCATGGGCTTTGGATTCCCCAGTGGGACTTCAACTTCCAGAGCTGAAAGATTTCTGCATATTTCTAAATATTAATCACAGGGAAGCTTGTGAGTTGTCATAGGATATGGAGTATGAGTTGGCATATGAAACTTCTGTAATAGAAGTCATAGGAAGTACCCAAGAATTTTTCCAAACAATAATTTTAGCTGGAATCCTTCAGCTTTTGAGACATTGTGTAAAAGTTTAGGATGTCAAGACAAATAAAAGAATACTGGTCACTCAAATGCAATCCCTTCTTTTCTTTTTATATCACAGTAGCTTGCTGTGATCCAGGCTGGTAGATCTGTGCAAAAGGCAGCTTACCATAACTGATGTGTACACTTCTTTTTACTACTCTGCTTTTCAACATTTAATAGAACATGAGTTTGATCTGATTATATGCCCACACATCATGTACAACTTTTACTTTCTATTGTGACTTCCTGTGAAAATTTGAGTGTTACAAAGGATATAAAGTTCCTGTATGGAAATAAGGAGACTTTCTCTGATATGGAGTAACCTGTTTAACACTTTTTGTTTGCTTATTAATGAGAATGTTTAAAGCAGGAAAAAAATGTTAATGATTGAGGCCACTTATTCAAAATAGAGCCTCTGGATAACTGCTGATGCTAAAGATGAAATTCATCTGACCCATTTTAGAAGTTTACTTTGATTGGATGAATTGTGCCCTGCAAATGTTTCTCTCTTTTTACACTGGGCAAAAGGTACAACTATTTCAGATATAAGCCACTGTATTTTATCAGCTGAATCCCACTGTTATGTCAGAAGCCTAAAGGTTTTATTTAACAGGGAATGGAAGAGGGACTCAGGGTCTTTCTCTTGCACTCCTCCTCTCTAGAGAAATAATAAACTGAGAACTAATGTGGGCTGCAGAGATAAAATCAGTAGCTTTTCTCATAAAAGAAAGCAAGGTAAAACACACTGGTCAGACTGTGAAAACAGCTACCACTAATGAGCAGTCACATTAAGTATTTCAAACAACAGTGGGAATGTTTCTCTCAGCAATGCTTACAGTCTGCCCCTGAGATTTAAAGGGAATGTTGAGGAGAAAAAAAATAAAACAAAAATATGGATCTGGAAGGGTGAAAGTAAAAGGAAGCAGACAAAAAATGGGAGAAGCAACAGAGGAGAAAGTCTGAGCAAATAGTAAGATTTAGTGTTGAATTTCATGCTTAAGACCCTGAAAAGGTTGTCTGAGATAGGAATGGAAAGTAAAAGAGAGGTTGATTGAAATTTCATTATTATAGCATAATTAAAATTATAATATTTTTTTTCCTTTGGAAAAATGGTAGACATGATTTTGTTGAGCCATATCGAAATTAAACATTTATTAAAAATTTCTGCATCAAATGTCGACTTTCTGATCAAACATAACTTTCTGATCAAACTTCTTAACATTAGAATATTGAAGAAGAGCCCAGTCTTAATTAATATTAGACTTTAAACCTGTGGCAACTTCACCTCTACCTTGACAAGATGAGTTGGTTATTCTGGCCCAAGATACTCATGGATGATCACATGAATTGACGAAGGGAGAAGTATGCAAGAAATGTCACCAGGAGACTTGGACTAATTCAGTCCTCTGAGTTTTACACACTGCTGGTTCTCCAGGTCAGCAGTAATAAACTAGATGAAAGGAGATCTAGGACAACCAAATAGGATTTCAGAGCACTGGAGCAGCTGGTTGAAGCGACAGGAGCACAGGTGGTGTTTTTCTTAACTTCTTTGGTATCAGGAAAGAATGCCAAAATGAATAGGAGAGTCAATTTTATAAACACATGGCCTAAAGAATGGTGCCATCAGCTGAATATTGGGTTTTTTGATCATGTGGTCATTCACAGCACCAGGGAGCTGGAGAGAGATGAAGTTCACCTGTTTAAAAGAGGGGAAACGATTCTAGCCTGTGAGTTGTAGGGTTGGTTGAGAGCGCTTCAAACTAGGTTTGAAGGGGAAGGAGATAACATCAGCCTTGGCAGAGATAAGCCTATGGGTGGCATACCAGTGATGGGAGTGAAACTGACACCCAGTGAAGTGCAGCTACACCCTGCTTACTCTGGACTGTGCTGGCCATGCTGGAACACACTTACAATCTTATGGACATGACCTGGGGACCCCTGAGGTAACAGACACCTACAGGGAAACACCAGAGGATTATTTCAAAGGAATTAAGGCGTGTTCTTCTAGGAAGGTGGCATGATTGACAGCCCAGCTTGAGGTGCCTCTGCACCACTGCATATGGGCAACAAACAATCAGTTGGAAGCCACCATGTTGCTAGAAGGCTTTTTGCTTGGTGGGATGAGTGCCATGACTGGAGTGTGACTATCAATGAGTACAGGCTGTTCAGAAGGGACAGGAGACGAAGGAGAGGCAGAAGGGTTGCCCTCTACATCAAGAGTGGGATTGTGTGTGGAAAATTGTATATGAAGAACAGTCATGAGCAGATTGAAAGCCTTTGGTAAGAATCAGAGACCAAGGCAGAAAAGGGAACCTTGTGGTCAGCAACCACTGTGGGATGCCTGCCCAAGGGGAGCCCTATGGATGAAGCCTTCCTGCTCCAGTGGCAGGAGGACCCTGTTCACAGGCCCTTGTCCTGCTGGGGGACTTCAATTACCCCAACATCTGCTAAAAAAGAAGCATTGTGAGCTGCAGACAATCCAGGGGACTGCTGGAATGCAAGGAGCACAACTTCTTGACCCAGGTAATAGCTCTACTGGAGGTGTTGCATTACTGGACCTGAGGGTCACCAGTGCCAGAGAGTGGACTGGGGACATCAAGACTGGAGGCAGCCTGGGCTGCAACGATCATGCACTGGTGGAGACTGCAGTCTGAGGTATATGGGTCAGGTGAGGTGTAAATTAGGTCCCTGAACCTTAGGAAAGCAGGTTTCCAGCTTTCCAGGGGGATAATCAGTGGGATCTCCTGGGAGACTGCCCTCAGATACAAGGGAGGGAACAGAATTTTAGAGGAAATCTTCCAGGGAGGGCAAGAGCTGACAATCCCCAGGAACAAATTGAGCAAGGAAGGAAAGAGAGCAGCATGGCTGAGTAGAGACCTGCTGAAGAAACTGAAAGGAAAGAAGCAAATGCACAGGCATTGCAGCTAGGACAAATGTCCTGGGAAAGATATAGATGGGAGGTATAGTTGTATAGGGATGGAGTCAGAAAGACCAAGGCAAAGCTGGAGCTGAACTTGGCAAGGAACACAAAGAATACCTAGAAGGGCTCCTATGAGTATGTTAATCAGAAAAGGAAGGTCAAAGAAGGAGCAATGGCCCCTGTTGAACAAGGCTGTAAAACTGGTAACAAGGATGAGAAAAAGGCTGAGATACTCAAAAAGGCTGAGATACTCAAAAAGGCTGAGATACTCAATATTTTTGCCTCAGGCTTCAGTGATAGTCTCTCTTCCCACACTTTAGTGGATGGACAGTAGGATGGGGACTTGGGGAGCAAAGTGCCTCCCACTGTAAGGAAAGATCAGATTGGTGACCACCTGAAGAACCTGGATGTACAGAAGTCAATGGGACCTGGTGAGGTGCATCCCAGAGTCCTGAGGGAAATGGCAGCTGGAGGTGCCAAGCCACTCTCCATGATGTTTGAAAAGTCATGGCAGTCCAGTGAAGTTCCTGGAGACTGGAAAAGGGGAAACATTGTACTCATCTTTTAAAAGGGTAGAAAGGAGAACTGGGAACAATCAAATGGTTAGCCTCATATCTGTGCCTGGGAAGATCTTGGAACAAATCCTCCTAGAAACTGTGCTAAGGTATGTGGAAGACAGGGAGAGTTGGGACAGCCAACACAGCTTCACCAAGGGTAAGTCTTGCCTGACCAGCTCAGTGGCCTTCTATAATGGAGTGGCACCATCAGTGGATAAGAGAAGGCTGTGGATAACCTGGACTTCTGTAAAACCTTTGATATTTTCCCCCACAACATCCTATTTTCTAAATTGAGAAAATGGGGTTTGATGGGTGAACTGCTGTATGGATAAGAAATTGGTTGTACAGTCCCATCCAGAGGCTCATGGTCAAGGGCTCAGTGTCCTGATGGACGTCAGTGACAAGTGGCGCCCTCAGGGGTCTGCGCTGGGACAAGAATTACTTAATATCTTTATCAGTGACATAAGACAAATGGATTGAGTGCACCCTCAGCAAATTTGCCGATGACCCCAAGCTGAGCGGTGCTGTTGACACACCAGTTGACACACCAGTTGACACATCTTTGTCATCCAGAGAGACCTGGACAAGCTGGAAAAGTGGGCCCATAGAATTTTATGAGGTTTTACAAGTACCAAGGGCTGCACCTGGGTCAGGGCAATCCCTGGTATCAGTCCAGACTAGGGAATGAACAGATAAAGAGTGGCCCTGCTCAGAAGGACTTGGGACTTTTGGGGGATGAAAAACCTACCATGACCAAGCCATGAGCTCTCACAGCCCAGAGAGCCACACGTGTCCTGGGCTGCATCCAGAACAGTGTGGGCAGCAGGGGAGGGAGGGGATCCTTCCCTCTGTTGTGCTTTCATGAGACCCACCTGCAGTGCTGCATCAGCTCTGGGGTCACAGAACAGGAAGGATATGGAAGTGCTGCAGAAGTCCAGAAGAGGCCACAAAGGTGATGAGAGGGGTGAAATACCTTCCCTGTGAGGAAAGGCTAAGAAATTTGGGGTTGTTCAGCCTGGAAAAACGAAGTCTTCAGATAGACCTAATTGAGGCCTTCCAATACTTGAAGGGAGTCTACAAGGAAGATGGAGAGGGACTTTTCATAAGATCATTTTGAGACTGAACAAGGGGAAGTAGCTTCAAACTTAAGGACAGTAGGTAAACAAGGACAGTTTTATATTAATGTTATTTCCCTTCATCCTTCCATGGCTCTTGAAGACCTGAAACCATGCAATATACTAAACTAGTGTGAAACATTCCTGGAAGGAATACAGAAGTCTTCAGAGTTTGCAACTCACCATCAGTTATTGCTGTACTCCACCTTCTCTCCATTTCTAGGAAAATACTTTTTAATAATTCACTACAAATTTGTTCTAGAAGCACTTTAATCTAATGGCTGCTGTGGACCACTGAATATGAATCTGGTGTGTGCATATATAAACAATAAACTATTAAATGAAAGGTAGCTGAAGTCTAGTGAGAGTTTGGATGACATATTTTAAACTAGGACAATGAAATTCAGCCTCTTTCTTAAAAAAAAAACAAAAAACCAAAAAAAAACCCCAACAAACAAACAAGCAAGAGATTCTTCCATTTTAAATATTTCATATTCAACTGGATTAATTTTCCCTTCATCACTGCAATTCTTCCAACACCTTGGGTCCTATGTGGTTTTTTTTTCCTCCTTGATTACCTGGTCTCTAGACTCTCCTCAAGTTGTCTGAGCAGTGAAATATTTAAAAATGCTATTTTCCTATTTTTGTCAGTACTTGATATTTGGAAAGTGTGTGCAGTAGCTCAGGAATATTTCTGACTTGGAAACCTGAGTGCAAGCCCCAGTGTATGTACATATCCACAGTCAGGATTCTGGCCTGTAGGACATCTCTGCTCCAACAACTTCTCTTTTCCATATTCATCTGAATTTCAAAACAGACACAGAGTAGCTGGATAAGTATAATAGGGTAACTTTCTGTCCTTGTTAACAGAATTTTTATATTTATTTTATTTTATTTTATTTTATTTTATTTTATTTTATTTTATTTTATTTTATTTTATTTTATTTTATTTTATTTTATTTTATTTTATTTTATTTTATTTTATTTTATTTTATTTTATTACCCCTGGACATGTGTATTCTGTAAAATGAATTTGATCATCATTGAATCAACTCAACAGAACATAGCAGGACAGAAGACTGATCCAGCTGGTAAGGCACTCACCTCTACTTTGTGTGACTGATAGAAATTCAACCTAGTTGTATTTTCTTCCTTGCTTCATTTTACTTAATTCTATCTGAAGCAGAACTAAGCAGGGTATTTCATGTAAGTAAGGTTGCCTTTTTCTGTGAAATATATTAGGTGGAGATGAAACTGTACAAGCTTCTGTCAATTTATCTTTAGGAAAAGCTAAAAAGAGCAGCATGAAGGATTCACAGGGTATGACAATGTACAAGTAAGATAAACTCTTAAACAAAAGCACACTAAAGCATCAGGGTTAACCAGCTCCTGCAAGGATTACTTTTCCAGGAGTTCATCCTTTTGCTATCTCTTTCTTACAGTTCTTACTGAAAATTAAATTAACATTATTCATGAAAAGTACTTCATTAATTGACCTTTTTGCTTGCTTTTGTACCTACAACCATATGGACAACAACGAATAAATCTGTTACATTGAGTAACTCTCTCAAAAAGTCAAAAGAGGTTTCAGAGACAGCATTTGATTTCTAGGGAGAATCACAAAAGAATTTTAGCTCGGCAATTTATTATTTTTGAGTTCCTTATGACTTTTTCTTCCCAGACTACATCTAATCATTGTGTTTTTCATCAGTGTTAAACAACAGACAAACACCTTTTGGGCTATGTCATAGATTTTTTTCTTCTACTGAGATTTAATTTATTCTTTTTCTGGGGTTTTGTATTAACTGATTACAGTTTTGGTCCATTTTACCAAGGAAATGTCTCTTTTCTTTGTCTCTTAATATGTTACCATGCAAAGAGCACCAATCATCATTAGAAACGGATTCTGAGCAGACTAAATAGAAATGAGTAATGGAAACTAGGTAGGAGCAGTATGTAATTACAGGCCGTGAATTTCCATGAGTGAAAGCAAGGATAAAGGGATTTGGTTTTTCTAATCCATAACATCAGTTCCCTGCTACTCCTTTTTTAAGCCATTTATTTTTCTCAGGGGTTTTGAGGAGCTACAAACTTTAGTTTCACAGTTTTGTGTAACTCAACTATCCATAATCAAAACAGCTGGAGTAGACATCCCTGTAATCAGCAAGAAAATTAGGTGAGAGGAAAAAGGAGTGAAGAATAAAGATAAACTCAATTCAAGATTGATGCTTGGACATTTTCTTTTCACTCACTTCTCTGTGCAAAAGATAATTACTACCAAAAGGATATGATTCTTCAGACATTGTACAAGAGATGTAAGATCTCAAGAATATTAGCTTTCCCCCCCCCCTTCCAATTTATTTAATGGACTGGTTTAAATTGCAAGAAAAAATACAGGTGTGCAGTTATAATTTTTTTAATAGGTAAAATCAGATTTCAGTTTTTTTGTCATGTCAAGGAGGAGAAATGAAGTTCCAATGGGAAGTGAAGCAGCTAAATTCTCTAAGTATAATGACTAACAAGCAAAGGAGAAAGAGGAGGGACAGTAGAGTACATTGCCTGTAGGCAAGTTTGGCAAGTAGAAGAAATACTCTGTTAGGGAAATAAACACAGAAAAATAACATAGCTTGAAGCCAGCCTCCAGCATTTTGAAAGGTGCTAAAAAAATGATGGTGAGTTCAAACCAAAAATCTGAATTAGAAGTTCTCTGTGAAGTGTAAATATTGGTGGCCAGAATTTCACCTATGCTAAATAAAATATGACAAACTTCAAACGCAGCACAACCTTTCATTAATGCTGTTAAAACTTATGTTAGCTTTTGGAAAAAAGCTAAAATTATATCCTTGTTATTAATGAACTGAGTGATTAACAATAACAGAATTTGCTTTATTTGTTTGGGAGTATCAGCAATATTTTGTGATTTTAACTACATAAATGATGTCATCAACAATAGTGTTCTTGATTTCATAGTTCAATCATCAGTAACTACTTTTATCAGCACCCCATGGTGACTTAACGATTTTCCATAAGCCTGTCCTTTATGACACATAGAAAATCTGCCATTTGAGATCAATTTTCAGCCTTTATAAAATTAAATTTCCAATTTAAAATTTGTTTGTACAGCATCCCTCAATATTGTGGCAATTCAGGGGGAAAAACAAACAACAAATCTGCCTTCAATAAGTAATCAAAATTGTATGTCACCTTCCTTGTTCAGTACTGGTCCAAAAATAAATTTATTAATGATGGACATAGATAGAATCTGATTTTTACTGTACTTAACCATCCTCTTCTCAGCTTTACTTAGCTGTGACTCAATGATTTTGCATGCATGTGCAGTAGTAACACCACTCTTTGGACAAGTTGTGTGCTTATTAGGTAGAGGTGACTGGACTGAAGATTAATATGTTTATCTGCATTTCCATGACTCTGAGGGTATAAAAGGTCTTTAAAGTGTTACCTGTCCCTGCATGGAAACAGCACCAAAAATGCTCCTGACTTGTGGGCACCATGGGGGAGAAGAAACTGCAGGGTGATAGGACAGCTTCTGGAAAGCTTTTCCGACACACAGAAGCATCCTCACAGTGTTTCAGTGCCACAGCCCCCTCTCCTCTCAGGGTATGAGGAAATATTAAACAAAGGAGGAGAAAGTATGAAAAACCAGAATTAATGTATTGTTATACTCCTGTCTCTGCAGAGGAGAAGATGGCAAACCTTTGTTTTGTTCCATTTCTGTGTGTTTTTCCAGAACATGTCCTATGTTCCCACACAACAGCAGCTGCCCTTTGCTTCTTTCAATGACAGATCAAGAGATAGGTAGACCTGGCAATTAATAACATAGATTTTAATTCTAATCCCATGAAATATAACTTGATTCAATAAACAGAAGAGAGTATTTGGGAATTTATGCCATCGTTTTGGGAATTTAGGATAGCATATGCTGCCAGTCATTGAATGTGAGAATGCTGGCTTCGAAAATTTTGTAATTATTTCAAGACTTAAAATTTTTATTGAATAATTTATGTAAAAATTTATAAGTAATTTCTATTAAAATAATTAATTCTGAAAACTTGAACCTTTCTTGGAAATCAGCACTTTGTTTTCTGTTCACTGAATGGATTAGAAGAGAATACATGCTAACACCCCAATTTTAAGTAATTCTAAAATCAACATATTGACAATAGTCTCTTAAACTCTTGACTTAAATCACTAGTTTTTGCAAGTGCTTCTGCCTAATTCAGTAGTGTACTTATAGAAGGCAGACATTACTGAATTATTTTATTTGGGGTGAAAATCCATAAGCATTTTGAATCAGGCACTGTTGATTGCATTGCAATTTTTCTTACAGAAAAAAAAAAAGAGATAATGTTGTGAAAGTTATGTGAAGAATTTCTCACATTGAAGTGATTCAAGGAATTAATAATTTATTTGAGGGTTTTTTCTGGTTAGTCTACATTATGTCAATTAATGTTGAAATTATTTGGAATGACTGGCCCAACTACTATGCAGGAACTTGCTCTGCCATTGCTTGGTATGGTACTTGGCAGAGTTTGAGTACATGTATTTTTTATTACTTAAGAATCTGAGAAGTGTCTAAAAATAATGAAGAAGGAGTATATTTATTCCCGTGTTTTCAAGTGTTTGACAGCCTTCCAAAGCCTTATGTTCAGAAAGAAATCTGTAAAGCCCTATTTATATGTCTCATTAACACTCTGTTTAGAGTTTCCTTTGAAATATAGGTCAGATTTTATAGCTGGGGTACTACATTGAATGGTCTGATTTCCTGTCCAGGATTTTTTTTTTTGAGGAAATTATTACTCCTTCATCACAAAGCATGTTTTAGAAAAAATATGCTGCAATGATTGGCTAGTGTATGTGATCAGATTAATTGCCGATGTTTTGTGAAGCTCCTATTAACAGGTCATATAAGCCCCACAAAACTGAAGTTCAGGAGGAAGAGAAATAGTGCAAAAAATAAATTTTCTTTGTTATTAATCTAATCTAAATTTTAAATATTTTTATTTAAAAATCAAGGTAGAAATTAAATTGGTTCCTCTACCTGTCAACTCCCAGTAACCTCAAGGAAGAACTTTTAGTCAAATTTAGGGTGTATAAAAAACTTGATTCTCCTCTCAGAGCACACTTTTCTACAGTCATGTTAGGCTCTCATAATGGCTCCAGTAGTTAGAGAAAGCAGCACATTTGAAACCTTACATGCAGAGTTTCCAAGTAAAACCAATAGTTTTTCTGTTCTTTAAGCAGGACTGTTCTTGAAACTCATGCTGCAGATCAAAGACTGTTGAAAACACTACCCTTTTTCATACATTTTAAAATCTGACAATATATTCCCTTTCCTGAAATATCCAGAAAGTCATTTCCAGAAGACATTACAACAAAACCTTGAAAATCAATATGACTAAGGAAAAAAAACCAGGCTTGAATGAAATAACACCTTTCAACAAAAACATTTAGGTGAAAATTTTTGGAGTAACTCTTCATAGTATGTCTATGAAAATAGTCCATTACCACTAGAAATCCATTTAACTAAACTGATAAAGATAGTATGCGAAACCTGTAAACAAAGTGAAATGTGACACTGTTGGGAAATATTTTTTGAGCAATTACATAATAAAGTTCCCGTCTGAGAATTTTAGATATAATTTATACCACTCTTAATGACATTGGGCAGGTTCACTTCAATTTTTAGGCAATGTGATCCATGACATGTCTGCTGGTTACTTGCTTGCTCCTTAAGAGCTGCAGCTTGTAGTGCAGGTAGCAATGTGTTTTTTGAGAGCTGATGCTCCTTAAGTGCTAAAAAAACATTAAAAAATAAAAGCTACAGATTTGTCACCAAAAAGGAGATTTCATGCTTCATGTAAATCATAAGTAGAAGCACAAAACTAAAATGCACCAGAAATATTCTAAGGTCAGTCTCCTTGCCCCAGCTCTTTCAGCTATCAAAGTGTCATCCATGGCTGAGGAGCTTTGTCCTACTCTCAGGAATTTTTGCCTCCAAAAACTTCTGAACAAACTGTCTTTTACAGAGCTTTTTCAGGATTTTTGCACCCTTTTGGAATGATACAGTGGGGAAGGAAATTTTATCCTGGCCCAGTTGCCAGGTGGTATAATTAAGGGTGCAGAACTTACACTTTGAAGTATAGTAGAACTTTGCAGAAGTCATAGATGAGGAAGGCATGGGTTCCATCATGGATTAACCACTACCAGGCTTTTTTTGTATGCTGGTTTTACTCGGCACGAATCAGCTTTCATTCCGCAGCCTTTTCCTGGAAAGGAAGGTGTCTTCAGCTGCCAAGATATCATAGAGTACAATCTCCTTCTTTGGCAGAAAAAACATCACAAAACAAATACAAAAAACAAAACCCCAAGCCACCAAAAAACCAAAAAAACCCAACAAAACCTTTTTGTTCCTAACAAAGAGAATTTTAATTAGCAATATCTTTTGAGGATTTGATGATATTCCAGGTACTCCGTATTGTAAGATATTCAAAATCTTGCAGAACTCCTCAGTTTAAGAAGAAAAAACATCCTGGTATTTGACAAAAAGAGAAAGAAGAAACAAGACGTGAAATCTCACACTGCCTAAAATAAATCAGAAATCTCAAAAAAGGGGCAAACTTAATAAAGATGGAGAGATTAACATACTTTTTCTAAATGAAAAAAATATTGTGATTTTTTTTTCTGTATTTGAAATCTTAGAAATTCAGCAATGCTATTTTAGTAAAAAATTGCTGAGGTGATCTGTAGGATACAGAGAGGTACGTATGGCAAATTAGAAAACCTGAGACTGAGGGGTTTCAGAATTCTTTTAAAATAAAATTTGCCTCAGAATCACAGATAGCAGTTGTGTCTAGTAGCTTGTGATGTTTGCTAATGAAATCAAAGATGTGGAGCTTGAGGTACCAGTGCAATTAAAAAGGCAGACAAAACATAACTATGCAGATATAAATGCTACTGGGCAGAAACACCAGCAGCACAAGCAATAGAGATGGAAATAAAAAATTACCAAGTGAAGACACCATGGATTAAGCCAGACACAAATCAAATGAAGGCTACATTTTTTCTGTTTGGGTTGTAAACCTGATAAATCAATTCATGATAGGATTTGAGCTGTCTAAATTCCTACTCAGTAAAAGAACTAGAAGGACTGCAATTATAGGTGGAAAATAGAATATTTCCAAAAAATAAAAAATCTGTCTTTATGACAAAGCCTGAGTTGAAGAAATTGAAAAAGAACAATTGTAGAAGCTAGGGCGTGAATAGATGCTGCCATCTTACAGCTGAACTTTGGTAGTCTTTGCTCATTTCCTTAATTTCTTTTAAGCAAAACACAGATTCCTTTTATAGCAAACCCAGCTTAAAGAACTTGTTTTGCTGAAATGTTCCCCTTAAAAGAAAATATAATCATTGCTCTAAGCATAAAACAACCAGCAAAAAACATTACCATAATATCTGCACTATCATGGCTATGGCTCCCCAAAATTTTCAGTGCAGAAATTGCTGAACATCTGATTCTTGTGCTGTCTCATGTGAACTCAACGAACATTAGGGTCAAAGACTATAACAGAAAAAGGCAGTGCAATAGTCTTATTCTCTTTTTCCTTTGGAAAATCAGTTTTCAGTGGGATTCATTAGGAATCCTTAGAATAAGGAGAAGACAAAAAGAAATTGAGGAGAGAAAAGACCTTCAAAACACAAGGAAGCTGAGAAAAGAGACTTTCAAGGGAGAGGAAAGTCATAATGAATTTAATAAAAAGCACAGTTAATTACAAAGAAAGACTGGTTAGAAGATGATATCAGGAAGAAATGGAATTTTGTTTCGTGTGTTTCCTTCTCTTGCTGCTGAAATGGCAGAAGGAAAATTAACCAGTGATTTATTTTAAAAGTAAATGCAGGAAAGTGTGCAGATGGATAGGCTTAGAGATCTCTGGGAATAAAATGAGTGAAAAGTTAAAAAAAGAGACTATGTGAAAAAATTACTTCTCTAGTGGCAAAATAGTTTGCCTGTATGCCCAATTGCTTGCCGACATTCCAGGAGTCCTGGAGTCCAAAGAAGCATCTTCTTTACACAGAATGTATTGTGCATTGATATTCTGTGTATTGAACAGAAAGCCGTTTTTGGGGGGTGGGGGGGAACTTGTGAGAAGAAATAATTAGACTAAAATTAATAAAAAAGGGATATTGAAAATTCAGATCTTTGCAGGATGATGTTGCATATAAATAGGTACAAGACAGAATAATATGGTACACCTTCCCAAAATGACCTTTGAAGAGCTGAGCTTATAGGACCAATTTAAAACAAAAATTGTTAACAAACAGACTGAATGAACACAATTATAATGTTGTAGTGGAACAAAACAAACAGAAATCTAGCAAATATTAGTATTACCAAAATATATAGACTATTCTGTATTGTAAACTAATGGTACTACTGTTAAATCTAGACAGCTAAACACTGTTCTTCATGCCAATACACAGTATAAAAATTATCCCAAACTAAATAACATTTTCTAAGTAAAAACTACTCACAAACCTGGCAGAGTAAACAGAAACTAAAAATTGAACATCAGAAATATTGCATTACTTTCGTGCTGTTCAATCTGTTATAGAATCACAGAGAGGAAGAGGCTGGAAGGGATCTTTGGAGGTCACCTTTGTACAGCCCCTTGAGCTGATTGAGCATGAAGAACAGATTGCCCAGGACCATATTCAAATGGCATTTGGATGTCTCCAAGGACAGAGACTCCACATCTTCCCTGGACAGCTTGGTGCCAGTTCTTGGTCACCCTCGAAGTAAAAAGCGTGTCCTGATGTTCCGAGGAAATGTTCTCTGCTTCAGTTCATGCCCATTGTCTCTTCTCACATCACTGAATGCCACTCAAAAGAGCCTGGTTCTGTCCTCTCTGCACTGGTCCCATTCTTGGTTTACTGTTTGTTTCTAGATTTCCATAATTGTTTTCTAAAATTTGTATGAGTTCTTCTGTCTGTCTTTGTCTCTTGTTCACTTTGATTTTCCAGTTTGTTTACCCTGAAATTAGTCTTTGAAGAGCCAGTTTTTGTTATATGCTTCTTCAATCATAATATAGTGTGCATGCCTATGATACTCCTAAGTTAATATTTTCAAGAGTTTTTCAAAAAGACTATTGGGATTGTATAATCTTGAAATGCTCTGTGAGTGAATTTAGCTCTTGCTTAATTGTGACCACCTATTAGTGCTAGATCCTGAGCACAGTGTGTTTTAGTAAAACAGACACATCAAGAAAGCAAAAGCTCTCTTGAAGGAAATTCTGCAGCTTTCTTTCTGTTGTATGATGGTCAGAAGTGAATCTCTGTGACTGGAGAGGAGGATAGGGAGGGAAAAGAGAGAATTTGAAAGAAAACAGACTAATTCTGATTAGACTTGCAATTGAAATAATATAAAATTATCATACTGACATCATTGTCATTTTTGGAAATAAACATTGCAGTACTGGAGTCTATAATTAACATTACTGTGGACTGCTTCAATGCAGTGTATTTAGCTGTGGTCTTAAATGGGAATATGTCCAAAACATAGAGCAACATAACCTAACAGAAATAGATGTGCTATACCCACAGAGACACTTGCTAGCATTTGGTATAGGCACTGTTTCTCTGATGAGAACATCTTCTTCAGCATGATCCTTCCAAAGCCATTTAAGCTACTGATTTCAGTTTATTAAAATAAGGAAATGGACATGGTGACTAAGAGGCCCTTTTGTTTTTATTTAAGTCTGTACGGATTGCAGTATCTTCCTGCTCACAGATTTTTCTTCCAGTAGCAAAAGGGCTCATTCTCTTCCCTTTTAACTGTCATTTAGTACTTCAGTCTTTCCTGATGAATTATTCCTTCCAGACATTTTCCCATCAAATTCTTTCCATCTGTCTGTCAAACAATCAACTGTCTGCACTTCTCAAGAGAAGGTGCTTATTTTTGGGATTACACATTAACATTAAGAAATCCAGGGTGTAGACAGTGAGAACAGAAATTGTGTACCTTTAAAAACTCCTGCTGGGTCTGGACAGGACGGAGTTCATTTCCCCCATAGCAGCCCTCTCAGGGCTGCACGTTGCTTTGGTGGGCAGAGGGGTGTTGGTGACACACCCATGTTTTGGCAGGTGCTGAGCAGCACTGGCACAGCACCAGCGCTGCCTCTCCAGCATTTCTCCCCTCACCCCTAGGATGGGGATGGGCAAGATCTTGGGAAGGGACACAACTGGGACAGCTGATCCAAACTCACCAAAGGGTTATAATATACTGGGTCTGGTCAGAGGAAAAAGCTCAAAGGAAGGAAGAGGGGAGAGAGAATTTCAAGCAGAGTCAACTCACCACAGTACTCTCCTTCCTATTTTACAGCAGTAGATAGCAGATAACTGGTTTTTGAATAAGATATTGGTAAACTTCAACACCTCTGAAATAACTCTGAAACACAAGAGTGCATTTAAAAGCCCATGAGTGGTAATACAAAGATTACCAAAGTTTAGTTACCTAGACAGACTGAAAACAGAGAAACACATAGTTCAAATTCTGAATTATCCAAAGGAAACAAGACTAGAGATAGTGATGTGAGCATAATAACTATTGATCAATTTGATAAGTAATTGATCATGTAGAGAGAAAGCATTTCTGGTTCTTTCTCCTTCCTTTTTCTGTGTCCAGCCATAACATTTGGAAAGGCATCAAGTGCTAATTTTAAGGTTGGTGGATTGACAGGTATTATTTTATTTATTTATAACCCACATTTTAAAATAGGAATTAAATCTTAATGTGTCTGTCCCACTAGATGCCAATGAGTGTTTTCTTCCTAAAGAGTTCCTTCTTCTTCTGATGGCAAATACAGATTTTGTCAACATGTTCTTCCATTTCCTTTGGAAAGATTTATTAAACCTTTTCCTTGAATGCATATCTCAGCAATTTTTTGTAGCTCTTTTTTATTCAATGAGTAAAGGACAGAAACACACATATATTTGAAGGACTGAAAAGTCTTACTAGATAAAGGAGACAAAAACCAGAGAAGAAATCTCTATATTTCAATTGATTCAGAAGGAAGAACTGATAGCTAGACCTTAAAAATAATAATTAAAGAGATAAATCCAACCTTGGGTAGGAAAAAGCAGTGTATTGTACTAGTTTCCAGTTTTTTTCACTTCAATGTGAGGTCTATGCTAGAGAGAAAAAGCCCAGGCCAGCAGTTTGGACAAAAAACAGCCAAGAAAGATGATTCTATTGAGCAGAATGTGGGTAGGAAAAGGGTCATACACCAGTCTGAAGGTAAAATCAAATGCACACTTTTTTTTTGGTAGCCGTTAGAAAACTCCAGATGAGTGGTATTTGCACCAATCTTTGGACCAGAAAGGTAGAAATAATTAAACACTCAACCCCTTGAAAAGAAAGGTCCTCATTATCCATGATCTTACAGTGCCTGGCAGCAACTGTTTAATGAGGCCTAACCAGGCATTTCCTTCTCTCTAATGCTTTTTTCTCAGACAGCAAAAGTTCAAGAGTTGATTAGCTACATAAACTCAGCTCAGTAGAAGCCACTGTCCATCTGGTCTTGATCCCAAGGGAGAAGACAGGTGGTATTTGTGACACTGTAGAACAGTTATACAAGTTTTGAGCTAAACGTCCACTGAAGCCTTGTTTTTACACCCACCCTGATCCAGAACTCAGAAAAACTGCGCAGGTCATGGTTGTCAGCTGTAGTAGAACTGAGGAGGCTGTAAACAGTATTTTCCTGGTTTATTTGTTTTCAGATGGGGAAAAATTCCACCAGTGCTAGTGATGGTTCAAAACAAGATGAGTACAGTCCAGCTGTTGATGCAAATCAAAACAGCCAGTTTTGAGCTCCTTTCAGGTATTTGTGCTGAACTATTTGTTGCCTATATGTTCCCTGCCTGCACAGTAAAGCTAAAATTTACATTGCCAAAATGCATCTGTATTGTTGCCAAGGGAAAATAAGCCAGAGACTGAACTTCAAACCTGGCATGGGATGTGAGGTAATTTTACCCCTATATTTGACATGGGTTTCCCTTGTGATGCCTGGAATTTCTTCCTTGAACTTTCCAGAAAACCTTACTGAACATATAAAATTACACAGCTCACAAGAAATTCATTTAATTTTCAATGAAAATTAAAAATATTTGTCCATAGGCCTGTGTTTTCCAGCTGGAATTGGAGATCTGTTCTGTGACCCTGAATGCTGTGACCATGGTGTACCCTACTGCTTTACAGGGAAGTACATAGAGACTGCAAAAAAACTCCACCAAACAACAACAAAAAAGCCATGTCCAGGTTGTTAACATTAGAGTTTCTTTCCCAAGAGAGGTACTCTTTTTTCCTGACTGGAAAATGGGAAGAAACTCCTTCTCAAATAATCAACAGCCCACAGATTAGTACATCCATGTAACACATGGAAGATTCAAACATTTCCTACAGAGATCACCAAGTTCTTTCATGGGCCTTCTCTGGAACTGTTATGTTATGTGGAAATATGCAAACTTTATTTGGCTAGAAAGCCGATACTCTGAGTTGGCCTGGTGGAGCTTGAACATTCTGCTGGGATGGATATTTTTGTGCAGTGGTTTTTGTCCAAGGAGAATCTAAGAGGGGCTCACTGTTGAATAGCCAACAGATGAACAGACATGTGCCACAGAGTTGTGAACTTGAGTCTTTTACGCCTAAACAAGTTTACTGCCCTTCAAACTGCTTGGAGTGGAACATCTTTATATACCTAAGAATTTAATCCGGTGGGATATTAAACAGCAGCTCATGCAGACTGACACTTCATTTATCACAACAGACTACTGATAGTTGTGTATTAGTACCTTTCAGACTCATAGACATCAATCAAGCATGAACAAGCAAGTCAATATTTATTGTGCATGCACCATCCAATTGTTTTGAAAGAAGCATGGCTTTGTCAGGATACACTGAGGATTAGTCCTGGAATCCTAGAATAAACTAGTTGGAAGAAACCCATAAGGATCACTGAGTGCAACAGCTGGCCTTGTGCAGGACAGCCCAAGAATCTCACCATGTACCTGGGAACATTGTCCAAAGGTTTCTTGAACTCTGTCAGCCTTGGTACCATGGCTTAATCACCTCCTGAGTGAAAAACCTCTATCTGTTATTTATAATAAACCTCCAGTTGTCCAACACAGAATGGATAATGCACAAACCCTTAAGTATTGTCAATATTTTTCTTATCCTTGCTTAACCAGAGAAGACACCCACATTATCTGGATCTTTTCAGAAATGACACTAGGAAGATGAGTTGACATGACCAAAATACACATAATAATGGTCCTGGAACTGAACAAAAATTCTATATAAGACTAAATTCATTCAGTATTTTCTAAAAATAAAAATCAGGTTGGGAATTGGCAGAAAAAGAAAGACTGTGTTTCTTTGAAATTTGGATGTTGTCAACAATGTAGAAAATCAAACTTCACCTCAGAAATTATATAAGCAAAAAAAGGGGGATCTTGAAATACAGGAAAAAAGGAAACATATGGAAGTTAAATTTAGGGCACAGGAAGTATCTCCTCAGGACTCTTTCCATTGTTACCGTAAAAAACTGGAATATGAGGAAATGCACGTACTAAATAGTAATCACAGCATTCTTGAGTTCGTAGCAGTTCAACATCAGCCTGTTCAAAATTTTCAGTGGAGGATAAAGTAATTAGATATTTGCCCCCCTAATAATTACATCTGATTAGTATTCATCTCTCTTCAGCCCACAGGATATTGTCTCAGAGCACATACAGAAATGGGGACAATTTCAGTCCCTATAAAACGTGGACAGAAAGTGGATCTCATGTACCTCAGTGTCAGCTCCGCCATATCCTTGAAGAGCCCTAACTTAGCACCTTGAAGTCTACAAAGCAATTCAAAGTACTCTTTCTGCATAACTAATGCAATGTCAAAACTTGCTGTACTTACAGAGCACATATCTTTGCAGCTTCCGGAAGTCGGGGTTGGACAGTGTGGGATTTCTGGACACAGTGTGTATTAAGGTAGCAATTTTTCAGGATTTTGTGCAGTCATATGCAGGTAAAAATGTTGAATACCTTACCTTTTTAAACCCCTGATACTGAAAAGTAAAATTAAATAGTGTGAAAGGTGTAGTTGCATTTACAATTTTGTAAGTTTTGTTTGAATTTACTTTTAAATCCTGATTTAAGGATCTCAGTTGTGTAAGATGCAGGAAACCACAGGATCATAGAACCATAGAATGATTTGGATTGGAAGAGATCTTAAAGGTCCTGTCGTTCCAAATCCCCTGCCATGGGCAGGGACACATTCCACCTGACCAGGTTGTTCAAAGCCTCATCCAGCCTGGCCCTGAGCACTCCAGGGATGAGCACCTGCAGCTTCTCTGCAGAAAATATTGACTCCAATCCAGCAGGTCACTTGAGCAGACTTATATTTGCTCATTCAATGGTCACAATGGCTCTAATGTGATCCCAGAACTTAACGTTAAGTACATGTCCCTCCATAGGACTTCATGGGGTTAGGACATAAATTTTCAAAATCTTGCTGTTTTTACTACGTCAAATGAAACCCCTTCTGAACATCTTCTATTTGAAAAGTAAGGGGAAACAAATCTCAGCTGTAACTTGTGTGAGCTTCCTTACATATGTAGATTGTGTGCCGGATCTTCATATAAATTTTACCATTAAAACTTTTATAATAATAATTGGAGAATTTTCAGAGAAAAATTCAGATAACTGAAGTCAAAGTAAGCTAAGCTGTCATTCAGTCTAAAATAATTGCCATCTAACTGTGACCTGTTTCATTTTAATATTGCCACAATATGGTATGATGTGCTCTTTTTGTGAATACTGTCAACTTCAGAAACATAATGTGTCTCCCTAGGAGAAAAAAAAAAAAAAAAAGTGAATAAAAATGCCAGAAACTGTTTTTCTGAGTATTGAGAATCTTGAAATTCAATAATACATCTACTTAGTAATAAAGATGAGTATATGACTGTGATAGAAGTCTTGTAATATGCCAGTAAACACTGTGTGTCTTACTATTTGTTGAAGTTTGCATTTAATTTAGGAAAAGAGGACATCTCTTTCTCCTTCATGGAATAAAATTTGCATCATATATGGAAGCAGCTTTTTTCTTAAACTATAAAAAAAATTTTATCAAGTGCATGGCTGATCCCCTACCAACTTTTATTTTCCGTATTACATGTTAATCATTAAGAGGGTTTTAAGTGGTGGAATACACTAATTTTTATTCTCTGCTTTAATGCTGTTATTTGCTTCATACATCCAGCATGTATCTAATCGTTAAATGAAAAGTAAATTCATGGTGTTCTTCAACAGCAGTACGTACAGGGTTTGATGGTTTTAGTTTTCTAGGTGGTACTGGCAAAACCTACTTCTTCTCTTGCTCCATAACAAGGGCAGACCAGCCAGAATATTTAAATGGAATATAGTTATTTGATTTAGTCTGGTTGTTGAGTACTTCTATTTGCTCTTCCCAGGATTATAAATTAATTAACTTCTTAGTTGTTTAACTAATAACTATTATTTGCTCCTCAGTTTCTCTGCCTTTTTCCTTTTTTTCTGTATCATTTGGCCACAACAGAAAGGCTCTTTTCTCTCTTGATTTCACTGATCCCCATTTGCATACAGTACTGGCTGCCTTTATGAAACATCAGTTCCCTCTCATATGAAGAGGAAGAGAGATATGAAGATGAGAATTTTGTCACTTTACTCTAAAAGGCTTATTTTTTTTTAATGGTGAATCTTGAGATAAGATTTCCTCTTCTCATTTCCTTCTACTTCCAGTGCACCTGTGCTACCAACCACTCCCAGCTTTCTAATTTTTCAGTCAGCATTTCCTTGTTTTTAACATTGCTCCCGATACACAAAATAATCTTATTGAAGAACGAAGCCACAAAACAATGCACACAAAACAACAACTTTTTTTTTTATGCTTCCTCCTTAAATACTCCTTTCCCAAAATATGGTTAAGATCTCAAAAATATTCTGATGTCCTGAAGACTGCCTTTTCAGCTAACCAGCATTTTCTGATCATCTCCTCACTTGCCTGGGCTTGGCGCTCTCTCATACACTCCTCAGATGGGTATCACGCATCCCTGTTGCATGACCTGAGCAGGGCTGTAATCCATATACTATCAGTGGGAATGGAAGCAGGCTGCAAAAATAAACTTGGGAGCCAGTGATTTTAAATTGTAAATTTTGTGGACAAACTATCTTCCATGTACATTGTCATACAGTGTGGTATCTGTGCCTATTTGCCACCTTCCCTTAACTTCAGTGCCATTTTTTTTAATGAGCGACTATGATCACTAATGAGGATAATTTTATAACTGCTGAAAATAAGCAAGCACATGTCTAACCTATCTAGGTGACATATGACAAAATTCCAAGGGATCAAGTAGTATGTAATTCTAAAAGAAATCACTGTGGATTGTTGCTGGAGCCAAGTCCTGTGCCACCTCCTGTACCTGTGCCAGTGCTGTACCAGCACCAGGCATTTCTGGAGCAGAAGCAGAGCTGCCTGGACAGTTCAGTGTCCCCTGACTGGGAGCACGTACACAGCCCCACGTGGTCCTACTTGCACAAGGAAGAGTAGGATGTCCCTTTGATAAATTGTGTCCATCAAAGAGATTGTGAAGCTGTGTAACATCCCTTATCTGGCTGACCACTAGCAGGGGAGGTGCAATCGAAGGAAATGGCTCATGGCTTGGATGTATCATTACATCCTGATGAGGAAGCTAGGAGCAAACCAGAATGGCTCTTGATCTGCCGTGAGGGAGAGAGCACACCGCGGTCAGTGCCTGCTCACCTCGGCTTCCTGAAGTGAGGATGGCTCCTCTCCAACCTTGCACTAATCATAGCTCGAGCACGCAGGGGAAGTGGGGGTCCACAGGGGACAACTCTGGTCTACTTAGGCCTTGTAAATAGTCCTGCAGAAATTTCATTTCTCTCTTCTGCTCAAGGAAATGTGTCACACATTATCTGAACAGTGGTAGGAGAAAATCCCTGAAATGTCAATTGAACCCATTGCTGGGAGGTATTTTTATCAATTTAATTTCTCTTTAATGTTACAACAAAAGTCCAGAAGAGGGAGAGCAAAAATAAAATTATTCTGCACTGATGTAAACAAACATAAATATTAGTGGATAAAAATAACACATTTGAAAACACTTTTATATCTTTAATTGCTATCAATTTATATGGCCAAAATTCTGTTCTGTTTGTGGCATAAGTTATAATCAAATAATGTTATAATCTGATACTACACCAGACTTTTCCTGTTTACAAAGCTGTGACCATTACTTTCAATTTTAACATTACATCTAAGCTGGTTGTTCCAAATGAAATTGAAAAATTTCTAAAAATAACCTTTGTGAAAATAATTTTGTAAGCTAAACTTCTGGGAAAGTCACTCTGCTGCAAATAATTTTGAATATATTACATTGATTTCCTTGCCTGACTTTTTATGTTTTTATTCAAATGTAATGTTTCTTGTCTACCTATAGTGTCAGTTTCAGTCATAAAATTGCTTGAACCAAATACATAAAACCACATGCAAATCTGGTAAGACAAAACCTTTTAAATTAAATTTTTTCAACATAGAAAGTCACTATATTCTTCAGTTATGGAAGGACCATATAAGTAAGAGGAGTTTGACTTTATTAAATCAGCAAAAAAATTATACCGTATTTGAAAATGAAAAATCCAGATGTGATACTGAAAATCACTGATACTAAACCCAAATAAAAGTTGTAGACAGATTGAAACCTTTTTTTACTCTTACTGTAAATTTTATACAGACATGATACACTATATAAAGATGTATTATTATAAACATAATTTTTT
Organism: Passer domesticus; assembly: GCF_036417665.1. Classification (NCBI taxonomy): domain Eukaryota; kingdom Metazoa; phylum Chordata; class Aves; order Passeriformes; family Passeridae; genus Passer; species Passer domesticus. The sequence continues at coordinate 19,463,202 of NC_087512.1, forward strand.
GTTCTACATATTCAAAATAGTACAGTTTAGATCTGCAGTTGCTGTGACTTCATGTGAAAAGACAAAAAAGACATCACAATCACCCTATCTGTGAGAATGCACAGAGGCTAAAGATATATTTTGATAGGTTAAGAGCTATGCAGGAGGGCTACACAGAAAGACTATGCCCAAGAATTCTCTTTCCTGCGCTCTAACTCACTTTATCCTATTTTTGAGACAAGTGCTTTTAAATGCTTCAGCAGAGTCACGTGATTCTATTTTCCTGTAAGTTTTCTTTACTCACACATCCTCCAGGCTAATTGCATTTTATCTCTGACAAAAGATGCTGCACATCACATCCTTCCACCTGGGGCTTTAGTCCAAGACCTTCCAAGGGAGCAACATTCTCAACTCTCACCCGGAGAGGACACAAAGCAACGTAGTAAAACTGAAGGGAAAGAGGCTCCTGCTGCCAAGGGTCACAGGGCATTGCCTGGCAGGAAACAGACACTCTGCATGTGACATCCTGCAGCATTTATTTGGCAGGTGGGGAGGCTGAGAGCTCACACTGCATCAGTGGAAGTATAGGGAAAAGTTTCCTCAAACAAGTGTGTATCACAATAGTCATGAGTATTTATTGTGCCCTACATCTTCAGTTATATCAAGCCTCTCCCAAAGCACCAAAGTATAAAGATGTGTTTTGAATTTAGCTAACTATTTGGTCTGAAGAGCATGTTGCAGTTTCCTTCTGCTTTTCTTCATTCATATATTTAAAGTGTTTGCAGAAAAAGCAAAGGAGCAGTGAGTTTAATTTTTTATGCAGGTTGATTACAGAAGATGTATGAATACAAGTCAATACATGGACGAGTAGGATTGGAACATGAATGTCTTATTCATTTATGAGAACCCTTGCGTGCTGTGTTCGTTACACACAGACAATACTTACTGACAGACAACTGGCAGGCTGAGATTTTTCATCAGGCTGAGATTTTTCATCCATGTCAAAGCAGGCTTTTGTTATCTACCTCTCTTATCTGTTCATGTCATGGGAAAAAGGTGTCATGATCTGATTTCTTGAGATGGTGAAGCTGTTTCCTCTTTCATAAGTAGAAGAATCATGGAATCATAAAGGCTTTTAAAGTCATCAAATCCAACTGTCAACATAACACCACCACCATGTTCACCATTACACCATGTCCTCAAGTACCATATCCACATGGTTTATGAACACTTCCAGGGATGATGACTCCATCTCTTCCTTGGGAAGTCTTTTCTAATGCCTTACAAAACTTTCTTTGAGAAAAATATTTTCTTGATCACTAATTTAAACCTTCCATTTTGCGTCTTAAGCCAATTTATTTTTTTTCTTTCAGTTGTTACCTGGGAGAAGAGACTGAGTCTCACCTGCCTACAGTCTCCTTTCAGGCAGTTGTAAAGAGTGAGCCTCCTTTTCTCCAGGATAAACATCCCCAGCTCCCTCAGCTGCTCCTCACAGGGCTTGTTCTCCAGACCCTGCCCCAGCTCGGTTGGCTTTCTCCAGACTCATTCCAGTACCTCAGTGTCTTACTTGGACTCAGAGGCCCAAAAATGAACAGAGGATTTGACATGTGGTGAAAGAACTCATCAATAAGAAATTGCACTAAACTCAGGACAGACAAATTCCCAAACTACTTTTTTTTTTTCTTTTTTCTTTTTTTTTTTTTTCCACTTTTGTCTGCATTGGAAACTGACACCTATTTGATGAGATTTTATCCAAGAAACCATTGCACATTTCTGATAACTAGAACACATGGAGAATTAATCCCTTCCACTCAGCTACACCCTACTATTAGCACCTGTCAATGGGAAGTCTAGATCAATTCCTGATGAAATGTTTTTCTCCTTGTAGCTCTCCAAGCTGTTGCTACTGAATGGCTAATGTGGCTAATTTTCATCTAGGAGATGAAAATCTTTGGATATGGGAACTTCATGAAATATGCAGAAACACATTAAAAGACAGAAGGGAAAGTTAAGAAAATATTAAATTGTGAGATGCCACACAGAATGCTCAACCCTCATATTGTAACCACTGCGTGCACACACCATGAGGTAAAATGTAGTTCAGGATTCAGAGAAATACTATACCTCCTTTGTACCCTGCTACCAAGATTTAAGGACTGCTTTCATTTCTTATGGGGAGTTTTTGAAGATAACTTGTATTTTTTTTGTTAAAACATCTCCTTGAAAGCCTAAGAGGAGGGATAGTAAAGAGTGAATGTTAGAAATAATCAAAAGCAGGCAGCACACTTTTATGCTGGACACGCAGCCAATACTGCCATATATGTAGATATAGTTAGAACATCCTAGTGAGGAAAAACACAACAATAAATGCAGTCCTGAAAAGTAATAGGATATCATGTTTTCTGAGCAGCTCCAGTAACTTAAAAGAGGTAAGGTAGGCATTTTTTAGTAGTGGACCATTTAACTTCATCCTTAACTAGTAGAAATTGGGATAAATCTATTGACTTCAAAACAATTAAATCAATTTGCACTGGCTTAAAATCTACCTTATTGATTTTTTTTTCTCTTTTGCCAGAACAAAAGTAATTTTAGCTGAAGGAAACTAGTTAATTTTTAGCAAAATTGCCATAAGAGAACAACGTAAACCTGGTTAATCTCTTCATAAAATCACTTTGAAAAGTCAATTTCTCATGAAGTTTTAGATTTTTCAGACCTTTACTTTCTGATTTCATTAGTGTTACAATACAGCAACAGCTGTGACTTTAGCTGGTCTCAGTGTGTGTCTTTTAAAATTATGTTTAGTTATTTGACTTCATTATTTCAGAAAACAAAAAAAATTTGTTTTGTCCTAAAAATTAAAATTACTATTTCTTGGGTCCTGTTTTGTTCCAGCGTAAAATGAGATATGAAAAGCAAGAAAATAGCAAGATTGGCTGTTAATGGAAAGCACATCCTTAAAAAATTCTTTCCATTCTAGCAACTGTTACCATTCTGTCTAGAAAATTTAGGATTCTAGTGTGGGAAAAGCTACAGACAACAATTAGAATCACTACTACATTTTACCTCAGTACCAGTGAAAGTGCTGATTCTTGCATGGTGGCACATGTGGAGTAACTAATGTTTCTGTTATGCTTAAAAATTGGCACATAAACTTAATAGAAACATGAGCTACCCCACATTGTCCAGATAGAAAAAATACTATTATTACTTTGGAAGGAACTTTTCAGTAATGAGAAAGGAGCTGAGCTATAATAATAATAAACAATCACTAATGAATTTCCAGGTCTGGGATGAAAGAATACAGATATTCAGAATATGTACCCACAAATTATACTGGCAGAATAAAAATGACCAAGTCACACCAAGACCAATTTTGTGCTCATTTTTGTGCATGCAACCACACTTGTATTAATCCACAGATGGGATTAAAGAAGAATAAGAATAATTTTCCCTAATCTCTCTATATCACAAATATTAAATTTCTCTCCCTTATCCCCGCTCAGAGCAAAGGATAACTTGCCCTTCTCTGGCATATAGCCCATACATGTTAAAATCCATGCCAGAAAAGCAGCCTGCATTTGAAGATAACACAAAATGAAGCATTAATCACTTCACTTGAAATTTTGCTCCAATGATTAAACATTCTCACTGTTTAAAACATGAGTTTAATGTTTAAAAATGTGTCTGTCTTCAGTTTATATGGGTTCACTTCCAGCCACCGGTTTCTCTTATGGTCTTCTCCTGTTTTGTTGGTGATTGATGCAGGGGATAGGGGCACTTTCCATTAGACCAGATTGCTCAATGCCCCATCCAAGCTGGCCTTGAACACTTTCAGGGGTGGTATCTCTGGGGAAGCAGTTGAAGTGTCTCAGCAACCTCACAGTAAAGAATTTCTTCCTAATGTCTAAACTAAATCTAAATTTTAACTGCTTTCTTTCAGTTTAAAGCCATTTTGCCTTTACTTATCACTAGATAACAAAAAAAATGTCCCTCTGCAACATTCTTGCAGGCTTCCTTTTGGTATTGGAAGGCTTCCTTAAGATGTCCCTGAAGATTTCTGTTCTCCAGATTGAGCAATCCCAACTCTCTCAATCTGTTATCACAGGAGATAGTCATCTTTGTGTTGGCCTTCTTCTGTACTCATTCCAGCCTTTCCAAATCCTTCCTGTGCTATGACCCCAGAGCTGCTGCAGCCCTGCAGGTGGGGTCTCAGCAGAGCAGAGCAGAGGGGCAGAATCCCCTCCCTGGCCCTGCTGCCCACCCTGCTCTGGATGCAGCCCAGGACACGTGTGGCTCTCTGGGCTGTGAGTATTCATGGCTGCGGCATATTGAGATTTTTACCCACCAGAACCCTCAGGTTCTTCTTGGCTGTTCCCTATCCCTTGCTGTTCCCTAGGCTACATTGATAATACCTTGGTTTGCCCTCCCCCAGGTGCACTATCTTGCTCTTGGTCTTGTTAAACTGCAGGAGGCCCCATGGGCCCACTTCTTGAACTGGCCCAGGTCCCTGTGGAGAGCATCCTGTCTTTTTAGAAATGTCAGCGGCACCACTCAGCCTGGTGTCTTTGGCAACTTGCTGAGGGTGCCCTCGATCTCTTTGTCTATGCCTTTGCTGACAACATTAAATAACACTGGTTCCAACATGGACCCCTGAAAGATATCACTCATCGATAACATCTATCAAAACACTGAGCTACTCCCCACTGCCCTCTGGATACGATTGACCAATCACTTTGTTATCCATTGAACAGGCCACTCAATTTTAACAAAACTTAAATTTTGGTGAGATTTTATAAAAGTCTTGTTGAAAGCTCCTATAGGTATCGTGAGAGCTAGACAACAAGCATGAGACAGACACTAAGAGAAAAGTAGCCAGAATAAGCTGAACTTCCAGTAGATACCAAGGATATTCACAGGCCAAAGCTATTGGAAGCCAGAAAGTCACAACAGAACTTGTTGAGCTGTATCTGTCTGGTACTTCTCTGGGGAGAAAGGAGAAGAATGGGGAAATGCTAAAAGGAGGACACAAGTATCACTGTAATAGCAACAGTCATAAAGATTAAATTATTTTAAAATTTGAGATAAAGTCCAAAATACTTTCATTATTCATTATTCTGATCAAAGAGAAAACAAATTCTGTATTTTCAGTGTTCAGGTTTATATTTGCATGAATATTACATTAATGGTCCTAGAACTGATAGCATGGTTCAAGAGAAAAAAACCCCAAAGCATTACCTACTATGGTGATCATCCTGAGCAAGTAGGAGTCAATTTTGTAGCTACATTGAAGCTAATCATAGCCCACATACTGTTTAATCAACAGTCACAGCAAGCTTGAGGGGAATTAAAGAGCAATGCAATCATTGTGCTTCATAGTATGAATAGCATTTGATGACGCATTGCAGAAACAGCCAGAAATAACATGAGAAAGGATGTTTCACAGAACAGATTGCACCACGAGCTCTAGCTACCAAGCTTAGGAGGGTGCAGTTCAACCCTTATCCTTCTGCCTATGTTCTCTACACAAACCATGTGGGTTTGCCCTTTCTATTTCTATTTGAAAGATACCAAGACAACTGAATACAAGAAGTAGGTGGAAGTCTCTTGACACCTGAAACTTTCAGCAGCAGCATGAGTATATGCTGGGGCTCATTTGTGTTGGGAGACAGAGGTCCTCACCTGGTTGCTGGTGCCATCACTTGAGGAGAGGAAAAGTTCAGGACCTCCTTCCTCTGCCCTACCACACCAATGCAGTAGATTCATGTGTTTGTTTTTGGTTTTTTTTTAAAATAAATGCATTTTAGTATTCTTTCTATCCTTTCTTAAAGTGTATGTGGGGTGCTTGTGAGTGGCTTTTGGTTTCCACATTATAAATTTGCTTTAAATAGCATAACGCATAATGCTGATATGTTTTGAAGATATTTTTTCCACATTTACTGTCCTTATTTTTATACAAAATGCCTAGATTGTGGCTCTGTAGAAGTCAGTCTGGAAAGTCACCACCAACAGACATGTAGGGCATACTTATCTTTTGATATTAAGAGAAAAAATCAAGATTCCACTGAAAAAGTATTTTGGCATAGCTGTAGGTAAACTCATAAAAAAAATTACAGTGCTTGTGGAAAACATTAAATAATTTACATTATTGTGCATTCCAATACCCTAGTAGTTAAAACTATTGTTTACCTTATATGTCTGGAAATGGTTATTTTAGCAGATGTTAAACTTGAAAGTGTAACACTGTCCATAAACACTTCAGTTTTTGGTTAGCTAAATAGCAGTTTTGTATTGGTTACATACATTTTTTTTTTGTATTTGCAGCAATGATCAATTTTATGGGGTTATATGTGTGATAAACCTGGGCAGGACCACCTCTACTTTGATTTTGTAATTTGATCTCAGCAAGCTGAAAATCAGCTCTGCAGAGAGGGACTTGCTGGTCTTGGTAGATCTGAAGGTGAACATGAGCTTTTTGGGCAAATACAGCCAACAGCACCATGGGCTGCTTTAGGAAGGCTGCTGCAAACTGAGGGATGTGATCCTTTCACTATACTCAGCATTGGCAAGGTGCACCTGGAATACTGTGTCCAGTTCTGTGCTCACCAATACAAAAGACACGTGAGTCTTCTGAAGTGAGTCCAGTGGAGGGCCAGGAAAGAGATTCAAAGCTTGAAGCTTGGAGCATCTGCCATGCAGGGACAGAGAGATCTGGGATTGCTTAGCCTGCAGAAGAGAAAGCTCAGGATAACTTATCAGTGTATATAGAGTCCTAGAAGGATGGGAGAGACAGACTGAAGGGGAAGAGAATCTGTTCTCAGGGAAGTGGAACAAGGACAGGAGGCAGTGGCCACAAAGTAAAATGCATGAAGATGCATGTAGACTAAAGAAGATATGACCAAACATTGGAACAATGTCCCATGGGTCTTTAATGTTCCTTGCAGGTGCTCAAACACTGATTGGAGGTGGTCCTGAGCAATGTGACATATCTGGTCCTGCTTTGAGCAGTGGGGTGGGACTACACAAGTGTTGGATCTGATCACGCCTTTTTTGTGATGCTGTGATTAAAACATTTCCCTGTTTTCTGCACATGGGAATAGAGCCTCTTTACCAAAATCACCTGTTTAGGTGTTGGGACTGAAACTGCATATTATAAATATATACAGACCTTCCATACGTATGAATTCAACTTGGTCTTGATTTAAAAAGAGACAACTGTATGGATTCAAACAGCTGTACAACTTTCCTTGGAAAAGATAATGCAGTGTGATCTACACTTGAAGAATCTGGTGGACAAAGCATGGCTGGCCTCAGTGCTGCCCTGCTGACCTGATCAGTTAAATTACAGCAGAGGCTCAGAGGATCAAGAGCCTGTAAAACAATGTCATGACATCTCAAGACAGCTTCTAAGACATGTTTTAAAAATCAGGATAGTCTGATATTACTGAACTAGCAGACCTTCATGGGGCCCTGAGTGGCAGTGCAACCTTGTCCATGTTTTCTATCTGCTTATATATCACAGAGATTTTTTACAGGCATTTTGGACATTTTGTGGAAAGGCATGTGCCATAACTCCTGCTATTTCTGTCCTCTGAAGTTCCTTGAGCAATCGAGGCTAGTGGGCCTATTTCTTTTTATTGTCTCTGATGTAATTATTGCCAGTCATATTTTCTTTACATTTCAATTGACCTCAGGAGGGGAGGACTCCTTTATACTGCTGACAGTTTATCTTTCATGTGCTTTTATGACTTCTTCAAACAACCATTGAATAGACACTGTAATATAAATATACATTTCCCCCCATATATTTAAGAAGATAATACAATTACTTATGTTTTACAGATTTTTTTATTGCATTCAGAATTTGACAGTGATTTAGAAGAGATAGATTATGAGTCATATGCAGTTTAATACCACAACAGTAGACGAAAGTGCTTAGAGATGTTTGCTTGGATAAGTGGTTTGATATGGAAGATTTTGCATTTGTATTGCGATGACCATGCTGATTCTTCCCTCTTTATCCCTCATCTTGTATAGTAATGTAACATAATAACATAAGATCAGATCTACTGCCACAAACACATCACTGGAAAGAGCGTCAAAGTATGAGGTTGGATATTGCTGCCAGAATCGTGACCCCTCTCAGTATGCAGGTTTTGTGGTCATGCATTTTCTTCTAAAATCAGGGAAGCACCAGAAGTGGTGTTGTTCCATTTTTTACCATAGAGGAGGGACAGTCTTATTCGGTAAAGAATCCAGATTAATTCCTCTCAGTAGGAAGTACTGAAATAAAGCACAGATGAATGGTAACATACCTATGTTTCCTCCCAGATTTGAAATGACAGTCTGGTATGCTTCCTAAAGCAAAATGCAGCTACTTAACATTCTTGTAAGTCATCTCACAATTACCATGATATACAAAAGGGCACAGCCCCGGGTTAGCATTCAGGAAACTCTCGTCACATGCAGCTGAAGACTCTCAAGAACTTCATTAGGAGAGGCATAAATTAAAAAGCTGGGAAAAAAATATGTACTAAGAGACTCACTGAGCTAGAAATTCTTCCAAAAGATGATGAAAGAAATCCAACAGGACAAAAATAGCAAGGAACCACTGATACTGACACTGTCTCACTTCCTTGGTGATGAAAGTAACTGCAGTACATGGAAGTTTTTGCAGTAACCATGAAAAAAAGAAAAATAAGAAAATGAAAGTTCAAGAACTTTTTCTATCAAAACACTTTAGTTATTCATTCAGTATTAAGTCACTGAATAAAAATACATTAAGTTCTGATTTTCATTTCCAGGCTCCTTGATTAGTCTGTCTGCCAAGATTAGCCATGGCTAGTTACTCCTGTGTTGCACCAGAGCAGATCAAAGAGGAAAAGAAGTCTAGCACATCACATGGGTGTAATCCATCCAGAAAACTCTGTCCTCAAGGAATTTGTACACCTGTGCATCTGTAGGCAGGAAACAGAAAGCTCATGAAAAAAGTGGTAAATTAAAGCTCTCTTTATAGCAGCTGGCACACATTCCCATATCAGGTTTGCATAACCCCAGAGGTGTGGGACCTCAAGTGTTTAAAATGAGGCTTCTCTGAAAAATTAAATTAAGTAGAACAGGGTCAGCCAAATTATATCCTCCATCAGCCCATGGATGGAGGCTCCCAATACCAGAGATCTGATAAAAGACTGCTTCTCTGAGACATAAAGGTTTCCTGGAGAGCAAAGTCCCAAGGAGAGTTTAAGTCTGCACAGTTAATTTAGACGTGCAGCATTGCACAGTTTTATTAGCACCACACAGAAGCTAGCCAGTCTGTCCTCAAGGAGCCCTTACACCTATCAGGCTTATAGGTAGCTCCAATATAACATGTTGAATGCTTTCTATTAAATGATGTTCAATTCTGCCAAAACATCATGTGGCACTGAGAAAGAGAAGTAAATGTAGCTAAACTGAACTCTGAGGAGAGAGGCTAGACTGTAAATTTAAATTTTAGGTTCCAGATATTTGGACATTTCACTCACTCTTTAAGAGTATCTAATATACTGCTTAAAAGATTTAACAAAATAAGGCAAGTTGTGAGCCTCTTGTGAGAAGTTCTGAGAACTTTAACAAAACCTTTCATCAGTACCTTAAGAATTTCAAGGCAAAAATGAGTAAGGGAACTTGCAAATGCCTAACCTGGGAGTCGTTCAGATGCTGGCATGTGTTTGGGTACATTTCCTAACACTAACTCTATGTTGAGAAAACTTTGTAAGACATTGATTAAGCACTAAGAAATAAGAATTTGGGGGAAAAAATAAACTTGAGGCTGCAAGTAGCATAGAGAAACATAGGTAGCAAACACACAATAAGAACTGTTAGAAGGAGTCAGAAATAAAAATATTAGGCACTTAAATTGACATGGTAATACAAAGAATGTCCTCCACTGTGCATTAAACACTGCCAAGACAACAAAGTTCAGCAAAACGGTATTTCATGCTAAGAAATGCACTTAGGAATCTACTGATCTGTCATTAAAAGATGACCCCCCCTTACCCATTTGACTCTGATCTGTTTACATATCACTTAGTATATCCATAAAATGTTGCTCTATCTGGCACACTGTTCAGTTTTTGCAAGCTACAAGCAATCTAAGCAATTGGATTGGTTCCAGTGTAGCCATGATTTCCTCAATAACTTATAGCTGAGGTGTAATCAGGACTGTCTTTGAATTTTCTGGAAAGATCAGAATTAAAGGTTGGTTTTCTAATATAATATCTACGTATCTAATATAAATTAATGAGGGGTAACAAGCATTAATCACCTCCTGTCTGCTGGTCTTACACACATTAATGAAATAAGTTGCTAATTCTAGGATAAAGATCTATATAACGCATATTTTGATACAAAAGACTGAAACTAAACAAGACAGTCTGTGGTCCTGAGAGGGAAAGGTAAGACTTCCCCCAAGAGATGAAGTGTAACAAAGACAGCTTAAGCACTGCTGCCCAAGATACATGAAGCATATGCCAGACTGAGAACCTATCTTATGTGATTAAAAGCTTCCAACCAAAAAAGCTACAGATAGTCCTGGAAGAAGAAAGAGAGGACAGAATAGCACTGCCTTGTATTTCACTTTTCCTTCACATAAAATCTGGACAATATCAGCAATATGGAGACGTGCTTTATTTCCCTATTTGCCATTAGACATCCAGTTGAAGATGTTTCTAGCCATCCAACAGAGAAATTTTTTTTGCATAATTTGGATTGATTTATATGCTAATGATACTTAAAACATCTGTCAGACATGAATTGTACATTGTCTTAATTGACTGATTCTTACCTGTCTTAGGAACAGAGTAAGATTTTAATCACCTCAGCTGAGACAGAAATCAAGACAATAAGATATAACAAGGTGGCAAAAGCCTTGAAGCAATTGAAACTTTGGTACAATTTATGTAACTATTTATTTTGCTAAGGAGTTAGGAGTCCTAGGATACATCTGTATATTATTGCTTTAAGCCAAAATTGTGGTGTCTTTTTGCAGCAAGACCAGTCACCATAAATATTACTAATTTGAAGCATGCTGAGAGGCCACTTACTTAACACATTAAGGCAGTGTCCACCTGGACGAACAAACTACCAGGGATCATACAGTCTTGATGCAGCTGCATGTTACCAGCTCCTAGGTTTTTCTGCATCTTGCACACTTCCCAAATAGGGGTTCTGAACAGTTACGATAAATAATTTGATGACCACCAGATCCCCAGTACTGCAGCCAGAATTGCTGCTGATATATTTCTGACTGATCTTCCCAGATGCACCCTTTGGAGAGCAGAGCTCTCAACTGGGCAGAGAAAACATTTGCATTCCCAGCTTAAGTTCCAATCTTCCATCCATGGATTTTATTAGGAGCAAAGGTTTGAGATGCAACCATACACGTGTTTCTTGGTGAATGAAAACGATAGAATGAACTGAAATCAGGGCCAAAGGGTTATGCTTGCTCGTCACCACTAATTATAAAGCACCTACAACATGTGATTGTTATTTGAAATAACTGGTCATTCAAGAAAAAACATTTACTTGAGCTGCCTGTGAATGTAGCAGTGCAAGTAAGGGCATTGTAAGTTATTACATTCTTTGCTCACAGGCTACAGGGGAGCCTGGATGATATTTTTATTCTCAGATGAATCTAAAATGGGGTGTGTCTTTCTGAAGCAAATTCTTCCTCCCAAAGGTCAATCAAGGTAAGCTGAGAGACGTAATTGCATGTGTTAAGTGATGCTGTTTAGATCACAAAAAAAAAATTGGAAGTGATGATTTCAAGGTAACTTAGGTATGGAAAATTCTATGAAAAACAGAAAAAAACCCCAGTTGAAATTACACTCTTGCACAGTACACTTGCCACATAGCCCAGCATAACAACAATCACATCCCTTCACACAGTTCTTGAGGGATCACTGTGTAGCATTCTAGGAGTAGGGTGGTGGGCACCTGCTTGGCAAGTCCCATCAAGACTAAGGGTTAGAAATATGGAAATTTTAAATTACTTCCTCTGTGGAACCAGTTTGAGAAACGTGAATGTGCATGGAGAGATTTATTTATTTTTTAGCCCAAAGCAGTGTTTGACTGCTTTTGCAAATTGAGTAATTTGCAAAAAGTTAGAGTCAACATATTAACACTCCATTAAAGGAAGCAAATCATCACGCGCATATTCTGCCCCTACAATGTCGTAAGTAATTTGACTGGAAGAATCATAAACAACTGGTGCAAGGGCCGTTATGTTAATATATTTATCTTTAGCAGCAGCCCTTTGTTCTGTATAAAAGCTGTACAGTAATTGACAAAAAACCCTAGCAGTTTAATAAACAAGTTTCCATACTCAAAATTAAGTTTAGTTACCAGAAAGTGGCAGTCCACGAATTTTGAATTTCTGTAGCTACATTTTCATTTCTTAAATGAATTATACTCATGAATAACATGAAAACATTCCATATTTGTTATGGTACTTATTTATTATTTCTTTTTAATGTTCAGTAGATGACCTATTTGTCTTCTAATTATTTTCTTACAAAGAATGGGACTAAAATAAGAATTTTATCATCTGGGTTGATCTGCCACTTTCATTCTCTTGGAAGTAAATGTGAAGATATTTATTTCATACAAGATCTTGGTATTTCTTCCAAGCAACTTATTGAAACTTCACACTTTTGACTAATTTTTTCAGGCTGCTTGCAGAATTGAGATTTTATTAGTAAAAGTCTCAGTAGTTGCTAAGAAAAATCTCAAGAGGTAATGTCTTTTCTAATTTGACTTTTCCAGTCCTAAGAGCAGCAGATGTAGATGTACAACTTGCACCAGTGCAGTTCACTCTGCCTTTCCTCTACAGCAGTTCTGCACCAGGAGTTGTTTTCTGCAGTCTGCTAGCTATGGAACAAATGCAGGCACTATTTATAGATAAACTTCCTGTGACCCATGGAAAGATATTCTTGAACTTCCCCTTATGTTTTAGCTTGTTTAAAATCCCAGGAAAGTTATTTCACTTTTCAGTTGCTAATGTCTTTTTAAAAAAATAATATAGATATGCATCAGCTCACTATTTTTTTTTTAAGTGATCATTGACATACCTGATTAAAATTATAGTAGACAGTCCAGAGCACTGCCATCATGCAAATAGACCATACATATTTCAGTAATTTTATTGCTTTTATTAATTTTTGTAAATAGTTCCTATCAACTGTTAAAACAGCATAGCATATTTAGCATATGAAGAGATACTAAAATCAAAAGGAATAAGAAAACAAGAAGAAAGCAGTATTTTTAATGAAACTATTCTGTTTCCAAATTATAATTTTTAAATTATTTTTTTAAATATTCTGTTTTCCCAGGTAATGCAAGGAATGTACCTGGTTTAAATTTTATCTCCATCTATCATTATGCCTCTACTCCCAGTTTTGTAGTTGTAGTTGTTGTTGTTGTTGTTGTTGTTGTTGTTTTCCCTCTATGAGAAGCAGAAGAAAGTAAGTTTCAGACATTTCAAGCATATATTTTCCACCATATAGAAATTAATAGTATAGCTCCAAGCCAAAAATCCTCAGCATCTGAGCAAACACAAGGTTTATGACAGACAAGCAGAACAACACAGAACAAAAGCCCGTGTTTCTGTCTTTACTCAGATGGTGTTGTTTGCATTCATTTTTGCACAGCTGTCCATGCCTTAGCTACTTTTGCAGTGAACAGGGAGAGGAAAGTTCAGAAGCGTCAATATTTCTCATTTCACCAAAAATAAACTAAAACAAAGTAGCTCAGAAATAATATCTAGGACATCTTGCTTCTATCCTGGTGAGTGTCAGAAATTTCCATACTTTTATGCATTTTTAACAGTCAGCATCCCTAATTGCTATCATCAGTAGGTCAAATTTTGAATCTTCTTGGGTGTTCTCTCTGGCAGATGCACTGACAGAAAAACCTTTGAGATACTTATTTTGGCAAATTTGTCTAGAACAACCAGACTCCTGCTTGCCTTTAGAATTCTTAGAAGCTAGTAATAATGTATGCCTTATGCTCACAAGAAATAAAAATCCAGGATTCAGTATCTTGAACTGCTTTGCTAATGGTTTCCTTTCCAGCTTTTTTAAGTCAAGGCAAAACTTTTGTGGGCATACTCACCTGGAGTTTGGGATGTTAGAGGGACAATATGTTTGGACACATATATATACACAAACTTTAGAACAGCAGTGGAAACACACCCAGAAAATTTGAAATTCTGAAAAGAAAATAGTATTTTCTGTTAGAATTTTCCATAATACCTAGCTGATGTCAAAATTTATAACCAGTTTTCTAGAAGGAAAAGAAAAACTTCATCATATTTCTTATTGAAGTGTCCTGTGAGTTCTAGAAGAGCAGTATCCACAGAAATCAGCAGCAGCATTCAATGTCTTCAAGTATCATTGGAGAGGAGCTAGAATTGAACATATACCGTCAATTTTACACTGAGATAATTCTATTAAAAATTTCAGTCAGTTTTCCAAATTCAGAAACATATTTTCTACTTCTACTGATTTCCCAGTCTTACAAAATACTAAAATTATGGGGAACTTGTTTTTGTTTTGCTTTCACTGTGCTTTTTAATTTAAAATACACTAAAATATGTGTAAAACACTTTCTTTTTTACCCCCCACAATTGGTTACCTGATATATAATACCAATAAATATTTATTAGAGTTTATTGTACTCAAAACAAGTTTGCGTACTGTGAAGGTCAAACAAGCCTAGAAAAGGAGTTTTGGCATAAGCCATGTAGCACATGGCTCACTGCACTAACATAACCAGACAACTTTCCCTCCCTCCCATTCCTCCAAATATTCACTCTTCAGATCTTCAGGTACTCACATGGGCCCATATTTGTGCCAGCATGTGACCTACTTTTAAGACCTTGTTCCTGAGCTCTGCTTCTGTGCAGAATCCCACCTCCGCTCAATTGTGGTCTACAGAGCTTTGGAATCTGATGGCAGTTTCACAAGTTCCCATTGTATTCTCTCCTCTTCATTCCCACTGCCTCTGCTCTCCAGAGAACCCTCCACACACAGAGTGCTGCAGACACCTTTCCTTCCTCTGTGCCAGGCTATTACACTGTTTCAGTGAGCATGGTCTTGTCCTTGTCTCCACGTGTCTTGCTGTGAAGAGTAGCTCAGCTGCATCCTACTGAGTTTATTAAGCCCAGATTAAATGCTCAAAATTAAAATTATGGTTGTTTTACCTTTGATGGGTTTTTTTGACACACTTACTTAATGTCTCTCTCCTGCCTCATCTAAAATTAATTTATTTATACTGCTCCAGAAACTCAAGAGCTGTTCAAGGACTCCTTCTGTATTAGAATGAGGATATTCAATTTTTTTTCCTTATCACATGAATTTTGTGTACTATTTCATTCTGGGAAATTGTTGATAGCAAAACTTCACAGATGTTTTGTTTCCTTGGAAATAAAACTGAAACACTCATACATGCTCCTCACTGGAGAGAAGGAACTCCAGTAATTGGAGTACTTTGAAATGCTACCCTGACCTTACTTTCAAAAAAGTTCTTCTTTGTATCTAATTGAATTCAACCTTTCCCAGAGCCAAGAGTTTTACAGCATTATTGTATAGTTTCTATTAGAAAACTTTGTATTTTAGTAAATGTTTTGTGGAAAAGATATTCTCATTAACATAGTGTTAAGTACTCTGAATGTCTTTTCCCACAATTGGACTTTGTTGGTGCATTTCCTGCACTTTGCCTTGGTTTTGTGTGCTCTGTCTCTGTGAGATTACATGGGGTTTTCCTTAACTTGAAAAATCTTATCTTTTGTTGACGGGAGTGACCTTTACTATTTTTAGAGCATAATGCAAGACCCATCTTTTCTCATGAGCCTTTCCTCAGTAACGAACAATGACATCATATCCCGGGGTACTTTTAAGAAAATAGTCAGACCCTTAGTAACTAGATATGAATGACTAAATCAAAACAGGGAGATTGAGGCCTTTTACAAGACACTTCTGCACCAGAAATTCCTTCTTATAACCACAGTAGCTTTGATTTGCCTAACCAAGCAAATGATAAAACAAAACAGTTACAGCAACATAAGTTTCATCAAATATACACCACATTCTCAGATAGGATTAAACACCTACTGGAGCTTCTCTAGACTTCACATACCAAGGCCATGGCTAGATGGCTGCAATTACAGAAACGTCACAGAATAATCTAATTTGGAAGGGCCCCACGAGGATCAAGTCCAGTCCAGCTCTTAAGTGAATAGTCCACACAAGGACCAAACCCACAGGCTCAGCCTTATTAGCTGTTCTTACCAACTGAGTTGATCTCAGGGAGACTGTCCACCTTGGTCACAGGGCAGCCAAAAGAGCATTCTCAACCACAGAAAAAGCCAGCACCCGAAGGGGTGAAAGTTGCACACATAACACTGCTGTGCCTCTCATCCATCCAGAGGCTGCTGAAAAGATACCACACTTCTGCTCAGAGACTCTGACCCTAACTTTCAAGATGAGTAATTTATAACCAGAATATAAACCAGAAGCATGGAAAGTCTTTGTGGAATCTGTAAGATCCCCTCAGGCATTTCAGCCACTGCTAGGCCAATGCTTGGTTTTACTTCTAATCCTTGCCAACATCATAATGAAATTATCATTGCCTTACAATTCCAACTAAAATGACCATCTTTAAACCATGAAATACATAATGGTTTTAATTTCTTAACACTGAAGGATGTAGAAGGCACTCGGATACTACAACAGTGTCCAGAGTACAAAACCTTGAAATCAGATTAATACAATGGTTAGTCATGCACCCTTGTGTAGGAGAGCAAACATCTGATTGGTGCAAGTTAACATTTAAGAGTATTTGGATGGAAATATGTTGGTAGGAGGATTTAGTCACAGAGAAGGAGGGATTGCTATTATTTTGCTATACAAAGTGGAGCATCCTTATTCTGTACAGGATTAAAAAGCAAAGTGAGGAAGCAGACACTCCTTTATCATGGGCACTCTCTGGGAAATTTGACTCACCTCAGTTATGAGGTTAAGAACCAAATCTGGGGCAGACAGAGCAATCCAGAGGGGGAAATACTCTACTGTCTTGGGACAATAGGCATTTCTGGACATCATATACACTTACTAATACAACAATGCCTTATTGACATCCTTTCCTTATTGAGAGAACTGCCTTTTTCAGCACACATCTGTTTCCCACGTGAAGCAAGAGACTTACCTTTCTAACATCAAATATCAGAAAAAAACACACAGTAAAAGTGTAAAAGCTTTTTCTCAGTAAGCAAATGGCCTTATAAATGATGAGTTCTGAGTAATGGTTAGCATGCAATGGATTCTCCCACTCATGAGCTACATATGCACTGCATATCATCAAGAGCTTTTAATAATTTTGTCATCTAGATATTTCAGAAATGTTTTTAGATTTCTGCAATATGTTCAGCAGTGAAAGTGGCATGTATCCAATCTTAACAATAGACTCTAAGCTATGAATCACCAGAGGAAAAAAAAATTGCAAGAATAGGGTTTAGTCATATTTGTCAGAATATATCAGACCAAGCAAATGCAACCCTCAGGATTCTCAAACTAAACCTATCAACGCAGAACTCCTACATTCAGTGAGAATTTTTCCAATTTTTACCCTGCTTTAAAATTTAAGGTACCTTGAGGCTGCATCATTTTTACAAACAAACAAAAAATGTACTTATGAAATCTTCAGCAGCACTTGGTGAAAAGTTTTATTTTCAGTGCAGAGAGCCTTTTGATTTTGCAGGCTGGAGGGAGCAGAAAAGGAGATGTTATGGTCTAGCATGTTGTGTGAAATACTTTGGGTTTGTCTTGAAAATCTGCAAGTTGTGTCATGCTGCTTGAATAGAAGATGTCAGAGCCATTATGAAAAGCTTTTCTTTAATAGGGTTAGCCAGCAGGAAAATCTGAAAAAAAAAATCTCACATCTGGGATTCTGTAAGGTAGGAAAGACCTCTACCAGGTCATGAACCTTCAGTCCAGAACCTTCCTCCATCCTCTCAAAGCATTGAATGCGGTCCATTCTTCTCATTATTACTGGCTATTCTGCTTTGGAAGTCATTCTGCTTCACCCTGTTTAAGCTTTTCTGCTATAGAGCAAAAGAATTCAAGATGCATTTGACAAAAAAGAGAAAACAAGAGTCAGTTTGGTTCAATAGCCAAGTAATTATCACACTTACCAGAGGAGAGAGTCCTTGTAAGAATGTTTTAGGCATTTTATCATTGATCTTTGAACAAGCTACGATATGTGGAGCAGCCTATACCCTGATACCCAGAGCAGCAGGAGGGATGTCGGTATGAATTCTCTTCAGCAGAGGATCAAATTGAACTTGGAAGAATTGCAATGGCTGCAAAATTTCACCAAATGTTTGCAATTTCCCACCTCCTCCAAATTCCATGGCCAGAACACCATGCTATTAATACCACTACATAAACAAGAATTTTCAGCTAGCTAGGTCTCATTTCTGCAACAGGTCTCACTCTTTAGTAATATCAAAATTACCACCACTTGCAAGAAAATATTGCAGTCAGTTATGGAGACAGAAGGAGCTGAGCACAAAGCACCAGCATATCAATGCACAATATACCCAAAATTATAAGTTCACTTAAGTAAATTTTCTTATTTTCAAATAAACATAGTCACAGTACAGTTTTGAAAATTGTCTTGAGACCTCCTCTCTCCCTCTAGAACATATACCTGCAAAGTCTAATCTTAGTACCTTCTCCTTCATTTCTCATGGAACAGCTGCTGTTGGACAGGACAGAAGGTAGAAGGAGAGAAAGCACTGACATAACTAGTAGACCTAACTGAAGTTCTAACCCTGTACTCAAAGGTATATAAGGAGAATATTGTTCATTGATACTTTGGGAGGGGAATTTGCAAGAACTAAGGGCTCAAGACTGCAATTTCTTGCAGTGTAATATCTTTATCTGGAATCCAGAGAAGTGAAACCGACTGGCCTCATTAGTCCATCCTTAGATTCTTACTTAATATACTTTCCTTCTCCCCTTCTTTGCAGGTGCATAATCCTGGCGAGTTTATTGCAGAGTAAAGAGGCAATGTTTTCTGTTCCTTTGGCAGGACATCAGTGCTTAGCAGTTGGTGTGCCAGGAACTTCCCTGAACAAATTCACTGTGAAACAGCAGCACCTTTTTGCGTTGAAACAAACCGACAAAAGCAACTACACCACAGATGGGAAATCCTCCTGCTGTTAGTATGCATAGCTGCAAGTCTTTGGTTTAACAACCAAAGAGTACGATGGCTAAAAGATAAATTTTCTAATCAGCTTCCTGACTTCTAAGGGTTGAGTGTTTCATTGCATATATAACAGTGTTCCAGAGTTTCTCAATTAAGTGATAAAGTATCACTAGCCCTTAATTAAAAGTTGATAATATATTTCACAGAAACCTATTTACTCCTTTCTCTCACTATCTTGTTGTTAGGTTTATCTGCTCATATACAGAAAGTCCTGTTTTAATGTACAGAAAGTTCTGTTCTAAGTCACACTGTATTTATGTCTACCAGTTCCTTTTCATACATATGAGCCATTCCTTGGAACAGTAAGTCAATTATGTCAGCAAGAGACTGAAGTGTGAACCTCTCTGCACCTGGAAATACTGTGGTGAATAGCTGTAAGAACGAGTCTGGGCAAGTAAATTCCATTGCATGGATACTTCAGAAGCTGATTTTGAAGCCAGCTTCACTGAAAATTATTTCTTTCCCCTTCACTCTTTTTTAAGGTCAAACCTTATACTGGTACTCCTGTCCCAGAGCATTAACAAAGCCTGCCTGCTGTGCAAATACTGAACAGCCCAGACTCACCAAATGTGCATGGCAACCCAAATTCCTCAGAAATCTTGCCAGGCAGCCAGCCCAATGTTAGAACACAAAACTGCCTGGCATGTTGAAATTCCAGTGGTTCTCATCCAGGAGATTCAGCAGATCCATTCAACAGACCTGCAAATGTAAGTGCTGAAAGTGCTGACTGCAGGCTCGGTAATTGGCTGGGGATGCTCCAGATCCATTGCTTCCTGGCAGTGCAGATCCCATATAACCTCCTTGATGGGCTCAGGGATAGATGAGACAGCAGAAACCCAGAAAGGATTCATGCAGAATCCAGAGAAACACCATCTCTGCTGACATTTTCAGTTTTACAGATTCAGAATTGCGAAGGGAATCCAGCTTTTCTTTTTCTGACTGGCTTTAAATTATTACTAGAAAACAGTAACATCAAAACCCTTGCATCACGTCTGCGGTTTAGCACTATTGATCTTGTCTCTGTTGCAGGAAACAAAATTGGCAGCATCCAAAGAAACATACTGAATCAGCTCACATCACACATTTCTTGTTGTGCCACAATTCATATTTCAGAAGAGTCCCAGGTCAAAATTACTTTTAAGCCAAATAAGTCAGTAAGCCAAGACCATCAACACTGGTGGTGACACCTCTGGGGCAGTGTATTTAAAAGGAAAAAAACCCTGTTGTACAACCACAGCTGTGAAAGAAGAGTGAAAGAAATAACTATGCACAAATCAAAGCCAATGAAGGAGGAGGGACAGGAGGTGCTCCATACTTGAGAGTGGAGGCTCCCCTGCAAGCTGTGGAGAAGACCATGATGAGACAGCTGTGCTGCTGAGCCCATAAAGGCCCGTGGTGGAGCACAAACCCACCTACAGCCCATGGAGAGCCCCACACCAGAGCAGGTGGATGCTGGAAGAAGCTGTGACCCTCTGGAAAGTCTGTGCTGGAGCAGGGTCCTGGCAGGAACTATGTGTCCAAGGGGAGAGGAAACCATGAAGGAGTTTGCTGCCTGGACCTGTGACACCACAGGGGACCCATGCTAGAGCAGTTCATGAAGAACTGAAGCCCATGAGAAAGACTCACTCTGGAGAAGATTGTGAAGGACTGTCTCCTGTGGGAGACACCCCACATTTGAGTGGTGGAAGAGGATAAGGAGTGCTCCCAGGGAGGAGAAAACAGCAACAGGGACAGTGTGAGATGACATGACTGTGTAATAACCTGATTGCAGAATCCATTCCCTGTCCACCTGTACCACTGGGATAGAATGTGGGACTGAAGTTGAACCCTGGAAGAAGGGAGGGGTGGGGGAAAAAGACTTTAAATATTGGGGTTTTTCTCATTATTCTGATCTGATTTGAATAATAATATATGAAAATAATTTCCCCAAACTGACTGTTTTGCCCATGCTGTACTTATCTGTAACCTACAAGACTTTAGTTTTTTCTCCTGACCACTTGAGGAGAAAGAGTGATGGAGCAGCTTGATGGGCACCTGGTATTTATCATAGTCAGTTCCTTTTTCATGCCTTTTTTTTTTTGTGTACTTATAAGAGTTTTCAACCTTACTTTCTAGTCAGTGAAGTCTTCTGGTTTTACATAGTAAAAAATACAGAATATATGATAAAAGTGACTGCTTTTCCTAGCCCCAGCAGTGATTTTAAAGGAGTGTAGCTTGCTGACTTTGCATGTGTCATGGTTTAACCTCAGCCAGCAACTCAGCCACACAAAGCACTCCCTTCCTCTTTATTGGGATGGGGGACAGAATTGAAAGGGTGAAAGAAAATTTGTGGGTTGAGATAAGAAGAGTTTAAAACCTGAAAAATAACTTAGTAATAACAACAACAATAATAATAGTAATATTAAAAAAAAATTGCATTGAAATAAAAGTTTTTAAATGGGAAAAGCAGTGAATAGAGATGAAAACAATTGCTCACCACCAACTCCTGGATACCCACTATTTCCTGAGCAGTGGCCCTCCTGCTGAGCTTTCCTCCTAGTTAATACATTCAACATGACATTCCCTGTGGTATGGAATATGCCTTTGTCCCGCTGGGGTTAGCTGTCCTGCCTGTGTCCCATCCCAGCTTCTTTTACCCTCTGGCCTTCTCTCTGACAGGGCATCATGAGAGGCTGAGAAGTCCTTGGCACAGGGTAAGTGCTGCCCATCAACAACGAATAGATCAGTGTGTTAGCAACCTTATTCTTATCCTAAATCTGAAACACAGCTACTAGGAAGAAAATTAACTCTATCCCAGCCAACACCAGGACACCATGAAAAAAAGTCAGTTGTGGAGAACTGCACCCTTCTGCAGCAGCTGTCTCACTTTCCATGTTCTTTTTTTGTTCCACTGCAAAAAAAAGTTGCCGTCTCCTTCAGTTATGTGAAAATGGACACATAGATTTTGATCAGTTTTTCAGTACATGTATGAGAGAAAAGATTCAGTGGGAACAGTGACATTTTTCACTGGAACCAAGTGGTGAAACTAAGGAGAAAAGGGCCACCAGGATCTCTAAACCAGAGAACCTATGTCTGAACCATATAACTGTCTGGAGGTGTTATGGCATTTGTTTGGGGCAAGGGCAGTTGGGTGCAGAGCACATTGCTTGATCTGGCACAGCAGGGAGAGGAATCCTTACATTCAAGGCTGGTTGTGATTTCAGAGGATAAAGACTGCCTCATTGAAGAAAAAGAAACCCGAAACCTCCCACCTAACTAGTAGATCTCCTAAATGTATTTCACCTTCCATAAAAGGTGTATTTTCCTGAAGTCATTCTGTCAACTATTCTCTCTAGTTTAAATTGGCATGCCTGCTGTTACATCAAGAATACAATTACAGTCAGTGCCTCAGTTGTAAGGCTAACTTTTTTAGTGTAAAAGCCATCCAACTGGGGGCAGAGCTGCAATTACAATTAGTTTGTTTGATACAAGTTACAGTGATGCAGGAAACTGACATCTTGAAAACTCAAACTTCATAACAGACTCCATTTTAAGGTACTTGGCTTTGAGCAGGTTTTATGCAGAAACTGCTCCTGTAAAACCCCTTAGTTTGCTTCCTTATTCTTCAGCAAAACATAAAGGAATCTAGCTTGAGCCTGCAATTTGCACCACTGTCTTTACCATTCCGTAAAAAGAAGTTTCTGCTGCATTTATTTTCTATGAATATATTTCCTATGAATATAATTTTTTCCTTTGAATATCAGCTTTCCATATAAAAAAGACCCCAAAACCAAACCCACACGCAAAATTAAATTAGAGTATTATGTAGCACATAGAGTATTACAGATCATGAAGTAATTTGTAAGAAGCAGTATAACATTAATTACAACATTTCTGCCCTGAAAAAAATGGAATCAAAGCTTTTTTTGGTTACAAAACCCCCAAAATAACATGAACACTATCCACTTCCCCCAAAGAAGAATAGAACATACAGTATAATTGGCTGAGAAAAGCAGGAAAGGGAAAAAAATCCATACAATAAGTAACAAAACCCTCATCCAGACGGCCTGGTTTCAGCAATTCTGTTACCCTTTAAGGAGAGGACCAAGCTTCTGACTTGCAGGTATCCCCCACTGAAATCACCCAGATGCACTGCTGGGAATGAGATCAGGGACAGCTGGGGCATACGAGTCCCCCCTCCATCACCCCCAGCCACACACTCCCTTTAGCTGGAACTGGCAGGTCTCTCTCTGCCTGAGCTGGCAAACTACAGGAAGGACAGTCTGTCACCTGTCAGATTAATTTACTTTCTATCTGCTTAACTTTGACAGTCTCTGGAGTCATTCGTCCTACAATCATTAACATTAAGCATCTGGCAGCAGGGGAGAGTCCAGGACACGTGTGTGTGACCCAAATATAATATTAATGGACTGTCTTGGACTGCCTACACATGCAGAGAGGGGAAAGCTAAACAAGAAAAACAAGGTTCTCCCTCAGAGGTATTCCTAAATGAGTGCTAAATAAAGGTGGTTTTGAGAGCTTCTGCTGTTGAAAATAAAGTGGCTCTTGGGATATGACACGAAGAGAATATGCTGGTAAGTTTACAGGTATTTTAAAAAGCTGAGAGTTTGCAAGGGGAACATATTCAGCCAGCATCCTAGTCACACTCTTCTTTGGGAATATTCATCATGTGTACAGAAACGTATATAGCTTCATCTGGAAGAGGCTGGCATTTTTTCATCCCTTCCTTTTCCAGCAGAGGTAGTGGTCATGTGGTTGATTTGTTACACTTCACTGCTTGCTGCTCTTGGTGACAAGTAAGACAGCCATGACTAAAGACTTAAAAGCACCCACTGTCTCTACCATCCTCCTTTGCTTAGTATTCTTCTCTCCTTTCCTGGTGATTTTTACCAGCCTTACTCTCTGTTTATTGACATGTTATTTACCTCAGTCTGCTGGGTCTTGCCATTGCCTATTCAACCTTAGGCAACTTGTCCAGGGACTCACCTATGGCCTGTCATATTTCATATTTCATATTCCACATTCCATATTCCATATTCCATATTTCATATTTCATATTTAATACATATTTCATATTTCATATTTCATTTCTTTCTGTCTTTTGTTGTATATGCACATTATAAACAGATATAATTTCCTCTGCTTGTCTTCTGCCCCAAAACCAAAGAAATTTTTTTTTTAAAGCCACTTTAAAAGTTCATATGAACTTGTCAGAAAAGCAGAATCTAAAATTTGACTCAGAGTAAAATTTATTAATTTGGGCTCAGAAGTGTTCTAAGGCAGACACACACTTTCTCCCACTCTCCAGTGTAGGTAAGGAAGAGTGAGATTGCATCAATACTGTTGCGTTTGCACTTTCCTCTAAGGTAGTTTGTACATTTGAAATCTGGACTGCTCACAGAAATCTTCCCTGAAGCAAAGACTCCATCACCAGTGGAATAGTTGCCTCTCTTGTCTTGTATGCACCCTAGACTAAATTCAAGCTTTGTGAGTACCCTTTACTTGTAGCATAAAATTGACTTATCCAGTGTTTGTGATCACTGCATTTTCAGATCCTTTTGTGTGGCATCTCTGACTGCCCAAGACTTCACCTTTTGCAGTAATTTATTGGCTACTTCTTTCTATTGATAGTATTTTGTTATTGTCTTGGAAAATTCCATACTGTAAGATTTAGGAATTACTATAAATTTTTTTTTCAATATCACATTGAAATCCTGATCCTCTTCTCCAGAGTTTTTACAAACTTCACCTTTGTTTTACTATCTCGGATTTCATGGCTATATTTTGTCTTGCTTTGCTCATTCAGTTTTGGGGTTCAGTGACTCTTGATCACTAGAAGCTCCTATCCAAAACAAAGTAAAGAAAATAAAATATTTTTCACAATGTCTAAGTGCATGTTTTATTGGTTGAAAGGTCTGTAAATTGTGTATGGTTGCAGTGAGATATTTTTTGCATTTAATTCGACTTCTTCTATTTTCAAAGTAATATTAGGAAGGAAAAATATGAATTATTTTAAGTGTTGTGAGGTTAAAGAGCTGAACAGGTCTGTCAGGAAAAGCTGTTTTTCATTTTCTGACATGAACTGCTAATTATACTTAATTATATTTCATAACTTGTGCATTGTGTTTTTTTATATGTCTGATTCTTTCATGTCTCTCCCTCAAGTTCCTCAGTTTAATAATCCAGATAGCCAAGTGTCCTCACATATAATTAAATTAAATTCCCTGATGCACATTAAAAACCAACAACATATTCCCAGTCCTGAGACCATGACAGGATGGTACACGTGACTGATAAGCTCTATTACCTGGGGAAGGCTGCCTTACATGATCCAGAGAGACATAAGCCTCACTACTGCTGGAGGAAGCCAGCTAATCTCCTCAGGGTTGCTCACATCCTCTTCTGCACACTATTTCCATGTCTATTCAGACTGCCTACACTGCAGACAGGTGAGGACTGCTGTAATTTATTCTGACATGGTAGAAATAACATCATAAAATTAATATCACTTCATCACATGGTAGAACTTTAATCTTCAAGGAAAAAGGACATTGGCTGAGACCCATCCAGTCTACAATTAGACATTACAAATATTCCATCTAACCAAAACCATTTCTGTGCTTAGAACCGACCTTTTACTGCCTATAAATAGTATAGGACTGATAAAATCATAAGTCATATACTTCTACTAGGTAGCTCATTAAACTCAGGGCAATCAAAACACTGTCAGAATTCCTCCAGCCTCTGGACATTTGAAACATTGACATCTAATAAAATATCAGCAAGATATCTATCATCAAAACACTGATTCTGTGGCAAGACCAGCTTTTAGTATTTTCCTCAGAAGGTGCATCACCTGTGATAGGAGGGAAGAAAAATCAGGAAAAAACCCAGAAAGAAACAGAGAAGAAATCAGTGTCACATTTGGAAAGAAGGTAGATTTATTATTCTAAAGACTTCTTGCCTCTTAGTTCTTGAGCTTAATTCAACAGAAAACTGATGTGTGTGATTGCAGCTATGATTTTTATATGTACATAGAACTTCACTCACTTCTATCCTCTTTCTAATGAGGGTGTGCTGCGTTTTGCTCGGTTTTCCCCTCTGCTAAAAGGGTGCATGATAAACTCCTGGGCAATACTAACACCTGAGTGAAAGAGTTCAATTCAGATTCAATTACAGTGGCTTTAAAATCCTCATTAGTGTTTGCCAAAGGTTGAGAATAGGACTGCATTCATGCTCAAATGCACGCACACATGGAGGAGGGGTTCCCTACTTGAGGCTGGACAGGATGTTATCTTTCTTCAAAGGAGAGGGAAAAGAGAATAGTTGTTGAAAACTGGAAAACCTAGAAAAATGTTTGACAATAGAACTTAGCTAAAATGAAGGTCTTACACAATAGACCTTCTCAGTAGATGGGAAGGTTTTAGAGTTTTCTAGCCATGTTAAATTTCTCCCCCACTTCCTTGGGCAGAGATCCAAAAACAACAGGGAGGTACATTGGTTGTAAGTGAATATCAAAATAGACTTAAATCCATGACCTTTCTGAACTCTGTAAGTACCTCTTTAGCTTGTAAACTGGAGTCAGGATTTACAAGCATCACCAGCAGTTGATACATAGCCCTCCATCAGTTTGCAGGTAATTTGTACCAAATCCCTGTTGATGTTGACTCCAGTGAATGCTTTATTGTATTTAGATGTCTGTGCTTACACTGGTTATAGAAAGCTCTTCAAGTTTAAGGCTTGAGACTTTTTTGGGCTTTGTATTTTGTGCACTTTCACATATATACTCCTTGTGCTTAGGTTCACAGAGGATGATTTGAGGTGCTGCTTCCTTTCTGTTTGGCTTAGAAGGATGCAAAATGAAAGTGACTATGGAAATATGTTGTTTAAAGCATAGAAAGAGATGGAAATACAGTAAATTACAATGTCTTCAGGTTTCATTACACTTCCTGTGGATGCTGGACTGCAGACCACACATCCATGGGTGATCTCATTAACCCAGCAGCTGCACGTCTCTTGGTCTCTGCAGATGCATCACTGAAGCACTACAGCCATTTGTAATCTCAAGAAACACAGTGAATACAGGTAATCTTTTTTATACTTTTATAATTGTTAACCACAAGGAAATATACCTTCATTAAAAAAAGGCAGTAGTTGTACCTCTCTTTCCTCTTAATTGCAGCTGAAATTAGTAAAATTGCAAGGACTTGTGAAACACAGTGCTCATGGCAAATTCTTTAGCTAAAGAATTATATTTTACAAAAGTTCCAATGTTTGAACCTCACACTGAGATGCCTAAGTAAATAAAGAGTATGAAAGTTTCTATTCAGTTTAAATAATACATTTTGAAAAATTCACCTTTTCAGATGTTTTACATTTTACATTATAAAAGCAAAGCAATGCTTCAAAATACAATTAAACAATTTTATAATTTTAAATTAAAATTAGAATTGTTGACATTGTAGTCTTTCTCATAAAACAAAATTTTCACACTTTGAAATACATTTATATTAAATTAATAGGCTCTTTTTTTTTATTCAAAAGCTGCTGAAAAAATATTTCTCACTTGGCATTTAAGGTCATAGAAAAGGTATGGTAGCTGAGATAACAAGTCACAGGATTTTTCTGACTCCATTGTCAGGAACTTGATGGGATAAAGACCAGAAGAAAGTGCCTCCTGTTTCTTAGAACAGCATGCAGCTTAAGCTGTGTGTTAAAAATATAATGTATATTTAAAATAAAGACTATTTACAACACAAACACAAGGATATAATTCACAGAAAAAATCCGGTACCCTTTATGGATAATACTATGGCCAATTCCCTGTAAATGTATTTGACAAAAGCCTTTATTACAAATTTCAGTTCTGCATAAATATATTCCACACATGCAAAACCAGCCTATTTCCAAGTTTCCTTTCTCATTCTTTTTTTCTAAGTGTGTATAAAAATGCAGAATTCTTTTGAGGCTCCATCCAAACTATCACCCATTGTCAGTAAAACACCAAGTGCTGGAACCCAAGTTTCGTGACAGACCCCCATCACATCTTGTGAGTACAAACATAAATAAGATAATGCAAACTGCAGCTTCCACATTTAGTGATAATTTATTGTTTTGGGCCTGAGTGAGGACCTTTTGGACCTGTCTGCTGAGAATGGCTAAGTGGTGCCTGCCAGACGTAAGATACCATGGCACTAGGAAGCTGCTCAATTCTTTAACAAAATTAGGTGTAAGGAAGAATTTCATCTTTTATACATTTGTTGGTCCATATTCATATATTTTGGTCTAAAAGACATACTCTTCACTATAATGTAGAATACAGAATAAGATCATATTTAAAACTAGCTTTGGTCCAGATCTCAGGCTGCTCTGCACGCAGAAGTGTGGTGCGCTCTGGCTTTGAGTCTTTAGAGTTTAATAAAGCAAAGCCTGAACTGAAAATCCTTGAGTGGCAGCTGCAACACATACTTATTCCCACAGAATTCTTTGAAGTGCAGGATGAAGTAGAGCCTCTGTGACAGCTTACCCTCTCCACTATCCACCACCTTATTTTCCAAAATCTAACAGCCTGGAAGCTTGAAGATCTCCTACTTTTCTCACTAAGGGATGCCATCAAATGTTTTTAAAAGAGGGAGACAGAGGTTTTTCCTTGCACCCCATTGTATGTCTTCTTTTCATCATCCTAAAAGGCATGAAAAAAAATTTAAGAAGTTAATGATGATGATGATGATTATTATTGTTATTTTTGTTATTCATTATTGTTGATGATGATGATGATGATGATGATGATGATGATTATTATTATTATTATTATATTGTTAAATACTTTATCCATTATGTACCAGCAAGTAGCTGCATTAGCAATATTCACTTAGCCATAATGAGATTTTTTTCACTTACTTCTTGGCTTTACTTACTAAGAATTACCCTTACTGAGCAGCAACATTCTTCCATTGCGCATGTTTAATTTTATTATACTCCCAGGGATTAATAACTCATCAATTGATAACAATGCAGTGGTATAGAAGACAGGGTTAAATTGCAGGAAAATACTAATCAAATACATTGTTTGATGCATAGAGCTATATTTCAGAAAATGTATTCTTCATCTAGCAATTTTTTCTCAGTTCAGAGACATTAGCCAACTTGAAAGTAATCCTTATGCTTGATTTGTTCTCACATCTAGTTGTACCATGTCATAAATTACATGAACAATTGCCAAGGTCACTTCAGATAGCCTTATTGCTTTTTTTATTCAAGGAGATAGCCCTTCAATAGTGAGAAATGTGGTATCCAGGAATTCCAGCTTGCCCTCCTGTAATCTCCTTCACAGAGTGCAACAAAGAACAATTGTGTGAAGCACAATGACCTCAGATGCTTGAAGTCTCTCAAACTATTTATGAATGTGGAGTGGAGAGACTAAGCATGTATTCAGGATGAGGAAACCTTGACCAGAAAGAGGCATTTCAGTTGTGAATTATTTTTGTATGAGGAAGTTTTAACAGAATGCAAAAAGTACACGTACTGTGACAGTCGAGTCAAAGAGAAGCACAGACATTTTTGAGTTATTCTGAGAGCATAATACCTCTTCAGAATTTTGTGACAGCAAACATGACAGGCAATTTGAAGGTCCTTGAGAAAATTCATGTTACTGTGACATGTCCTCATACACCTGCAGCAGCAGAGATTTAAACTTACAGAGTTTCTCTTAGCATTACTGTGATTAAACTGGTTTACTTTGATTTGTGAACCAGCAGATCTGGTTCACAAATTTATCCCAAGAAAAATAAGAACATATTATTTATTTTTGGTAAGCAACCTGCCTATGTAAGTGGCTTACTGTCAAGCAAGAAATTTAATTCAAATTATCCACAGCAAGTGAGCTGTGATGTGCTCATTCCTCACACAACAGGTCTTAATGTAGCTATGATGGTGTGTGCGCTTTCATGGCAATGCATAGCAAAAATTTCTACAGTATGACAGTATTCAAAGGAAAATTTGTGGTCTGGACCAGAAGATGTGTGTTTTGCAACTGCTGTCATGTAAAAAAGTACACAAAAAAGTATG
Source organism: Passer domesticus (assembly GCF_036417665.1). Lineage (NCBI taxonomy): Eukaryota > Metazoa > Chordata > Aves > Passeriformes > Passeridae > Passer > Passer domesticus. The sequence goes on from NC_087512.1 coordinate 19,493,550, forward strand.
ACTTGTAGTTGTAACTCTATTTCTATGATTTACAGCATCTGCAGTCAAATATATTTTCCTCTCTGTTATACATTATAAAAAGCAGCATCTTACATACTTTCCACCATAAGAATTACTTCACCTCTGTAACTTTTAAACAAACAAACAAAAAATCAATATTTTATTCAGACTACCAGGAAACAGGTATCAGTGGGAAATTTTGCACTGGAAAGAGAGAGATGCACTGAAGGCAAAAAAACTGTAGTGGGACTGTTATATGCAGGAGCAAATGTCAGAGATGTTAAAAAGTGAAATAATTGATGCTTGGGAATGTCAGTGCAGAGAAAGACAAATCTGGACATGTCCTTATTCTCTACATTAACCACGTATTTTAAAGGAGAGTATACTGAGGCAGAAAGGTAGATCCTGTATGTTAGGACTGTGTATAAGTAAAACAAGGCAAATACTAAGTTCTGAAGTTACATCTCATGTAGTATTTTGTGTATTATATAAAACAGATCTGTTGCAATTTATTATATCAAAGACATTTAAAAGAGTTAAAAAGCTCTTGAAATTATGCTTATTATAGACAACACTTAAAAGTAGTATTGGAGGTACTTAGAATACATTTCAAGCTTTTGAGAAAATTCTGATTTATGTATTGTTTGAAGGTCATTAACAAGTGTGCAGTCACCATATTCTGTTGCTACTGCTCGTGCACATGGAGTCGTCTCTGAGGCACCATAGCAAAGCTAAGAAAGAGAAAGAATAATTAAGGACCTAAAAAATAAAAACATTCAAACAGAATGACAGTGAACTCTACCTGAATAACAGAATAGCAGCTGGTAACCACAATTGCTACATTTCCAACAATGCCTAGCTCAGAATCAGCCTTATCATCACTTATAAACAGTGGCTATAAAGTCTTATACTTCCACTATGTACATCTCCTACAGAGATATGGTCACGGGATATGACACTATATAATAACTTTCAAATACAAATCTCAGTTCTCAACAGACAACTGGTCCTTCAATTTCTATTTTATTTTAAGTTTATTTCTGTATTATTCTGTTTTAATCATACAGCATCCCTAATTAAGGAATGTGTGCTGATATCTGGTGTTTTCACCAGATGTCTATGCTTTACAAGACAAATACTTTTTTTTTTGTGTCGTTGTTGAGGTATCAAGGACACACACTGTGCAAGGATTTAAAAGTTGCAAGTGTGGTCATATCCTTAATATCTGAGAAATGAGAAACTACTTCTAGGGTTATACTTCACAGTGGAAAGATGAACATGTTGAAGAAGGTTACTGATAACTTTATATGTATTTATATGTATCAATTGGTGAAACAAACAAACAAACAAACATACAAGTAAACAAACCAATTATGTTGACTAGCATGAAGTGCTGGAACTGTGTAGTTCAATGTCTATGTAATGCTGAGCTGCCAAAGACAGAGATACATAAAGATGCTAAAACAAATTTTAAGTAGTAAGTAGTCCAGATGAGCTTAGTTTAAGCTGTTTACTTTCCAGAGTTTAATACACATGCCAGGGAAAAAAGTCTTCACCTTCTTATTTAAATTAAGGCATGTTATAACTAAACATGTTAAAAACATACTCAGTAATTTTCTTATTTTCTCCTCTAAAATTTTACTTTTCAACAGCTGTCTCTGATATTTCAGTCAATGCAATCAGTAAAACTTTTGAATATCTGCCAAGATATGTATTTAAACAAGACTAGTGTTCTGTGCATTTCATGCCACATTGCATGCATGTTCTGCATCCCTGGAAGTCTGTGTTTAATGAATGCTCAAAGGAATAGGCAGATAATCAGCTTAGGACATGAGGAGATGGGAAACAAGGTTAAAGAACAATCATCTCACTGCACACTAATTCTGCCTTTTGAAATATTATGGTCTCCATGACCACAGGATTTTGGTGCATTGCACTATTTAATATTTCTGCTCATTGACAGATGAAATCACTATTGTCCCCACTTTGCTTTCCATGGATGGATATATAGAGATATGAAAATATAATTAAATACAATAATTTTGTTGGAAGTGATTAATCATAAATGCCTTTGAGAACTTAGCAGTTCTTTGCATGGCAGAGTTATGAACTGAAATCTCTTAGCTGGTAGATTAGGACTTTACCAATGGGCTATGTTATTTTATTCTGTAAAATGCTGATAGTTAACTAAAATATCTTGGAAGACTTTCTCCAGTCTGAGAATAAGAAGTATGGCCCAGCTTGTGATAATTAAATTTTCTTTAAAAGAGCAGCTGTGTCCCTGCAACTTGTTGGGAGACATCTGTGGTCCTTGCTAACCCCTGAACTGTGCCTGGGGTCTGTGAGGACACGAGCTGGTGTGGGTCAAAACTGGGCTATGGTGCATGCAAACAACGAAACAATGGTTATTCCGTGTCTGTATTTAATATGCTATTGTGGCTGTTGACAATTACAGCAGCTAGAAGCCTTCAAAGAATCAGTATTTGAGAAAATAAGTAAGGCTGGGAAACTTCCCCACGTGGGGGTAGATTTATCCTCTTTGTTCTCTGTGTATAGCACCACACCCAGACTATTTTCTGTTAAACTCTGTACAATGGCTATCATGTCTGCATGTGCAGTGAGCATGAACAGCAAAGCACCTTTCCTCTTTTCCAGTCTGCCCCTCAACACACGTACACACACTGAAACTCAGTCCTCAGGAAAAACAAAACAATTCTGTGAAACAAGCCAATTCATAGTAATACAATGAATTTGCCAAAATAATCTGTACAAGTGACGAGGAGGAAATTATTTCACTTTTTGCTTTATCCAGGGGGTGCTCTTGCATAACCTGTTCACTGTACACAACAGCTCCATTCCAGTCTCATGTGAGGCATAATTGAAAGCAAAGCTTTCCACAGTTTTAGGAAAAGGTGGTTTCTAACCTTGTGTTATCCACAAGTCAAGAGAAACATTTCTTCCTTTGTGCTGGAGTGTTTTAAAGTATTTATTAAGGGCACATAGAAGGGTGAGCTGCAAGTCTGAAGGTGATAACAACACATTCAGAACTAAGGCCTCATAAAGAGCTGGTTACGAAAGTGTATAACAGCCTAGTGGGTTTGATCCTATGAACCCTCACTTGACTTCTCTGAATACTGTCAGTGTGTTCTGATTGCATTTGATTCAAACATTGCTTACAAGAATTGGCTCAGACAACCAGCTGGATCCAGTACCTCTATTAAAAATTGAATTTATGAGATGAAATTCATCATAGGGTTAGCATTCTCTTCAATGTCTCCAGTGCACTGAAGGAAATGCAGTATCCATTCAGCATCTGCACTGAGAAATCAGTTATCACTTGCCAGCAAAATGGTTTTAAGGATTTTGAATAGCCAAAAAAGAAAGACAAAAAAAAAGTTAAAAAAAAGGGACATGTGTAGAAATTTAAGGAATATTTTGAACAAGATATTTAATCTCTCAGAGGCATGTGTGAATGATGTCCCCTGCACCCTGAGCCCCATCTGGCAGACAGCAGCATGCTGGCCCAGCTGGATGACCAGGAGGTGCAATGCAGCAGGCTGACAGGGAGCTCTCAGACAGCTGCATTAGAGCAGTCTCCACTACCCATATGTCCAGCCAGTAAACCATAATCCCATTTTCTTTCTTAAACCTCCTAATCCTTCCAGACTCTGCCAGGAATCTCGGTTCAGTTAAAACTGAAGGGCATAGGTCTTTCCTCTGAGATTTTGGGAATGAAGGAATGAAGCAGCAGTGATCCTAATGTTACCAATCTCATATAACTGCAAAGACATGAGAATAAAATGAGTCATCACCTTAGGTGACCTCTTGCTGTTCCAGGGAGAGTTCTAGGAAAGCAAACAGCCTTTAATAATTTTGAAAACAACACTTTTTTTTCCTAAATCTGAATAAAACCCATTTACTAACCTCTTCAATCCAGTTTCATTGAATGAAGAAAGACCAATTCAGTTTGAAGAAATATTTAAGCTTTTAACAAATTCCTGCTGTCCTTAACTGACAATTTTTATTTGCTTTTTTGTTAGTAAAATATATTATGACATAGGCAGGAAAAAAAAATTCTTTAGCTTCCTTTGTAGTTTCCTTCATTGATTTCTGAGAAGATAAATTGTTTGTAATGTACCTACAAATGCACTCAAGTGAAGATTACTCATAACAAGATCTGAATCTGAGTGCAGTATCCAGCTGTCTCTGAGATTATCATAATGATTCTCATTTGGGGGCAATACTCTGACACATTAACACAAATTTAAAGGAATACATAAAAAGCATATATCAAGCTGTACCTTTTCTGCTTCCATTGCTTGTCTATATTCACTGCAACCCAGTAGATGTATAAACATCTTAGAGATATTTAGAGAGCTCTTAGAGACTTCTGTATTTATGGGGAAAAAAGTCAATATAAAACTATAGTCCACAGTTAAACAAAATAGTACCTTGTAGGCATTCTGAAACAGTGCAGTGTATTTTTATGGAATTATTAACTCCAATTTTTCTAAACTCTGCTTTTTCATGTCAGAACCAGAAGATGAGATGATAGAATGTAGTAAGATAGTCTAATTTCTGTAGTGTTAGCACAAAGAAATGAACAGAGAAAATAGGAGGAAAACTGAAAAATTCTGTTCCAGTGTCATCTCCAGGTCCATCTTTCTGTCCAATGGTGGCTATCAGTCTAATCTATTCTACTAAAGGCTGCTAGACAAAACAAGATATAATTTTACAGAAGCACTGATCCAAAATGACCTTTAAGGGGATTTTGAAAATTCACCATAGGAGCTCTGAAATAAAGATTAATCCTTATGAGAGGTTCCTAACACTTATTAATTAACAATTTTTTCAAAGTGCATGAGGTTTTGATTTGGTGTAGGATGGCACTGGACATGGCATGTGAGAAGCTAAGTGCTTTCAGCTCCCACTACCTTTAAAAGGAACAATGTGATTCTCTGCCCTATGTACAAACACCCTAAGATTTCCCTGTGTTTAATGTAGACAGGATCAAAAGGTTCAAATACCATGTTCATGTGTCATCAATTAACAAGAAAATTTTTAAACTCTAAAGTGTCTACAGAATATTTATGTGATGCACACTTATGTGATGCTCTTTGTGAATAATATAGGTGGGCAGAATATTTTGGAACTATTCCTTTGAAATTTTGTGTCAGTTCAAAAGTAGATCTATTGCTCTCACTTCTTTGAGAAAGGTTGTCACAGATAGTTTTTTATGTTATCTTGACTACCCATCCATTCCTAAACTGAGGAAAATGGAGGTTAAGTGTGAGATAGAATCACAGTCACATGTGATCTACAAAGCAAGAATTAGTCTCTGAAGAAACTTGAGAATGGTTTAAAAGAATTTTAAGACACATATTCAGTCTTAAGAAAAATCAGTTTTAGATTGAAGGAAAAGTTCATAGAAAACATAACTCTTCTTCCATGAAGTACAGCAAGTTAATGAGAAATTTAGGATTCTAATAATGTCTACCCTAATCAATCATATTAATCGATTTTATATTCATTTTATGAAAAATGCCACAAACATATGACTTATGCAAAAGCAATTTGGGCTGGCTTTAGGAGAGGAATGGGACAAAACTGGATTTTTTAATGGTAGCTACCCCAGTAAAAAGAGGTTTGACATTAGAAGCTGACTTTCACAAAGCCCAGCCAATGTAATTCAATCTGCATTGGAAGTTTTTTGCACAGTTTTTCTTATTTTCCTTATATGTATAATGTGATCTAAGTGCTATGTGCATTAATTTATGACTTAAGCTATATAGAATTCATGACTTAATTATGTGGAAATGCAAATTTAACAATCCTGTTAGTGCCTTTGTATTAACTTCTGCTATCTAAAACAGATTTTGTTATCTCTCCATTGTCCATGAGGTATGTTTGTCATGAATGCAAACTGTGAGGATTTGTGTCTAAGCAAACAGACTCTCCTGGAAGAGCACATAAAGTCTGTGTGGCTTCCTCAATATAGTCAATAGCCCTTGCTTCCTTTTGTAGTGGTTTCTTTATCGTTAGCTGATTGGAAAGATTTTATCAGTGTTGTTTAATCTATTTACCTTGAAATAGGAATGCGTCTAGGAATAAGTCCTTCCATACTATTTTCTAAGCCAATTTTCATTGACCAAAGAGTGAAAGAGTTAAAATAATTATCCTTTTAACCAGGGATGCCTCAAAAATGTGAGGTAGGCTTCAAATCCCTTCTTCCAGCATAGTTGGTTTTTTTTCCTGTTTGTTTAATTTTATTTTTATCTTTTATGTTCTACCACAGTCAGACATGTGACTGTAATATAACTACATTGATGTGAAGGAGAATTTATTGAAAGGCTCAGAGATCTGTTTACAAAAAAAAAAGTCTTTTATTTTTTATTTTTTTAATTTTTTATTAAGTGATTTTCTGTTCAAAAATATAATTATTTAATGTTAAAACAATTTCCACCCTACTTTCCCTTGCTTATTGGCCACATTTCCAGGAAAATTTTGTGCTTTCTAGAATCACACCAATTACCAAAGGGAACAAGATGTTCTGCATGGCAGTGACCCTAGACACAGAGCTACATCAACAGGAAACTTCTTCCACCTCTCCCATGATGTTAAGTACAACCAGAAAGTTTTTGAGAGAGAATTCTAAGATTGTTGGTGTTCTCTTCAAACCACCAAAACTGCCTGCAAACTGGACTTGCCTGTGCAATTTGGGGCTGAAAGGCTCTTTAGCAGATTCTGACTTCATCAAGGCACATCTAATTTCACAGTGGGAATGAATAAGGCTCAGCACGGGCACAGGGTGATGCCTCTCTGACCCTTTTACTCACACACAGTCAACCTCACCTTTGTTTTTTGCATAAAAAATAGATTTGACATCCATAATTTACACCAAATCTCCCACTTCTCACATAAATTTCTACAATAATTACTGGACTCTGTAAGAAATGTAAAGTAGCCTTGATAATTAAAAACAGTGAAAAAGTTATTTTGCTGGAAAAATACTGCTTTTAATGTGCAGCATCCTCCAAACACCTCTGATCATCCAGATTACTCAAAAATTTAGGTAAAGAATACTTACTGAGATATTTCTACAGCCTAGTTTTAACCTTTGGATTTAGGTATTTTATTGACCCTCCCTGGCACCCATTTCTCTCCATTGACTACAAGAATTCCCCTCAATTATACCTCTTTATGCACTGAAAATAGATGCACTGGTCAGATTACAGTTGTTTGGAATTTGAACCAAAACAGAATTGAGTGCCTGGAAAATGTCTCCAATCTGTAGAGACCAGTGCCTTTAAGGTTTGTTTTGAGAGGATTTAAGTGTGAACAAAACAACCCTGAAGAGATTGGAATAAAATTCTGGCCATAGCTAGGAAATGATATAAAGTCTTCCTCCTTGATAAAGACTTCCCACCATAAACAGAATACCATTCATAGCATTTGCTATACTCTCACAAATGCCAGAAATTTCAACAAAACACATACACACCAAAAAAAAAAAAAAAAAAAGGAAAAAGAAAAAAGAAAAAGCAAAGTTTTTTAAAAAAAGAAAAAAAGATCAACAATATATAACAATTCTGCCGCCTGTCTTTATGCTATTTACAAGCTGACTCCAGACAGGAATTTGCATGTGATAGACTCAGGCAGAAGAAATTCAGATGCTACAAAATAGGCCATGTAAGAGATTTGGGGGATGTTTCACCTCTGAATAGGTGCATTTTTTAAAGCCTTGGAGCACCCTTTAAGCAAAGGAGCACTGCTCTAAAGGTTTTATCTTGTGCTGATAGTCTTATTAAAACTGCATCAGGCACTAGACATAGTGCTTAATCAAGGTGACAAAACCAAGGAGTTGTGGGATGGAACTGGAAAGAAAATATATGATAAAACATGGAAAAGCATACGTTCTTTCAAAATGTCAGTATTAGCCAATGCTAATTTATAATAATAACAATAACAATAAAAATAACATAAAAATAATGATGATGATGGTGATGATGATGATGATGATGATGATGATGATGATAATAATAATAATAATAATAATAATAATAATGATAATAATAATAATAGTAGTAGTAGTGTGACACAGAGTAGCCCCTTAGTACATGTAGATTTGAAACTGAAATGAGTGGGAAGCCTGGCTGAGTAAAACAAGTGAGCCAGATTGAGCTACTAGCTAGCTATCAGTCCATCAGTCCTTAAAGAATTCCAAACATTCCCTGGAGACAACAGGAAACTCTGGTCCAAGACAGTAGCCCTGAAAATAAAAAATATGTGCAAAATAGATGTACCAAACTACTAACAATACTCCTAACTTCTGCCTCTGTGATTTAACTGCTGTTTTAAAGATCTGCTCACCATCCAGACCAGGTAAAATATATATTGATTACAACTTGGCAGTAAGTGCTGCTTTTACTGTTGTCATGGCTCCCTTCCCACTACATATCATCATGCTATTCACACGTTTATTTAAATACATATCTCCAAGTGAGCTCTGATTACAAGGATAAAACAAAACTTGATGCATTCAACTGGTTCAGGGCCATTACTTGTATTGTCCATGTTATTAGCAACAGTGCTCTCAGTATCAATATGGGAAAAGCTGAAAAATTAATGGGATTCTTTTAAGTGAAAAAAAAAAAAAAATTCTCCTTTTGTTTAATCTGTTCCAGGGCCATCAGTAGCCTTTACAGTACATTTCTTCCTTTATAATTATTTTTCTGTTTATGATCATCATTATTACCTGTTTGTTTGAATTATTCTCACATCATTATTACTAGGTTATTTGAAGAATTCTCTGATAAATATAGAAACTCCATTTACTAAACTCTTTCAATTAAATTAGACTGTTTACTAATCTTCTTAAATTATGGATCCAATTCTGAGGAAATAAGAAAAATGGAAAAAAGCTCTCTGAAACACCTAAGAGAAGAAAGGAAATTATAGGCTTACATAACTTAATTACATAATAATACTGATCTTGCATAACTATAAAAAGATCAGTGGCAGTAAAAATTCTTCTAACTGAGGGATTCAAGCGCTGCTTAAAAAGGTTTGACATTGTCTGCTTATTCATCTTTCTTAGCTCTGTGTGGCAAATTTCTGGGAAAAAAATCTGGAAAAATTACAAGAGATGGTGAGATCAGGTGGAGCTGGGAAAAGGTTATTTACCCGCTTCTTCATTGCAAGTAAAGCTACATTGCCAAGGTCTGGAATACAGATTAATTTTAAAGATACCTGTTGTGATTACCTCATATAAACATCAGTTTTCAGAACAAAGGCAGTTCGCAAAAGCCAAAGATTTTATCATTCTTCTAGTGTAGAAAAAGCATTAGTGTTCTCTTGCAGAGAGCTAACAACTGGAGCTAGCACTTAGAACATTTTCTACTAAACATACAACCAAAGAGCTTCAGTGGAGTGAAATTTATTTTGGAGAGACATATCAGTTACAAATGTTTTCACAGGAAGCTTTAAGAGGTCATGGCTCCCCTAGGCATCTTCAACAAGAACGGAAGGAAAAACAGATTGTAAACTTTACATGTGCTAGCTAGGGAGAGGTATTTTGAAGTAATTCTCTTAGTAAATACGTAGTTAAAGGATTCCATTATTTTTGTTTGACAACTGAAAAAAGAACACTGAAAAAGAATTGCATTCTACCAGCCTTTTCTACTAATATCTGATTCTGGTTGGATTACTTGTCAGCCAAGGCCAAACCTTCCATGTCTGAACCACAGACTGCATGGCAGAAAGATGCAGGCTAGGCAAAGAGCAGGAGGGTTGAACAGCAGCCCTGTGGTCTGGTTTATTGTCCTGGTTTCCCTCCTCACTCAGCCACAGTCTCCCACAACCCTGACAGTGATCTCAAGGAAAAACAAGGTAGAAGAATGAGGTGTCTGTGTTTGCCAAACAGCAGAGGCACTAGCAAATTCAAACTGTGTTTTAATTTCAATATTTGACCAAAAAAATCCCTTAAAATAGGGACAAAGCCAAGTTTTAACTTGATGATTATTGCTGAATGCCATTTGGAAGGTGGATTCTGAGTGCACTGCTGCTTACCTTTTCACCTCCAGTCTTCTTCACTAAGTTCTACTTCAATTAAAGCAGAAGTCTCATAGCAGAGTAAAACTCACAAGATAGTTTGTAAAGGGTACTATTTTTAATTTTTTTTTTCTAATGACTGTGGGAGGTTGACATTGTCATCTTCCCAAATTGGGGACCAAACCTATACATCTCTCAGACCTGATTTATGGCCAAAACTTGATGCTTCTTAAAAAGGTTGACAAAATCAGTCTCATAATGTAGGTGATCAAATTAACACAGGATGAATTTCTCTTCTTAGCTTAGAGTTCATTATCCCTAAGTAAATCAATTTTGGGTCAGGTGGCCTTCCTTAAAATGTCATATAATATGAAATAATCTTCTTATAGCCTTTCATGATGATAACAAGACAAGAAGAAATCATATTTGAGAGCTATTTCATGAGTGGAAAGGATAAAAGAGACATGTAAGTTAACATGGTTTATAAAATAAATATAAGAGTGGAACTATAAAGGGAGTTGATATTTTCTACAAGCTATTTTACAATAATATTAAAATGTACTATGTGAAATTGAAATGCTTCTGGACTGTGATGCACAGATTCTTTTGATATGTCTCATGAAGATGAAATTGTTTAACTGAAGAGAAATGGCCAGATGAAAGTTAGACCATGGGCATTTACACCCAACACATCTTTTAAAAGTTTATAAACCTAGCTGCTAGAGGAGGGAAAGCCACTGAAATGAGAGAGACTCAGATGAAGAAACAAGGGCATCCCTCAAGAATACCAGGTATGCAGATGCCCTAGTGTGCCTCACTAAACCAAAACAGATAACACAGTCTGCTAAATCATGCTGCCATGAAGGTGCTGTGAAAGGTCACAAAGTTCCAGCATTAGCATAAATCTGCTAGAGAAATGGCAACTTCTCCACTCTGGGAATTTTTTCCTTGTTTTTCTGGTTGGTTTTTATTTTGTTATTGGGCTTGACCTTTTTTGTTGTTTGTTTGGGGTGTTTTGGGTTTGTTTGTGAGTTTATTTAGGTTTTTTTTATTTTTTTTTGTTTGTGTGTTTTGAGGTGTTTTGTGTTTGTTTGTTTGTTTGTTTTTGAAATAACTAGCAATAACTAGAACTAAAAGTAATTCTTTTGTTCACAGCATTTAGGTCTGACAGGACACAACCTGTTTCTTCTAGCACCAGTTCAGCAGAATTGAAGAAGGCAATTCTGCTTTGTTTGATGTACAAGAATAGCTACCACTTCAGGCGAGTGAGAGAAATTGGAAGGCATGAAAAGGGATCTGATACTTTCTCTTTTATTGTGATCATTCTTAGAAGCTCTAGTCAGCAGACAAGGCCTAACTGCAATGAGTTAAGCTCAATATATTAACAGATTAATCTCAGACAAATTCTGCCATGACTTTTGCATGTACACAACTTTGCCATTGAAGACAATTTCATAAGAATTGCTAGTACTATTCACAAGCACATGAAACAGATATTGAAGAATAAATAATAGAACTAGGACATTGGTGTACTCTTTTGTGTAATCACAAATGACAGTAGTGTTGACAATGTCATATACATGGAAAAAAATCTGAACAAAGAAAACATAGACACTGAGGGCCTAGGTCACACCTAGATTTTGTCAAGACTTTTCATTTTACAAGCACTTGAAAAGCTAATAACTCTCACTGTCAAATACCCGCCACATTTTTTTTAGCACATATAATTGGGAATCTGGCATCACAAAGGATTTTACTGAAAGAAATTGTTATGAGCATATATTCATACAAATAAAATGTGAAGAATATGGTCACAGTGGCTTACTATTTTTTTCTTTTTGGGCACAGGTATCTACATAGGATGCATAGGCATGGGATAGCTCCCCACTGTCTTCTTAGCAAGCAGCCACTGGTTTGGACTTCAGGTGCATGACATACATCTCATTGAAGGGAGTTCTCTTATGCCCACCCCTTACTGATTCTGCAGCATCAGACCTTCTCCTGCTCTAAATTACAGGCTCAAAATCAAATGGCTGAACAATATCTTTTTGGATATTTCTTCACCTGAACTCCTTATCCAACCAAATTGTCCAACACTTCGCACTAAGGCAGCTACCTTGCTGCTCCCTAAAATCCTTACTTCTCATAACCATGTCATTTCTTGTCTGTATTAATTTTCTCAGAAAAGAGCCATTACAAAACCATAGTGATACAGTAAAACACTACAAAGATTGTAATTAGGAAGTATGTGAATTTATATTGTTTTCTTCTATCAGACAGGAGGAAAATACAACTTACTCATTGCAAAGTTCATCACTCTTAAGACTTTGTTAATTGAGAAATAAAGAAAACAGCCTAGAAAACAAAATGACATAACATAGTTAAATATCTGTCTTTAGCATTAAAAAGATTATTTCACTTTCTCAGAGAGGGAAATTCAGCCAGTTGCACCTGTGCATAAAATATATATAATTAATAAATGAAACTCAATATTTTGAAAAGAATGAGGAAAACAAAACCAAAGAAACAAAACTGAACCTATAAAAAAATACCTAACACTTTAAAAAGTGGAAAGGAAGATATAATAAAATGAACACATACATATTTTAGCAAGAATCTCCTCCTGATTTAAAAAAAAAAACAAACAAAACAACCACCCCAAGCTTATTATGCCATAAATGAGAGTCGCAGAAAACTTATCTGAGAAAGGAGAGATTAATTTAAATAAAATTTAAGATGACCATTTAGTCCTGCATAATGGTATCAAACCCTACAGAAGTATAGAAGGTGAAAAAGGAAGCTATTTCATATGGCCTAATCCTTCTATAGTACAATAGACTAAAGAAAAATAATACTTTTACACAATAACAATGGATTTTCAAAGTACCTCAGCATGTCTCACATTGTTCTCTTTTATCTACCAAAATGAAAAACACCTTTCTGAAAAACACAGTCAGAAATATACACTGAGCACCCGAACAAGTTTTTCAATATAATTTTTTATTTAAAGCAAGACAAAACAAAAAAACCCAAAATCGATGCAAAACAAGACCTTAATCCTTCAGTTTAAGTTGCTTTTTTTTTTTCCCCCAATCATGAAGTAAAGAAAAACAGATGAATCTGAATAAAATCAGGAGTTTTCCTCACATAGAAAATTGTGGGAGAGATCATAATGAAAGATAACTACACTTTCACTGCAGCCATGCCACACAACTTTTGTATAAATGATAACTCAGAAAGTTTGGTAAATTACAGAGTAACTTTGATATTACATCAAATAAATGAAAAGCTTGCACTCAAGTATTTAACCTGTTTTCAAAATAGAAGGTTCATACAAACTGAACCTCTGAATTATGTATTGTTTAAACCCCTAATCTTAAATATATATTTGTCAGAAATTGCAAAACAAAGAGAAGCAGCAGCTCTCTGATAACATAGTAAATGAGAACATATCTATAATGAAATTCAAGCAAGAAGAATACTCCTATTGATTATCAGTGGGTAAAATTCTTGAACTATTTAGGCCACTCCTTATATTGCTGATAGCCCACTGCAATTTTCCTGTTGCTTTTAGCCCTGTTGAAGTGTACCTGGTACATTCATTCATTCTTCTGCTACTTTGTTTCCATATACTAAACCCACAAATATTTCTTATTTTACTTTTGAACGGCTCCACCCAGGATGTGGTAAATTGAGACATGCAGGAGCACAGAAGACATTTATTCTTTGGAAGAATACCGGCTTTTCTCTTAAAAATGAAACTGACTACCAAGCTGAAAAGTGACACTGAGCATGTTTACACATTTTTGGAATTGCTGTGAAACTTCAGTGTTCTCCAAAAACAGTTCAGCCTCAGCAGAGATCCTATAACATCATCATGTGCAAGCACAACAAAACAATTAGAAAATGCAGGGCATTTCAGCAATAGGAGTTTGGAACTTTGGAATTGTCTGGATTAAGCTGAATATTTGTACAAATGTCATAGCACAACTTCTAAATAGGGGTACTGGAAGGACCTTTCCGCCTTTGTAAACACCAAGCCTGTAACTTCATGCATGTCATCAATTCTTTAGGTTTTCAGGCAGTGACATTTTTTGGAGTCTTAATCCTGCAAACTGTTTTTACCTTATGTGTAGAAACTTGATTGCACTTCAGAAACAAACCTTCAAAAAGATGCACAGTTTTGTGTGTACAGCAAATTTGATTAATTTGACTTATAGGTTCTGGGCAGCACTGAGCACAGGCATTTGGGATGATATACAGTCACAGGGATGAAAGGCTCCCTTCATTTCCTGTTTTAAGATTCCCTTAGGGGAATATTTACCTTATAACTGAAAGAAAATCACGTAATGTCAGCACCTTGACTTGTGCTTCACTGGAACAATTTATGTATTGCAGTTTGATCCAACATCAAAGATGAGTTGCAAAAGCCATTACTCACTGTCACATTCCCAATGATGAACTGCACTGAAATCAAAAGAAAGAGTAGCTTGTGTTCCCTTGGTAATACAGTCTATTCTTTGTTTGCCAAAAGTGTCACCTCTGTTTGCCAGTCTGGTGACCAGAGGCCTAAAGATTTGCCAGTACATTAAAAGATTCTGTGTGTATGTAGTCATTGCATGGCCTCAACCACAGAAACTTCAGCTGATGGAGTAAATGCATATTTTTAGGGCCTCTGCTTGGCTTCAGCTCTGGACACAGTGCAGAAGTGAATATGGGCAAATGTTTTTTGTAAATGTCTTAAGGATGACTTTTGGCCTAATTTTCCTGTCTTAGAAATCTACTACACAACACTGTATTGGCTCATCACAAAAGTCTCATGGATAATCTTACCTCTACTGTCTCTTTTTCCCATGCCCTGCAAATGCAGAATGAAAGAGAAGAGATGTCTTTCTCTGGCAGCATTGGTGTCTCTGGGAACATCTTAAGACGTGTTTGATCCTGCTGCTGCCACTTCATTTACATGATATAATACTGCTCTCACTCAACAGAGGAATTTGCCACTTTTCTTCAAGCCACTACAAAACAAAAGAAAGCAAAATTATTTTTTCACAATGAGAATGGAACTGTATGTCCAGAGAGTCTGTGGATCTGCATCCTTACAGATTTACAGGAAAAGGCTCTGGACAACCCAAGCTGACTTTGCAAGTAACCTTCCTCTGATCAGTGGGCTGCACTAAGTGCCACCCAGATGTCCCCTCCAAGCTACACTGTGCTATGATTCTGATTTTTTAAAGCAGCATTTGCCAAATGAAGTGTGTAATTCTGCTTCCTGCTGTGCAAGGGGAGCAAGGTGTTTATTTTTAATGTGAAACATTCTTTGTGTTGCGATTGCTGTGACCTCAGTACTCCTCTGTTGCTTCAGCACTATCCCAAGTAACAGCAGAGTGAGGAACTGTTTGAGTGGATCCAGCATAGCTCTGAAACTGAAAGGCATCTGACCATTCTGAGTGATGGCTACAGCAAGTAAAGTTGCCATCAAAAATTACTTTCGTAGGAAAGAAACAATACATTTTGAACTTTCGTAAGGAAGTTCAAAAAAACAACTGATAACCACAGCCTGAAAAGACTGAACACCTACTGTCTGAAGGAGCATGAAACTTTCAAACTTTGGAATGACTTTACATTTATGAAGAGGTGAAAATAGCATGACACATTTTCCTATAACAACTTAGATCCATTTTTGTGCACAGTGAAAAAGAAGATTTTTGTGACACTAAATGTCTGAGAATAGTGTCTATTTTTCTCTACAACCATCCAACTATGTGTAACAGAAGCAAAAATCCGTAGAAAACAGCACAAAAATAACCTTTCTTGAAGAGTTGAACATTGTTATTTTTCATACCTTGATTTTTGACAGCTAACAGTCTATTTTAACTTACAGAAAAAGAGTTCTGGGCCTGCAAAACTTGCAGCCTGAGGAAGACCATGCACAAAGTACAGCAGAGATGACAAAACAATACAGTTGCCTTCTTGCATTTGAAGAGTGCACTTTCACCATTAAAATATTAGTAAGTGAATAAAGTAATTAAGAACACCTGTTTTGAGTCACATCAGCCATGTCTGTATTCTTCTTCAATGATGCTAGAATGATGGCTTTCTGCACAAACTCTCTTTCTCTAAACACGCATTTTGTTCATCCTTTTTGGATGCCAGCTCAGCCTTGGGTTATTCTATGTAGAATATATTTCACTGCAGTTTGGTAGCTGGGCTAAGTTTTCTAGGATAGTACTTTGCAATAGCCTTGTGAAGCTGGCTCTGAGATTTCTTATGGCGAACCCTGATATTTCTACCTGACAATCTGGAAATATAATCAAGCAAGTTTGTTACTAGATTTTTAGCTGTAGTGCTCACGCAGGAAACAATACATTTTTGGTGGTTATGTAATGAACATTGACTAAATAATTTCGAAGTTGACCTAAAAATCCAATTTCATAACATGTTCATGAAAATGTTTAGTCAAACAACATTAAGAACTTGAATTTTCAAAACATGTTATTTTTAAAAGTATTTGAATAGAGCATTGTACTACTCAGTATCTCCTGGCAATGAAAGAGTGCTTTACATTTTTGTTTGTCTTGTGCCACCTTATTATTTGCAGTGAGCTCCTTAGATGCAACTGTATTGATATACTCTTTTTGAGGAAGATTTCTCAGTGTCACACAGTGACATAGGATTAGATATTCTTTGAAATGCATTTCAGGCATGATGGTTTTGAGCTTATGGTGAAAGCAGCAGTGTAGGATGCAGACCTGGTCTCATTAAATTACCAGGAAACGTCTCACTGGCTTAAATTGTTACAATCTCCATTTATAATAAAGCTGTAATTGCACCTCAGCTTCTCTGCTGTACAGAGAACCAGCCAAATGGTGGATATCACCAAAACCACCTGTCAAGATTCTGCATATCAGATAAGTCTCTGATGTTGGAACTTTAATCCACAGTGTCATTTAAGTATCATTCTGTAATAAAACCCTGTTTTCTAACTCAGCATCCTGAACGGTTCTCAAATCCATTTTTAAACTTACAAAGGATTTACTATCCTTTTCATTTCACCTACTTTTATCTGACTGGAGCATTCTATATGGAATGTTTTGAATGAATCTACTCTGAAGGTTTTTAAATGGTCATTAGGTACTTTTTTCCACTGAATCAGATATGAACATACAGTGATAAAACACTCTTTGAAGAATTGAAGTTCTGAGTGACCCAAATGCATGTTTCAGCAATATTTATTATCAGCTGAATGAAAACAATAGTCCCTTTTTATGGTGCAAAGATTTTCAGCTTTGAATTTGGCACCAAGAAAAAGAGGTGAGGCATCCTTAGAATGATTAATGCTGCTTTCAAAAGAACTACTCAAATAAAAAATGTTTGTGGGGATGTGTTATGCACACTGAAAGCATTTGTATTGTAATTGAAAGTGTTTGTATTGTATCTATTTGTACAGAGCTGATAGGTCATTTCCCTTGGAAACTTAATACATTAAGAATAAGATAATACAAATAATAGTAACAGAACATGCAGTTAGTAAATGCAAAGGATAAAACTATTGCCACTCAGATGATAAATAAAATTTTGATGGTGACATCACTTAGAATTTCACTTTGAGAATTTTTCATACCCTAGATCAACTGCAAGCATTACTTACAATTATATAATCACAAGGGTAATATCTTAAATGGTATGATTGCACTTTAGCTGGACTACAGGTTGCCACACAGTGCTGCAGTGCACAGATTGCAGTTACTCCAGAAGGGTCCAGCTGAACTTGGTGGAAAGGCCATAGTATCCTACCTGAAGTAGAATAAAATTATCCTGTTGAGAATTTTATGTGGAGCTACCTTGGGCATATCTACACAGCACTGCAATGTACAGGGTGGACACAAAAGAGGAGCATCCCCTGGAGATTGGCAGAGTCTCATTGTGGCTGTGATTCAACCTTACAGCTTCTCCTTTGGCAGAACTGTTTTATGAGATTTCTCTTCCTCCCCTTTCACATTCATCCAAATCACTCTGCAAAAGAATATGGATTAAATTAAGGCTTTCAAAGGACATTTTTCTTTTGAATTTAATTTTTTGAAAAATAATAATTTCATTGATTGAAAGGGTTCCATGATTAGACTTGTCATTCTGATTAATGAAACCAATAGCATCCTGATAGTGAAAACAAGTAATTTGGGGAAAAAGGTAATGAGAAAGGCTTAACCAAGCAGGATTTCTGGAGAAAATGTCTGTGGAATGATCTCTGTGATGTGGGCATTGTTCATATGGAAGAGTTTGAAGAATAGGGTGATTAAAGCAGTCACTTCTGCTTCTGAAAAATGCCTTGATGCAAAACACAGAAGATGTGTTCTTCTCACTGGAAGTGTGTCAGCTTTCATATAGCTTCAAAGTGAATTATTCTCTTGGAGAAACTTTAGGACTGTATAACATTTGAAATACTGTCTTTAGTGGTTTTTTTTCAATGCTTATTGTCATGTTAGGGAAATAAAAGTAAGCAGTGGGGTAAGATAGTTTGCAAGCAGAGTTAATAGTAGAGGGGGGACTATATACCTGTAGAATTAATACTGAAAGGTGTTAAAATACTTTTAAAAACCTATGTGAATAACACCACCCCTCAAATTAGAAGACATTTCTTTTAATAAGTTCATAGCTGTGTCTTGATTTCATTGAAAAATGAGGAAAAGTTTATTAAATGAATGACTTTGGTTTAGGTTTGTGGGTCATTCTTTTAACTAGCTTAGCCCTTCTGCTGTTTTTCACACATCCATTGTGAATAGAATTGTATTTTTTGCATTCTCCAAACAGAAATAGGTTGAGAAATCTTTATGGCTGTAATGCTAATCTATGATGATGTTAACTGAGCTACTGAAGATCTCTTTGCAATATACAATTAACAATACAAAGATAAAGATGGTCTATATGGTACCACTGTTGCAAGTGATCCAAAGATAATGTTTTTCTCATTGATATTTGACATTACCAAAGCAAAAAGCAAGCAATCAGAATCATGTGCTTCTTCACTATTTAAAATTCTCAGAAAAAATTTTTTATTCTAGAAGGAAATCTACTCCTTTCTGAAATGCACCAAAGGAAAACTGGATTTATAGAGATTATTTCTGTTTTGAACATCTAGGATGGAATTTGTCTTCTTCAGCTTTCTGATCCTCCCTTCATCTAACAGTTCTTTCCTTACTAAGAGTTCACATGCCAAAGTGCTTTGAGGCAGGAAAAAACTCTCAAACCAAAACAAAGAAACCCACTGATGATGGAAATTATGTTGTGTGAGATCCATGACTCCACTGACAGGAAAATTCTTTCTTTATGCCTTTGAAAAATATATATTCCTATATTAAATAAAATAATGCACTGAATAAAAGACATTGATGCCACCATTATTAACACAGTGTGAAGCAAGAATTCAGGCAACCAGGCAGTTACTAATGAAAATACACTGTGGTCAGCCTGCTGACAGCTCTGTCCAAGAAACTACAAGCAGAAGTAGGTTCGTAGTGCATTGGTCTTTGTAATCCTAGTCCATGTAAAAGGTGTAGGAGCAGCACTGGAATGTGACTATGTTGCTACAGCTTATCCCTACACAACCAACATCATTAACTAAACCTTAATGACAGATATTAGGGCTGCACAAAGCATTAAACAATTAAACAATTAACTTCTTCCAAACAATACCTTTCCATTTGTATAAGTTTGCTCAGTAGCTGGTGCTTGAGAAGTGGTTAGAATTACCTAAACAGAATGTTTTGTTTTAAAAGTTGTAGCTTTATTAAAGTTAGTTCATCTGATCTAAAACTTTCAATATTAAAGATCTGAATCAGTCCAAAATATGAGAAGAACACCCAAAAATATCCAATCTCTGTGAAAAAATACAGAGAAAAGATGGTCTTTCCCATGCCAGAAAATTCTGAAAATTTTGGAAACATCTAATGATTTCTATATAAAATCTGGCAATCTGTTGCATTTCTACGAAGAATGTGCCTTGTGTTGTGGTAAAAGTATCCTAGACACTATACCTGCATATAGCTCATTCAGAAATCCTGAGACAATCCCCAAGACTGTAACTGCAGGATACCATGGGTGGTAGACACTACTGATGCAGGAACCAGACCAGAAACACGTACATTGTATTGCTAGAATTTTCTCTGACCTCTTTGTTTTGTGCAGGCAATGAGAAGGAGATGCAAAGCCCCAGACTCATAGGAAGAAAATACAAGAGGCAGGTGCAGGAGAAGGATGCAGACTGCACAGTGAGGAGAAGTGCCAGTTGTCTTGTAGCTGTAAGAGAGGGAAAAAAAAGCTATGAAGAGGCTGAAAGTAGACAGGGAGCACAAAGAAGGAGATAAGTCCTGGATTTGAAGTACATGTGAAACATGTGATCTAGTGAATGAATGATTTCCAGGGGAGGTGGACAAGCCAAATGAAACTGAAAGTGCTTAAGCCAAATCATATGGACTTACTCCACTCTGATGAGGGGGAGACTGGGACAGACTTGAAGCAAGAACTGTTATCATGACACGTGTTCTGAAAACACAACTACTACACATTCTTCTAATATGTCTTATTGAGCATTTTTGTGGTCTTAGTGCATTAACATAGAGGTCAAATATGTGTTCAAATTTCAAAGCACAGAGAACATGGAAAGACTGTCTGGAGTATCCAACACTGGAATATAAGAACAGAATGTGGTAAAAAATTCTTCAACTCCCTGAGATTGAGATTTTCATATATTTACTAAATGTAATTAAATTAACACTAGATGCTGAAAGGAGAAAAAAAAACCAAACCAATCCACCCAAGCCTTTGCCATCAGTGTAAAATGACAGTTATGTTTCCATAGCAATAGAAACCTCTACTCACACTGCATGCCAACTAACACATCCAGCTGTTTGATGTGGCTTTGATTTGCTATAGCAACCATACTTATACTAGTTTATTTAGGCTACCAAAATTAATTACAAATTATACCCAGGGCATCATAGTTCTGATTAATCTCATAATATTTTAATATATCTGATAATTGAGAGTCTGTAAGGATTAAGAAGGCAAACCTATGAACAAGATTTTGACTGCAGTATCACAGACATTAATACAGAGTAACACCCCAGGATGCAGGATGTGCGTTCTGGAGTAATGTGTTTGTATATACAAGATATCATGTACAGGAAAACTTGAGGATTATGTTCAGCTACAACTTTATCTCAGAATGTAAAGCCTTAGGAGGCATAGTGGTTGACATGAACAAATCTGTAAATCAGGTCCTTTGTTACGTGAAGCGAGAGTTGCCATACAGCATGTGTTTCATTGAAAACAAGCAGCTTAATCTGGTTTTGGAGGGGAGAGTAGATTGAAATATCAAATTGCTTTAGTTTTTTGGGAGGTTTTGAGTTTGGTTGGAGTTTTTCTTTCTAAGGCTGCAAAACACACCTGAACAGACATAGAACCCAAAAGTGCATGTATTAAACAAAGGAAGGCGAAGTGGCTCTCCACTGATGAAATTCTGAAGTCCCTACTCCAGTGTGGTCACAGGTGGGGAAATCTTAGGTGAATTAGAAAACTGAGTGGACAAAATCACTGGACATTTAATACTGAGAACTTTTAAATGAAAATATATTCCCATTTTGCTAAAAATCCCAGAGTACTGGGTTTTTTAGCAGGGGGCCAGAGTACTGAGGTCAGTCAGCTGCAGGGAACTTGGTCCAAGCTGCACAGTACTTGGTCCCAGATTTCTTCATGTTTTTCTGGAGTCTCAAAATATTTTAACAAGTTTGGTATTGGACAGTGGCTGTAAATAAACAATGTGCAAGTAGAGTTGCAGTCCTTCTAGGGATGATTTTACTGCATGAAAATGAGGGTTTAATGTGTTCCCTGCAGTCCAGTATGAGGGCGGCTGTGTATGCTGGAATAAAGACAGAGGAAAGCTGCAGGATATTGGAGTCAGACTTGATGCAAGCCTTTTCATTTTGCCGATGGGAGCAGTCCTTTGCACAGTATAATTCTTTTGCACAGTTCTTGTGCACTGTCAGAGAGATGGAGTTAACCTCAGCCAAAACTATACCTTAGGGCATGCTTGCATGCATGCAGTTAAGCATCATGGTCATAACATTCTCAGTTAAGCTTGCTCACCAGCCCAATACAAAGTAGCTCTCCCAATGGTGCAAAAGGTTGGCATTTGAGAGAATAAAGTTGGGAAGTATCAGTGGCTTCTGGTCCCTTTCCTATAGCCTTTCCAAAGGATTTACTATATACAGATTACTTAGCTAGATGGACTATGGTGTGGTTGAATACAGACTTTCTTGTATTTTTTAAGTTGCTCTGGATGTAGAAACTCTGTTAGAAAGCCTTGTTCTGAGAATGAATGAAAGAACTGACTTCAACTGAGCAGTGGCAATTTCTTCCTTTCTAGGACCACACTCATTGTACTGTTCTGAACGAAGCTGGCAGCTGGCTGAGGTCTTTTGTTCCTGCCTACATATTTTCTTTCATCCAATTTCTAGGGCAACCCCTCATGGAAGGAAAAGAAAAAGCCTCTGGAGAGCGCAGAATCAGCATTAACTAAGTGTAATTAATCATTATTCATGGTCACAAATTAATTTGAACATAAAAAGTGAATGTTCTACAGAAAGCATATTGTAATTCTATACTTTCCTGAGATGTATGAAAATATGTTATATTCTTCCCTATATATAAACCATGACCTTAACACACATGTTTTTTAACTAATGTTGTTTTATTGTTTGATCCTTGCACTGTGTCTTCCCTGGAGGCCTGAATCATTACCAAGGTGAATGCTGCACCAAGTGTTTTGAGCAGATTTTGTGCTGGTTCAGTCTGCTTATAGTAGCCAGCCTGTTTTCTGTAAACACTGGTGAAGGTAATTTTGTCTTGTTACCAAATAGACATTCCTCTTTTCTCCTGAGCAAGTCTTCTGGGAAACAGCCCAAGAGGTTGAAGACAGAGAAGGAGGTGAATCCCCCAAATTACTCTACCTGATTTGACCAATATCTCTTCAAAGCTGTGGATCTCCAGATACTTTCAACAACGTTCTTCCTTTGGGTTATCTTGTTGACATGCCAGATGCCTGGAAAAGGCAGTAATTTCACCATGACAACGATACAAATATTCAGTTAATGTTTTTAAAACTCAGATAAATCTATAGAGGAAAGCACTATAGATTGGTGTACTGGGTGCAGATTGCTGTCTGGGATGTAAGATATTGCACCATTTGGGCTAATTTACTTTGTCATCCAGGACTCCATGCTCTGCAGGTGTCTTGTAAATAGCCAGTGCTTTGGCAAGAAAGGTGCCTTCTCAAGAGGGCATTAAGAAAAGGTCAGGAAGGGACAGGACTATACTAAGGTAGTAAGGGGTATTTATAACAACAAACAAAAGTAGCACAAATGAAGAAAACAACCTTGAGTGTAAGTACACAAGTTGTTATTTCAGTTTATATACATGGTTTTACTGGAGTGCTTGGAATCATCACCACCACCATATTACATATTGCAACATTGAGGTCATATTACAAATAACTGTTAATTTTGAGAATAGTTCTCCTCAGTCCTTAAACCTGTTAAGAAGCCACAAGGCAAAATACTTTTTAGGATAGTGGAAACCTTTCTGTTGTATTTTTCCTAGCTTCTTGTGGTGTGTCAGAAGTATCACAAGCAGATACACACGTAAACACATATTTCTAACACAGTTTTTTGTGGGTTTTTTTTTGTTTTTTTTTGTTTTTTTTTTTTTTTTAAGAAAAAGAGAAGGCTTTATTCTAATTTAATAAATTCACATGCAAGGCACTATTGCATGGGAGGAGATTATTTCAGTTTCTGTTCCTTCTCTTGGACATATCTCTGGGTAAACATAAGCCAGACTTGAAACTTTTGCTATGCCTAGTTTTGGAGTTACATTGTCAGGAACTCCCAGTATATGAGATGATGATTCTTTGATTATTTCAGAGATTTGTATTAATTCTCCAGGCCCTCCACAGTTTCCACAGCAATAAATATCTTAGTACCAGAAGCTCCAATTGCATATTTCCTTCCTCTTCCTCCCTCTGTCAGCCAGTGACTCAGGATGACACTGTATACTGGACAATGTATAACAGCACAATGGAGCTGTCCTGGCAGAAAAATTGGAGAATTTGTAGTATTGATACTTGCCTTACACTGAACCTGTGAAAGAAGAAAAGAGTTTTCTTAGGAGTAGCTGGTGTCAGACAGACACATAATGGAAGAAGCTGTGAAATTTTCAGAACACAAGCTGGAACCACTGAAGTAATAGCTGAATGTGCAAAATGTGACCTCTCACTGCACTCTTAAAAATGCATTTGCAGGTTGCATCAACTATGCAGGACAAAGCAGCATTGGGGTATAAAAATGAGGTCAAAAGGGTCATTACTTTATACTATTTGGCATCACAGCACCTGTGGTCCTGCTCCAGGAAGGTCTTGCTTACACTCACTAGGAAAACTTTTAGGAAAGTTTACAGTCCGTCACCAGATCCATCTGCAGCATGGGCTTACCTGCAGAGGAGGCAGTGCCCAGCACTGGATATATCCACCAGCTCTCCCCTCTTCTCACTGGGATGGTGTGAGATGGAAAGGAAGGCATGGGTGTCTTAACAAGGGAGTGTCAGCTGCTGAAAAGGCAAGTGCCATCTAATTCCAAGAAACTGGTCCTAAGTACAAAGATAAAGAAGAGGCTTAATTTTGCTGCCTGTTTTCCTATGAACCTGTTCACTCTGAAAAACAGTGACTGACTGGTTTCACTATGAAAATTCATGATTTAGCACCTCCAAGATAGAGCACCAGATTGCAGTATGCAAACCCAAATTTATAAACAAAAGACTGCTTCATTAAGTCATTAAAACATAGATATCAGTTAATAAGAAAATGCTAACCCTTGGATCTGTAGAACAAGAGCTGTAGCAAAAGTGGTAACATTTGCTGTTAGAGCAGCAGAAATAGGATAATGAATGATTCAGAAGGTTTTTTTTCTTTTCTTTCTGACATGCTTCTGTTGGGACTATAGGGTTTTTTCAGCAGAGAAGCTACCAAGGGTGATCTGCATTTCATGACAGGAAATATATTCTGATGCAATCTTTACATTCTTCCCCCTTGATCTATCCAGCCTTGATACAGTACATAGTTGGAAGATTTGGCATAAAATATTGAAAATATCATCCCAAGCTGCTTAGTGCAACTTTCATAAACCCTGTTGTGAGAGCTCACACATCCACCCTCACAAAAAAAATATGGAATAGAGAAGAGAGACATAACTCACAACACACTTTGGGAAATACAAGCATTTTTGTTGTGATTAGGAAATGTAAGGTGTAGGATATAGTATCTGGTGTTGTATTTTGGAGTTTTCAGAAGAAATATATTACCATTTGGGAATTTATACTGGATCCAATCAAATAAATGCATTTTATAGTAATGAAAAAAGTGATGCAAAATCGTTCTGTGAATGTTTATATATTTAGTATGCAAATGATGATATTGCCATCATTTAGTATTAAATAAACGTAGCTGTTAGTCTTGCCACAAAGTAACAAAAATAATGTTATCTAAAAAATTAATTGTGAGTCTAGGAGATCAATTCAAGGCCAAAAAATATGTTTAGGTCATAACAAATTCAAGGAGTACTAATATTTAGTTTCCTGACCAGCATATAATAGACTGTGTTTTCTAACCTTCCTGTTGGCAAGATATAGCCTCATTCCAATACAAACATTGCTGAAGAAACTCTTTATTTCAGTTAAGAGAACTACAAAAGCAAACATTAACTAGTGTTGAGATGTGTGACATGCTTCTCACACTCTTCAGAAAAGAGAACTATTGCTTCTAGTAATAGTCGGGTAAAATTAATTACTTAATTGGAAAGTAAATGTCTGAATATCCCCAGTGGTTCTGGTAATGTTGTAGATTCCCCTTTAGACAAAGGCCTTGTTATTTTCAAAGTCTGACCAAGCAAATTTCCTAAGAAAATATATTTTCTGTTTTAAAACCCTCTGTTTTAAAAGCCTCTAGTGAATGAAAGGTTCACTTACTGTGAATTCTCAATTATTTATTCCATTAGCATTACTTTAGGTTTTGAAGAAAAGAGATTTGACAAATGTGTTAAGGAGCTCTAGACCACAGTAAGAATTCAATTTCACCTAGAGGTTTTCTTACTTCACTGTGCAGCATACTGCTTGCAATAATAAACCAATAATTAACCAATAATCTCACTGACATTGGCTAAAATACACAGATACTAAATATTAAGTGTGTTAAATCAGACCAGTCAGTACCTTGCAGAATTTGGAACTAAATGGCATTAGTTTGGCCTCAGAAAAAAAGCAGTTTCACCAAACAGAATTAAGTGGAGCTGAAATAAAACTTTTTTTCCTCACTCTGTTTTTGTCAGTGGATATTGGCTCATGTTGTTCTGTTGAAAGGGGTTGTTTTGCAGCAAAGAAAACAAAATTTAAGGGAACAGTGAGACAATGAGAAAGGAGCATGGACTTACGAATGAGACAGGATTGGTGTTTGGACTGGATCACACACATTGTGTTATTGTCCTTCTTCAAGTGCCCTGAGGACACTGAAGGCCATTTAAAGCATTCTGCTCCCTCAAGTCCAGCCAGCCACCTGGCCTATTCAGTGTCTTGCAGACCCTGTGGTCAAAGGAAAACACCATGAATTAGCTCTTCCCCACCTGCTTTCTTCCCTTAGCTCCCATTCAAGTGATACACAGACAGATAATATCTTCCAGAAGTAGCAGCAGTACACCCTATATTTAAGTACGCTTTTCAGAGCTGACATTTGACATCTCTGTTTTAGACTTCAACTTACAATGAATTCATTATCTCTCTCTGTAAACTGTTCCTCATGTCTAATTGCTCCTCAAAGACCTGTCAGGAATTTTCCTCGTATTTAAATGTCAAGTTTGTCCAACTTGACTCTTTGGCCTTTAATTTTTTATGACTTTTTCAACGAGATTTAGAATGTCCTGACGGACAAACCTCTTCCATGTACAGGCAATTGTAATACACAATGGTCAAATTACCTCTTTGCTTTTTCTTTGATACTCTGGAAATGTTTGTTTTCTTAAGATTAATAATAAACTGTTTGTATGCAGCAGCAATTTCTCTTTACACGCATTTGTGAACCAATTAATCCTTAACAAGGTCACTAAGCTTGAACCTGCTTTAATCAAGATGTTTTTCTCCTTGTAAGGATGAAAGTAAAAACCCCCAAAAGTAAATATTAGAGCTCTGAGTACTTCATAGATGGAGATTTTTTGTGTCTACTTTTTTTTCTATTTAAAGTCATTCAATTTAAGAAAACATTTTTGGTGAAATAGAAAAACTGTGCATTCTTTTCAACATCAAAACATACAAAATATAATTTCTCTTTTGTGCTTTGGCATGGCATTAAAAGAATAAAATATTTTTTAGAGAAAAACAGGAAAAAATTCAGAAGGCCAAAGATGGTGTGAGGGCCCTGAACTGGAACCAGGGAACATGTTTTCCCAGACACCCTGTCTCTCCCTCTGGGGATAAAGATGTTTTTAGGTGGATTCAGGTTTGAAAATTCAGTCCCTGTTTTGCAAATATACTCACAGTATGATGCAACTTCTATTTCTTACCAAACATAACATCACTGATACTGAAACATGTCAATAAACAAAAAAGCAGTATACAACATGGTGTCCCTGTCAGAAATATGTGGTTAATTTGTATTAGAATCCTCTTTTAGTCAAACTTTCTCTTGCACATGTAGTCATGGGATTTTTATGGGGAAGAATAGGACAGGATCAGAATCTTTTTTAGTTAGTCCTTCCTTTTCTCTGCTGTACCATGGATTTTTCTCCAGTTATGTAGTATGCTGCTATCTTTGTGCTCAGTCTGGAGTTATCTGAAACTTCACCAGTTTATTCTGTAGTTCTCTCTGTACAGCAGACATTGAAGTTAGTGGTTTGGGTTCTTTATAATATAAAGGATTACAAATTTTCACTGTACCACTAAAGTTCACCACAACTATATAAAATCAAGAAGCAGAATTAAAATGGGAATATTTAAACTACTCATTTGAGCCTTTCCATTTTATTAATTTTACTCTGGCAGCATTTCAAAATGCTGTAACTGGAAATTCTTTAATAATTTGCTATTTTATGTCACTGCTAATAAGGTGTTTAGGCAGGTAGACACAGAGGAAGTGATAGTAGAACCTTTGAGCCCTCTCAGATTTTGTAGGAATATTACAGAGCATGGCGTTTTTTTGCTTTTCCATCATTATGAGAAACTGCTTACAATAGATTTGTGAGAGGAAATGTTCAGAGACCATTAAGTATCTAACAGAGCTGTCTGGGAGGAGCACTGTTCCTGCTCTGATGCCATAACCCAAGTTTGACCTCCAACTTACCAGCAGTTACTGTAGACTTGGTTTCTTTGAAGTAGAGTTTACTTCTCATACCAAATGATGCAAAAATTTTTTAACACTAAGAAAAGTCCCACTAACCCCACGGTACTCAAATGGGAGCTTTCCTTTCCATTTCAGAAGACTTGGAACAGAATTTAGTGAAGCAACTTCCAGATTAATTTACTTTAGTACAAGAAGCATAGTTTAGTTGTATCCTTTGAAAAAAACCCAATTAATTAAATAGCTGAGCTACTTAACTTCTGCATGGGAATTATTTTAATTTTTTCAACAGAAAATTTATTTTTCTCATAAATTCTTCATTATTCCCTTCTAAGAAGCTAATTGCACCTCTTATATCTATCTCATAAAATTTAAGATAAAATGTCAAAAGAAAATATTTTTGCTTGATTAACTAAACAACCAGCAGATACCAGGCAGCAAAAACCCTCAAATCTTTAAAAACTCCTGATGTTTCAGATCATATTAGATATAGGTTAATTTCTTTTCCATCCCCTCCCCACCCTCCAATTATGATTATATCTCTCCACCTTACAGACAGATACTTCCATTTAAGAAGAAGGTTAGTCTGGAACTTATTTGTCAACAGTTTAGGAATATTTTATAAATGGAGTAAGATTATCTTATGTGACTATTAAAACCAGGTTTCTATTATGAACGTGAAAGGGTGAATGCAGTAAATTACAACAGACACATCAAAATAAATTAGAGAATTGTAGTAATTGAAATAACTTGGAAGTAGGATTGGAAGGTCTTGGAAGGAGGATTTACACAAAGTATGATATGCTGGATGAAGCTTAGAAAATTGTCCTTTTTGGGTGACTGTTTTCCCTTGCTGTTCCTCATCTGTTTATTTAGAAGCAAGAGATGTAACAGTAATGCTCACACAGAAATAATAATCTTTATTGGAAAACTGCCATACCATCACTACTCAGGAAAGTCATGTGATTGGAAGATTAACTGAAAAAATGTAGGAGATGTTTCACTAATGTTAAGAGTGCTATGAATAAATCTTGAGCTGGTGTTTTCCATCAGGGGTGGAAATGGAAATACAGACTGTTTACATTCTGGACAAAATCAATAATTGAAGGTCTATTGGATATTTATTTGTCCTTAGTATTAAGGAAATCAGTTGCAATGACCATCCTTTTAGTGGTTTGACCAGGGTTATTCTACCACAGGCAGAGGTAGCAGAGAAACTACTAAACATACGGGTTGAGAGGAAGAGATCTGCTGAATATAACCAGGAACATGATGCTTCCATACGTGCTAAAAAGGAAGAGCTTTAAAGATTACAGCCTCATTACAAAGTTTATGTGCCCTCAAAGAGTTGTAATTAGAAAACAGGCTTCAGAATTGAAATTTTGAACATGAAGACCTTCACTCTTCCTATACCTTATTGTAGATACCTAAAGCTTTGCTTGGTTGAGGTTTGGGGTCATGGTGACCTGTAAGTACTAAGGCACCAGAGGTTTCAACACTGAATATAAAGCATGGTAACAATGCAAATTCATGGGCCCTATGTCATCGTATCTTCCCATGCACAGCACCCATCACACTTTGTCACTTCACTGTTTAACTCTCCACAGCTCAAGCTGAGCAGCTAAGTGGGTACCGTGGACATAAATCATCTCAAGGGAAGTGAACACAGCTTCTGGAAAGGTGAAGTCGGGATCATAAAACTCCAACACAAGGCAGAATGTAACCCTTTGCTTTTGTTCTCTACTAAAAATGTAATTGAGCATTTGTGAACACAAGCAAGACTCTCTCTGAGGTTTCGAAGGTCAAATGTATGACCAACACTCATCCCGAATGAAGGAGTTGTCCAGTCACAAGAGTTACAGTTAGATTTTCCTCAGCCCAATTGGCTCGAAGCCTTTCATTTTTAAATTTTAATAAAGAGAAAGGAACACAAAGTTTTTTTCCAAATAAAATTAAATTTTTAAAAATTTGAAACTGGAGCTGTTCTGATAACTTCTTTCCCTTTCAGATTTAGAAATTATAAGCATTATATTTTCAATAAATATTTTGTTAATAACCCTACTCCAGTGACAAATTTGAGTGGATAAGAATGAGGAATTTTGACCATAACAGTAAAAAAACACCCAGCATTTTGAACAACAAATCTGGTTTCATTAACCACATGCTTCTGTCATAAAATCTTCATAGCAAGAGAGATTAACATTACCATTATTTTCAACAGACTGTAAGCCTAGAGGAAGAAACAGCTGTGTGTTTGGGAAAATGAAAGATATTTCTGTACAGAGAAAAAAATATCCAATTCAAATGTATAGTTCAAGAATGCACTACAGGTGAAGGTTTAGCTTTTTTAGCTTTTCATTTCAATTAATTTGTTTTCTGGCATGTGACTTGAGCTGAACATGTTGGCATAAATTCATCACAGCTTATCCTGTAATTATGCTCCTCACTATAACTGAGGGAAAAAGCAGCATGTTTTCTCAAGAGCTGCTTTAGTAATAGCTCTTAATGACAAACAGAGTGCATCTGAGGGGGAAAAAATTAGTCAAACTGGAGGGACATCTTCCGCAGTCAGAATCTCTAAAGGTCAGTTTAGCAAAGCAAAACATCTCACTGTTTCTCTGAATTTAAATCTCCTCTTCTTACTTGTCCTTGAGATCAAAATGGCATCTTTTAAAGTGAAGGCTGATATTTCTCTGTTGATGCTTCTCAAGTATTTTAAAATGAGATTAGCATTACAGCCTTATGCTAAATAAATCAGGTACAAACCTTGAGAAAAAAAGCTGGCCAAGATGCTGGTGGTGACATTATTTTTTTATCACTGTACCTTGTTTAGTTCACCCTGAGTCTTACATAAACTGAATCCTTACCCACAAGTCAACTGATTCAAAAACGACCAAGGCTAATTATGTATCAGTGGCCATGTAATTCCACTCAGTTCTCTGTTAGATGTCAAGCTTATAAAACCATAGATCAGGCCAGGATATATCCCTTCCTGCTTGTTTTCTACTAAAGGCTGGGTTAAATGATTATGTATGGAGAAAAGAGCATTTTATTTTTCAACTTAGGAGATATCACAAAGTCTGATATCTGAGGCCATAGTCAAATAGGGCTGAAACTAAACCAGTTTTTCACAGGCTTTCTTCATCAGATTATACAATATAAGAGATGCACAGAGATTGCTGATATGTGCCGATGCTTTTCTTGGTGATTTTTTTCCACATGGATTTCCACTCTCAGCAACATCCAATACTGGTTAAGCCATGTAGATATTAGTAATAGGGTTACCCACAGGATTGTTTCAAGGACCTTGTGTAGGTACAGAAATATTGCCAAGATGAACTCAGGATGTAATTTCCAAAACTACTGTTACAGACATAGTAAGTTTAGGATTAGCCTCCAAGCTAAAGCTCCGAGTGACACTTCTCTTAAATGTGTAATTTCGTTTTTAGTCTTAGGCTCTGCCCAGAGGTCATACTATTAGGGAATTAATTGTCTGGTGCTCTGCTCTGCCAATGTATGCTGCCTGTGACCACCCTCAGTTACTCTGGTTCTTCAGTGTCATGCTGTGTCTGGCCAGTGACACAAGTCACTGGCACACTCTGGAGTGTCACAAGTCCCTTGTAACACCGTGCTTTCCACCTGCCAGTCTTGGGGGGAATGCTCTGGGCACTGGCCTCAAAAAACTAATTTCCTGGCAGTATGTCAGCTCATGTACATTTTTGCCCTCAATGTGGCAAAAAGTTACTGCTATTTCAGAAAGAAAAATTTGTGTTTCATCACTCTGCATGAGCTCCTGCCAGCACACATTGCCAGTGTTTGGCTTTAAAAAGTGCACTGAGGCCAGGAAATGTGGAAACAACAGTTCCCCAGTGGGTAGCAATGTGTCCCAGCAAATGAACGGGCATGGAAGAGACCTCTCCCTTTCCACAATATTTAGGTGAGATATGCTAGTACACACTTCCTGAAACCCATTGTACTGAGCAATACAGTGAATAGCAATTCAGCCAGAATATTCCAGTAATGGCGGGAATAGGCAAAATAAAAACATGAAATAACATTTTGAATAGTTTTTGAATATTATATTTTGGTGAAATATTAATGACTTGAAGACCTTACTCCACATCTTGAAATGAGAACACATGGGAGGGACAACTAATCAAGATGTTATTTCACTGTTGGCAGAGGTGAACAGTGTGTGGCCACTATTTTGGGGCTGGAAAATCTCATGCCAGTGGAGGGGCCATAACAATTTAAAGGTAATGAATGTTATTCTCTCTTCAATGGAAAAAACCTGAGTTTGCACAGAGGACTTTTCCAAGCTGGTAAGTGGGATTATTGAGGTGCATTTCTCTCATCCTTCTCATTGCAAACCACTACTTTGGATTGCTCGGAGAATTCATGGACTACTGATTCAGCATGCTGCTGGAATCATGATTATGATACTATCATAAATTTGCAAAAGGCATTCTATAAATTAGGATATTTGGCGAGTAGAAATACAGTTAAAAAAGAGGCAGTTTATATTTATATATTTACATTTATGTGCAATACTTGTGCATGTATCAAATATTCTTTTCCCTCAGCTTTATCAGAGTTTGTTGATGTTAAAAAAGCATGCCAGCAGCTGAGTTAAAGTGACCAATCCCAACTTAGATAGTTTTCTATCAGCCTTAGTGACTATAACTATCCCGGTATATCTTTTGTAGATAAGTTCACTCAGAATTTGAATGAAGCTGATGTTATAGTGGATCTCTTTCATTATCTACATTTATGTCCACATCACTAGCTCCTGGTGGCAGTCCATGTCTTCCATGTGATTGGGCCAGAGGAAACTGATAAGTATCTGTTTTCATGGCCTTTTTCCTGATTGGTGTAGGTTTATGAGAATATAAACTACTCTTTTCTTAGTAAACATTATTGCCTTTGCTGTCTCAATCTGGCACTAAAACTTTTTCCTGTTTACACTTTTCTCTGCAGAATTATTCTACAAAAAGAAATGATCAGACAAATGTGTAAAAAAAATTGTTGAGTCAGAGATGGGTGGGAAACTAGTTATTGATTGTCAAGGTAAGAATGGTGTTATGAGTCAGACTGCTGCAGTTTCAAATGACATTGCAGTGCAGCATATTCCAAAGCATGAGGAAAGATCAGCAGCTCGAGGATGTGGGAGATAAACTCCTAGTTATCACATGCACTGTGTGATTTTTCAGATGGACAGCATGGTGGGCCTGCAGGGGCAGCACAAGAATGTATACAGCTGGAAAATACCTTAGTCCCCTTGAACCTTCTGTTACTGGTTGCCACTGGCTGTGGCAGCTGATATAAGTTCCTTTATATTCTTCTGACACTATGAAGTTTGTGAAAAGAAGAGTAAGGAGTTAGAAGAAGATAAGTGAAATATTTATAATTTCTCCAAGGAAGCTATGCAAATATTTTTCAGTAGCCTTTGGAAAACCAGTAGCAGTTGAAGACTTATGTCCTGATTCTCTCAGGTTTTCCCTTAAATACTTGGCTACAAGAGAAGTAGTCACTGGTAGCTGTCAACCAGTTCTATACTTAGGGTTATACTTGATGAGCTTTAACTTTAAGAGAGTTCATGGTCTTCTGAGGATTAATTAATTCATCAGAAAAAAACAGCAACTGGAAAGAAAAGGAAATTCTTTCCCTGACTTCACATTTGTTTTATTCTCTGCAGTATTCTATAGCTTTCTCGATACTGCATTCGTCCCACAGCTGCTTAGATATCCCAGATCCAGTGCCTATATTGTCCTCCAAGAGCTGGAGTTTTGTGTCACTTTTTTCCCCACTTAGTTTCACAGCTGGCCCAAGAGTCTGAGGTGTTCGTACCATGAAACCGATGCACTTTGAGGTCTAGGCATCCATCCATGGGGCTACAGTTCCATAGAAAACACTGTAAATCCATGGAACTAAAAGCAGAGACGTTGCAAAGTGGGATATGAAATTCTCATCAATATCATCTGGGCCATCTGTATTTACACATGGTCTCTTAATCATAGAGAGATAATGAGGAGAAAGCAACCCCCTGCCCTTCCCAAGAGCTCCATGGGGTGTCTTGCTTGTCACACAATATGTGTAAGCACTCTGCCTTAAGGGGTTGCTCTTCAAACTGCAATGAATGTGAAACAAAGGCAAAATGTTGCAGTTGGAGAGCAGAGATCCTTAGATGTGTAACCAGTCTATTTTGGGATAAACTGTTAACTTGAAACATGTCTCCTGTCAATGACTTGAGCTGCAAGTGCTTGAGGGTTGATTTTATGAAGCAGTTTGCCTCATCAAATGAAGCTGCTGCGTGAATCTCATGGTCTTAGCGATGTGTCAAGGTCAGATACATCCAAGAAAGCTATGCACAAAAAACAAACGGAAAGCGCCTAGACTCAAATTATCCTGCAGCAGGGGATAAATTGTTTAGGCAGCAGCATGCTGAGGTCTGTAAAGGCATCTGAATATTGTACCCACTGAAAATACTGCTTTACAGATCACCAAAATCTTAAAAAAATTCTACATATGTAGCATGAAGAACTTTTCTGAGAAGAAATTTTGTGCTGCTGATATTTACAAGGCTTTTTCGTACATCTGAAAGAAACTTTACAGTTGGTAGATTAATAATACAAAGCAAAAATACAAAAAAATAAATATGCAGTGGTCACACATGGTGAGATAAAGAATTTCAGCTCCAATGAAAAATAAAGGATGTCTCCATGCTAAACTTAAAAAAAAGCCAGTCAATTTCTCAGAAAAATTATCTGAGATGTAGAACAATTTCTACTTCAAGTGAGGAAAAAAGTCACAATGTAAGGAGCCTAGACTAAGGGAGCAGTGAAGAAAGAATATTTGGAAACAAGCAGCAAAATTACGTGGAAAGAAATAGTTAGAAGGAATAGATTACTCTGAAGAAGAGTGCCTTGAACCTGGTATGCAGTAATGATTTGGTTGCTAGTTATTATTTGATAAAGACATGGACAAGAATGGGTCATTCTCATAAAAGACCATGCTGTGGGTGCTGATCTTTGCTAACTTTTCCATTTTGTATGACGTGTAGTTCTCTTGACCAAGAAGAGTTTCCCATCAGTCATTTTCTTGAGTTTGTCCTCCACATGCAAGTATGTGGACAGCCAGTACAATGGATTGACACCAGAGAGAAAACCTGTGGGCAGGACACCTGTCTACAGGGGCAGCTCCCAGCCACAGCCTCTGATCCCACACCAATTTCTCTGTCTTGCATCCACCAAGGCTGTGAGAGCAGCAGGAGCAGCAGGTGCCCTTTTCAGTGAGCCCTGCCCCATAAAAGGCCCCATGAGAGCCTCTGGAGAGCTGGGCCCAGTGGGGCTGTGTGGGCTGCTGCACAGCTGCACTGTGGCATCCCGTGCAGCACAGCCCTGCCAGGCATCAGGGCAGCAGGGTCCCAGCAGCCTGGCTTCAGCACCTAATGCTGCTTTCTCGTCTGCCAGCAGGCAATTCTGATTCAGTCTAGCATTTGATAGTAAACAGTCAGTCCTCTCAGAGCTGTGCTCCATTAGTTGTACAACCAAACTATTGTTAAACTTTGTTTTACCTGTGGGGAACTGGCAAACATTTAGCTGTTATCCTGGAAATTCATGTTTATTCATGTTTTTCATAGCATCTGAATAGCCTGAGGGAATCAGAGAATTTGCTTCTTTTCTACTTTTTTTTTTTTTTTTTTTTTTTTTTTTTTTTTTTTTTTTTTTTTTAGTTTTGCATGCCACATCCTTGTTTTTGCAGGGTGAAGAATGTAACAACTGAAGAGCTAAAAAACAAACTTTCATTCCTGGTAATCATAAGTGCCTCCTAAATCCAGTGAGTTACAAACAACTGATATTTATTTATTGGATGTGGTTTAAAAAGAGCAGGACTTCTGGAGTTTTCTTGAAATATTGCTGAAGAAATTTATATTTCAGCTTTTCATGTGGCTTTATTTTTACTATTTTTTGTAAATAACTCATTCTGCCTGATCGTTAACAATTTTAAACTCTATTAAATAAGTTTTCTAGATATTTTAAAATATAGCAGTTATTAATTTCAGCTTAATTTTTCTGTGGACCATTGAAACTTCTGCAGTTAGCAAAGTCTTGTGTCTGCTTCTTTAATATAAAGTCCTACCGTTTTTCACTGCCTCCAATTACATACAGGTAACTTAAGAACATATGTTTCATAATACTCCTTCTCTCCCTGTTATAGCTTAAGGAAAATTGTTTTACTCTAAGTTTGTAATCAACTTAGTAATCAATTGTAAACTTGAGACTGACTAGCTATCACTTTTTGGATTCCATCAGTCTGCATCAGAATTATTTCCATTATGATAGGTGTGTTAGAAAATCTTATAATTTTCTGAGTTGAAGGGACCTTTAAAGGTCATCCAGTTCAGTTTTCATCTGTTTTACCAAAGTAAGTAGATATTTTTATAAACATTCATCTTAAGATAACAAAATATCCCGATTCTGCTGCACATTTTAAGGCTAATTGCTCTAGCACAGATCTGCCTGAAGTTATAAAAGATTAAATGGCTGTAGTAGCAGACGAAAGTAATTACTGGCATAATATTAATCTGTCAAGCTAAGATCAACAATAAGCTACTTCAAAAATTCATTTCCCGCTCTATTTGTCCATCTATTAAGTGGTCTGCAGCTTATTTCAAGACATTATTGGATTATATTAATGAATGCACATACAGTTAGTTATACACTGCATGTTTGTGTTCAAGTGTATTAGCAAAGAGTACCAGTGTACCTTCCATTCCATCCAGTTTATTACACTGCCTGTACCCAAAACTGAGCCTCTGGATTTTTGCCTTCTACAAGTGAAAAAATTTTATATGTGGTTATATACAAACAAATGGTTTCTACCTTAGAAATAATATTGATTTCTTTTTTCACAAAAATACTTTTATTTTACATAATTATTTGCCTTATCAGTTTTGTCATAGGAGATGGAAATTTTAAAGTCCTATGTTTTACTTTAAAAATAAAACTTTTAGCAGGATGTCAGCCTTTATGTCTGTATGTGTTATATTCCAATTATATTCATAAAGAAAAAGGATGTAAAATATCCAAACCACAGGCACAAAATCATGTAAAGGAGAAAAAAATGCTTTTAATCTTAAGAATAACATAACAGACTTCTGTGTTACTGCAGAAAGACAAAATATTACTGGTGAGAATCCTCCTATAATATAATATATAAATAGTACACCCATAGGATCTATCACTCTGTATCGTGAATAATCTTTGGCCAATCTTTGGCCAAAGCAGGCAATTTGTAAATGCTTTTCCTTCCAGAAACCATGCCTGGGACCCTGTGGAGAGTGGCCATCAGTCCATCTTATCTTCCAGTGCACTTGCTCAATGTGTCTCCTGTGTAAGTCAGCTATGATTAGATGCAGAAAGAAATTTAAGGGCGTATTTTTCAGTTCAGATCTCTTGTCTTCAAAGATGAAGATATAGCCTTTGAATTTGATTTGGTCTTTGTTTCTCACTTTCCAAATCTGTATTGGTTGACAAAAAATTAAATTAATTTTCACCAAATCAAGTTTCCTTTGCCTGTGAGAGACCTTGATACATGATCTCCCTGTCTTTTCTTTGATCAATGAGTATTTTCATCTCTCCTGTCATTTTCTCAAGGAGTTGTAAGAGAGCAGCTGTGCATGTGTCTGGCAGCCAGGCATCAACCCACCAGAGTCTCAAGGTCCAGTATCTGTTCATCTAAGACCACATTCCATAAAAATAACTTGATTTCCAGGAATTCTTAAAGAAATTTATTTCTACCTAGGTGTTTTCTTTCCTGCTTTTCTTTTACCTGCCAGCTGAGACAGCAACAAGTACACATTTATGTCTTTAATTATTACAGGTAATCTGTAAAATTCTAATACATTACTCTTTTTCATAGTTGGAGGTGAGTCATAATTTTGATGACTAAGTACTGAATACTCAATAACTATCTTGTGGTCTGTCTAGTATAAGGCACAGTTGCTGGTAACTGAACATTTCAGAAAAAGGAAGAAATATGATAAAAGTGCATAGTTAAAGATATTTGGTTTTATATATTTATCTGAATATCTGCTGTTAAAGTTCATTGTCTGTGTTAAAAAAACATTGCTGTTTTCCACAACTCACCTAATCTGTATGCTGACTGTGAGTTCACATTTAGCTGGTGTAAAAATGGATGGTGTGAGAGTAATAATTGTGCTCACAAGTCAGAAAATATCACTTCTAATTTTGTCTTGCTACAAGCATTGTGAGCTACCTTAGGCAAAATATGCAATACCATCATGCTTCCCTTTCCTTATACAATATCTGAATAATGATGTTGACATGGGATATTTGTTTGGAGGACTTTGTTCAATTTGAAAATCAGTTTGATATTCTTCGATAAAGAGGATTATTTGAGTAAAACCAGTTTTCTCTGTAGTAATTATGGCTTCTCTGACAATCACCTCAAAAAGAAAAATAATCTAGAAAGAATGGAATTTCAGAAATTCAAAGAATTTCATTAAACAGATTTTTGCTCTGATATTTCAAAAGATATTTCAACTTATCCTTCCTGTGTATTTTTTCTATTTTTCTGTTGAAGGTGCATTACTAGTACTGCCCTACTTTCACTTCTCACTTCACAAGGTTGACCTCATACCCTATTGTTTAATGTTAGCCATGTCATTGGGTTACTCAGCCAGCTTCAGGGCTCTACAGTATATCTGTGACTTTTTCAGCAAATGCAAAGAAGGATCCAAGTAAAATGCAGAGCAGCTGTGTCCTACATAGCACAGGTATATGCTGAAGATAAATATGAATTACCCCTAGAGAAATTCTTGTGTGTTAATAAGGGATGGGTATACTGATATAAACTGTCTAAAGCAAGCTACCATGACTAAATTCTGAATCAAGTCCTTCTGCTCCTATGACATTGTTCACCAAACCTGGGGGCAGTAGTTCAACTACTAGAAAAAGTGTCCTTCTGTTGCAGTTAATGCTTAGGAGTTTTATCACTGCTTCTTAAGAGGCCTGTTTGATGCACCAGGCTGCAAATACATCAGAGCAGCTTGGGACAGCTTTGATCAGCTGCAGAAGGATAGATGTAGCTGCACAGTCAGCCCTGCTCCTGCTGGGAGGCCCTGCAGCACCATCCCTCCCAGCTCCAGCACGGCTCTCTCCTCTGGGCAAGCTCCAGCTGAGCTCAGGGGTGAATGTTGGTGTCTGTGCTTTGTGCCATGCAGCTGCTTATTTCTGTGATTGAAGATGGCAAGTTTCTGTCTGCAAGTGTACAGGAAGGATGTACATTGCAGCACATGTGAGACTTGCAATTTTGTAAAGAAATGTCTAATATCCCAAAAGTAAAGTGATTGTGCCCTAAAATCTGGGTTTTAGCAACAGGGAAGATATATAATTTCTATGTTATTCCCACCAGTAAGTATATGATATCTTTATTTATTAACAAGTATCTGATAACAATTGGCATATAACAATAACTTTAGGAAATACAGAGGCCCTCTGTACCTTTCTCTGTAGAGGGTCTGAGTGTTAATATTCCAGAGTAATTCTCAGTGCTGCATAAGATTGATCATAATATCACCTCTATCCTCACAGAGTACATTAAAAACCCCAATCAGCCCACTAGCATGGGGTGCGTTAGTTTTTTTAATTATCAATTTTCAGTTACTATAATAAAAACAAACGCAGGGCAGAGTAATTTTTTTACTGCGACAGAGACATTAACCTGCCAGTGTAAAGAGGGTAAGCTGAAAGTTTGGATTTCAGATCCACAAAAACAGACTTCCCAGCCAGCTGTGCAGATCAGATATCATTGTGCACAGATGGATGGTTAGACAGTGATGTCATGACACATGTACAAGTGTCCATGTGAGAACCACTCCCCAAGCATTTGCATTCATATTTTACACAATCTGTAAATCCTCTCTAGAGCACATCATTCCGAGACTTAATTTTAAATTTAGTAGGTTAAAAGAAATCATTATTTTAAAAGTTATTGCTCTCCCAAGAGCCATCATCAAAGCACTCTGTTCTATACAAACTGATTCCAGAAATAAAATCATTCCTCCAAAGCACCTACAATCTACCTACAGAG
Organism: Passer domesticus; assembly: GCF_036417665.1. Lineage (NCBI taxonomy): Eukaryota > Metazoa > Chordata > Aves > Passeriformes > Passeridae > Passer > Passer domesticus. Next base: position 19,534,141 of record NC_087512.1, read on the forward strand.
TAAAAGAAAGGAACAGAGCATATGTGTGAGGTATCAGAAACAATGAGACAACAGAAGTCTCTGAATATTACAGTTTTGAGGACCAAGAAATTTTGGGCCAAATATTATATTTTTCATAATGTACTTTATGATCTATAATAATAAAAACTTTTTATTTTTTCTTTTTTTTTTTTTAATATCTGGACTTCTTATGAGCATTTGTCAAAGAAAATAATAAACTTTGAAAAAGGGGATAAAAGAAAATGAGGTCTTGTGAAGACACTTAAAATTTCTTGAAAACTTTTCTGGAAAGTCAAAGGCTGTACACCGTAGCCTCTAGGCTGAAACACTGATATTTCTGTATTTCAATCCTGCTGAATGATGCACAAATTCTAAATGGTTATGACAAGATAGTTATAGATAAAGAAATTTTTACCATATTTTAATGAAAGTAAGGAAATATTTTCAAGGGCATGCCTCAGGATTATACTCCAGTTTTTAACTGGTTCATTTAGACTAATTACATAATATACTATGCTTCTTTGGAGATGCATTTCCCTATATTTTTTATGACTTTTTTTTCTTTCCTGTCACTTCGTTTAGAGAAAATGAGCCCTGAGAGCACTTTCTGATTGTGAGAATATTAAGGGTAGTCACCGTCAGACTCTGCAACAAGGCAAAAGTGAGTTTACCAAGGGAATAAGGCAAATACGAAACTGAGCTTGGATTTTAAATAATCCGAATCCACGAGAGCTCTAAGCAGTGGGAGGCATCTGCTATTTATACTTGCTAAGCCAGGGTTGACTTGAGTTTAAGATTCAGCATAACTACTGGCATGTAACATTGGAAAAACATACAGCAGACATTTCTTTGATTCTGTGTTTCTTCCTTGATTTTGTGTTTCTCCTGTTTCTTCTCTCTTACCTAATGTTGTATTCTGCAGGTGGACCTCAAAGAAACTGACAGAGAGAGAGACATGGCTCCGACTGCACTGCACTAAGTGCACAAAAATATACATGACATCTGGTTCTGGTACCATTTATATGAGCTCTCTGTCTATTATTAAGCATAAATTGGTAGCTAAAGGAAGAAATAACCCTTCTATGAACAGGAAAAGTAATTTGTCAAAGATTTGCATTCCCATCCAGACCAACTACAGGTCTGAGACTGAATGAACGGTGACAGGAACACAGGAATTTGCCATGGTGGACCAGTGCAATGGCCTACCTAATGCAATATCCACTCACTGACATGTGGTCAGTCAAGAAGGTAGAAGTTGCTTTAGAACAGTGCAGCTGAGAAGAAGAAATGCTTATAATTTTTTCTACATAATGTTTTATTATCCAGTCAGACTTTATTAAAGGCCATTATTAGGTTTTTAATTTGTAGCAAAGGTTGAAGTTGATAATATTTGTAACTAAAAGACTGGGGTTTAGTGGTCGCTTCCCACTTGTCATTTTTGCTGTTTTTTCACCAAGCTCAAGTGGGATTCTTGATACTGATGCCTGAAAATGGATTTGGAAACCATAGGCCATCTGGATGATGCACTAGAAGGTTATTGCCTCACAAGAACACAGAAAAATGCAACATCTCAGTTCTTAGCATCTACTAAGATGTGATTTACCCACTTTGCCTTTTTGTCTGTTTCATCTCAGACTTGAATCTGGCAGCTGCTTTTTCCAGAAAAGCCTGAAACAGAAACTAATGTTGTCTCATCTGAAAATTACTTCAATTCCCACCTCTAATGGGGTGTTGTAATAGTATTGTAACCTCTGACTTTAGCAGCTGAGAGGACATCAGATGCTTAAAAAAGATCACAACTGAAATCTAGAAAAAAGTGCAAGAATAAGTGAAATATTCCAGCATTAAGGTCTGGTAATTTTCCAGCTGCCTGGACAAGCAGCATGTTGGGGGATGAGATACTTTGCTAGAGGATGCCTCTCCTGTCAGTGTATTGTGCAAGTGCAGCTGAGAAGACAGAGAAGGTAGAAATAGCATAGGGACAATTCCTCAAAGGCACTTGGGCAAAACTTGCATTGTCTGGGCCAAGGTATATTTTCTGAAAACAGGTTGCTGTGTCCATAAAACAGGTACCTATTGCTGTACTCATTCACAGATAGATTTCAGATTGAACAGGATGGAAGCAAACGCTTTCTGGTGTGACAAGGCAAGTTGTGAAAGGCTTTGGCATGTGGTGAGTGGCAGATGTAACAGGAGAGCTGCTGGTGAAGTGACAATAAAGGAAAAATGATAGAGCCTCTTCTTACTATGGCATTGAAGGTTTACTGAAACACATCATATTCTCTGTAATTGTGGTCAGAGCAGGTCAGTAGGCCTCAGATGAGCCAGGACTCTGACACAGTGCATTATCACTCATAAATATGAGTGGTAGCATTCTCATGGCATCATCACCCAGACTATTCAATAGCTTTTATAATTCAATAATGATTCAAAACATATTTATATAGTCCTATCATACAGTCTGTACTAAGAGAAATTAAATCAAAGGAAAGAAAGGCTATGTCATATAAAATTTCAAAAATAAATGTTTGGATTTAAATTCAAGATGGCTTATTGCCTATCTTCTGCTCTAAACATTAGACAGCACTATTGAAAAGAGAACATTTGAAAGTATAATCCTGTTAGTTCTCAAGGAGCTCTGAAAAATCAAGAAACATATTTTGGATCAATTACAAGACTGAATCAAGAAAGTACATCCACAGAATTAACTGAATACATTAATATTAAGGGAAAGAAAGTATCAAAACATCCCTCTAATGCACGAATGATTTGACAGTACTATCTCTGTCTGCCAGTGTGCAGGCAGATCTAGCAATAAGAAACACTTCAGAAGCTTATGGGAAAATGTTCTGTTACTTTAAGTGAGGGAAGACGAGAAAGGGACCAGGCCAAAATATTACATTGAATCACTTAAAGTATAGCGACAGCTGTGCATAATCAATATCCCAAGTAAGTAGCAGCTATATAGCTACACCATCACTGTCTTTAACACAGCTAGCCAAGACTCAGATGACTTTTCCAAAACAACAATAAAAGCAGTTTGATTTCATCGTCACCACTCTCCAGACCTGCTGCTAGAGGTCAGGTGTTAATTTGACTGAAACAAGTACATAATGAAGTTCAATCCAGCACATAAAATGTCAGGTGAAGTTTCAATTTAGCAAGACCTAAAGCCTCACTTTAAGCACATAAAAAATTCCTGCTGAGTTATGTGGCCTTTGAGCAACTCCCAAGTTGCTCAAAGTTTGAGCAAGTTTAAGCCACTTTACAGAACTGGCACTTTAAGTTCTAGGGGATAACAAAGCTGTTGTTAAAAAAAATAAAGGAGGAATAAAAAAGTAGCTTGGTTCTGTTGTACATTGTTTTTGGATCTGTAAGGATCCACATGATCTGCCAAACTGGGGAAAACACCGACCCGGATTAGTTTAATGGGCTCAGTTGTCTAGTCATGCAACAGAAATAGCATAGCCAAAGGAATGTTAATGTCTCTGACCTAACTATTTTCTTTGTTGCAACATCAGCAAGGCGCTACTGAAATAATCTCAAAGGTATTTTCAAAGGAGTGGGGTGATGCTGTTTCAAAATCTCCTTTACAATGTCCCTGCCTTTTGCCGTACCTATGAAGAAACTTCAGTGCTAACTCCTGGAGCCACACCTCTCTATCAAATACCAAAGTACTTATACTTTTGTATAATAATAATAATAATAATAATTTAAACACAAAAATGACTTTTCAATGACAAGATTTGGATTAAAACTCTTACAATCCTCTTCTATTTCTTATTATTGGTATAGGTACCATTTTAAAGGAGCCTAGGACCAAAATTAAACTGTCTTTGTGAGATAGCTCTCATTTGGTTTCTAAATAAATGTTTGTTCTGTTCAGTCTACATAAAACTTTAGGTAATTTTGAAATATATGAAATGTGTACTGCAACAGTGATTTTTTTAAATGTACATCTTCAGGTTTATTTCAATGCCAGGTCCCCAACTTGTCCTAATATTAAATTAAAAGGAAAAATAGTTTCTTTTTTCTGAGTCACTGATTGATCTTAAACTGGCACAACTTTTTAATATCAGCTGAAGTAACTGTAACTTTGAAATCTAAAACTGGTATAAACTCTCTTTTCCATAACACAGTGTAAAGTAAAGAAAAAGAAGAAAAACTGCATTGAGATGAGGGCTGCTGGATTAAAGGACAAATTTTGAAAAGACGTTTTTTTATAGGAATCAACAAATCCTGTATAGTTGTCCAAATGGAGGTTTTGAAGCTATGAGCTTTAAAATATGCATTCATAGCCTGAAGACTGCAATGCAGTGAATGACTTATGCGTGTTGCAAATTCTGAAGCCAAATGATAACTTTTGTTCTTCATTAATCTACAGTTTTTGGTTTTATATCTGTAGACAAGATTGCAACACTCAATACAATGGAGACACTGCTTATGAAAAATGCAGGGTTTTTTCTGTGGATCAGCACAGTCCATTAAGGCAGCCCAGGCCATGAAACTGTCATCCTTATTTCCATGAAATTCCCTATGTACTTCCTTTTAAAGAATGTTTTTGTTTAGTTGACAATCACAATTAAAATGGCATCTGATGTTGTAGTCCGAAAATATTGTAAAAAGTATGTAAGGGATTGGAGGAATAGAAAGGAGAAACAAATGAAGTGTTTATTAGTTGTCATAGCTTTAAAACAAGAGCTTGGAGATTTCTAGCTGCACAGGAATTATTTAAGAAGAGGTCTTACAGAAAGAACAAGGTTTTTTCCTAGGCTGAAGACTTAAGTGAGATATTTTAGACAATCTTATCATTCCTCAAATTTAGGCATTTTATTTAATTTTATCCATGCAGATTTCCTCTGAATTTGCTCAGCTTCTGAAGAAAATAGAGGAAAGATTTTTAAGATTATATTTCAAGCCTCTTTACCCAAGAAATAAAAATCATTCTGATCTGTAAACCGTAATATTAATTAAAGTACTGAAGGTACATATTTCAGTGTGTGTGAAAAAGATTATAGTAAAATTTGGCCAAATGCTGAGCACAAACCTCTGCATCTGTTAATCAAATACACATAGAAAAATGCTAAATATTTATCTGAGGCATATGTGTCCATTATAGATTTCATACCACTACTTGTGAGGATGTTTAAACAAAGGAGTGACTACTTTGACACAACACAAGCTGACCAAAGTGAGGACGATCAAAATCTAAATCAGTCTGTAATCAGGATGACATCTGAGACCAGGTATGCCTCTATATGAATGTTCTGCTAGTTTGTAAATTTACATGTTACAATAACCTTACTTTCCTAAAAGCATCCTTTCACAGCATATATAAAAAATTATATATTATGTGTGTATGTAAATGATATAGATATATACATAGTATAAAATTAAAGAAACCTTTCCTTTTGCCTTCCTTTCTTTATTTCTCTTTCCTTCGTCATATGTCCTGGCATGGTTCTTTTGACTCTGAAAAATGAAACTGCTTAATTATCCGGAGGACTTGAATTATGGCTTAATGGTATTAAGTATGACCATTTATTTTAAAGAGTCTAAATTACCCAATTCCTATGGTGGTCATAAAGTATGTTATTCTTAATTACTTCAGAGTCTTTTTAGAATACAATTATAGAAGTAGAAAATAAGAGATTTAAGGATCTGTATTTTTCTAAATGAAGGTTTTCTAAGTGAAAGCTCTGCTGATGAGTTGAAGCTAGAGATGTTCTAAGAAGTCAAGATGAAAATAGTAGAGAGGGCAAACCTATATAATAGAAATAGTTTATGTCCCTTAAATCTGGTTTTGTGTAAATACTATAAAGGAAAATTATTCAGGGAGCAAAATTCAATTCAGTAGTTTTGGAACATGTATCTGGACACAAATCATGGCAATCTTCTCACTGATTATTTTAATTTCTCATTATGTTGCAAAAAAAGTAATGGTTAATAGCTAATAACATGAGAAAATTAATTTCCCAATTCTGGATGTGTTTATTATTTACATATCTGACTACAGAGAAAGATATGTTTCTTGTATGTGTATGCAGATCAGCTGTGGTCTGCCAGTTCATGGGAACTAAGCCTTAATTTCCATATGTAGTGAAACGGAGTGGCTTTTCCAGGATGTGATACCTCACCGGATGTTTACAAGAAGAACAATGAATTAATCTAAAAGATATGTTTTGTATTTTCCACCTAATTGTTCTCAGGTGTCTATTTTTGCAACTAGTAAATTGCAGATTTAAAAAAGGAAAAAGAAAGAAAGAAAGAAAGAAAGAAAGAAAGAAAGAAAGAAAGAAAGAAAGAAAGAAAGAAAGAAAGAAAGAAAGAAAGAAAGAAAGAAAGAAAGAAAGAAAAACCACTCCACCCTCCTCACCCTTCCTCCTCCACCCCGCCCCAAAATAAAATAAAACCACAACAAACCAGGAAACACACAACAGTTTAGAAAGCTTTTTGGATGACTTTTGACTTTCGAGGTGTAAGCACGCTGCTATGGTTCTGTGCCACACTTCTGTGTTTACATTAATTACTTTTTCTATGTGAACGAAGTGGGAGAAATGGTGCAAGAAACACTGAACCAAGCACTTTGCTAAGTGAAGCACAGCCTAGGAAAGCACAGTGAAAATTACTCAGACAATGTAGGTAATTCTTATTCTACCACACCTTTGTTATTCCAATCCCAACTATCTTTTGAACAGAGCAGTCAAATTGCGTTGTATTTTGCAACCAGACTGCATGCCCAACAAAGATGAGATCAGACTCTGGACGTTTGTCCCAGGTGTTATTTGGCCTTCAGTCTCCAAGATGTCCTCACTTTCTGAGTAGTCAATCATTCATTGCATCTCTTTCACGGGTCAGAAAATGAAGCAGAAAGGACAGAAATATCTTTAGGCTTTTCAGACTTTTCTGTCAGAATAAATGAATTAGCATTAGAACGAATGAATGCAGTGGGATTCACAAACTCTTGGATCAGAACTGCTAAATTTAATTCATTTGGGTAACAGAATCAATCTTTCCTACAGCCAATGGAAGAGTCCTGAAGAGTGAGAACATCTGCATGGAAGGATTTTGCTTTACATACAGAATATGGACAGATTACCACTCAGAATTCAACTTTTGCAAAAACCAAAAGACTTACTCAGACAGATCCAATTGTTTATTTTGCAAAAACCAGAAGCAAATAGAAATAATTCTTTTTATCCTCTTGTCTGAAGCACATAGGAAAAGCCTTGCTCTTCTGTAGATTCTGCAGGTGAGGAAGGGTAGAAGCATATAGGAACCCCCTCTCAGACTTAGCCATCAAACAATGTTCCTATTGCATTACAAGAAAATTTTACTATATCTTCCCTTCTCTAAGAAATTCAGAAGTTGAGAAATACTGGCTGCTCATACCTGTGCCATGTATCATGTACAGTTTCTCAGGCAGTCATGGAAGTCATGGTAGATATTTATTTATCTTCCAGTTGATAACCATAGCTATCAAGAGATGAATAAACAGGAACAAAAGAGAAAACACTGTGCAAGACTTTTTGCCAGTTTCAAGGGTGACCTTTTTCCTCCACACGGTAATATGTAGGTATATTTTCCCAGTATTTATTTGACCATAAAATAACAGCAAACATTGCAGAAAACACTAAGAAACATTTTAACCTTTGAAGTAATGCCAATTCTAGTCTTTCCCCTGCCCATGGAAAGCAGTTACATTATCCTGAGATATACCATGTCATTTTCACCAACCTGGCAGTGTCTACTTCCACCCATCCTGCAGATCATCATGCTTTAGTTGCCAAGACTGTGCTTCAGACAGTATTTCCAATTTCTGCTGATGTATGTAGGCATTAGAATACATCAGAGAAATTACTAGTATATCTTGAGTACTTTCACATATAGGCTATAAGCACTATTGCATACAATGAAAGCACAGGATCATAGCCGTGTGGTGTTACCACTAATCATTACCAGTAACAGACCATAAGCTTGGTAATGAATTTGTAAGTCTTCAGGAAAAAGGCTTGTCAGCTCTGCTAAATCTGAACATTTAATGGCCTGCCTGCATATTTGGTTTATTTGTTTTAGCTGTGACAGTAATTTCTCTAATTGACTAGTAGCCTGTGTCTAATTTGTTTTTCTCATTATCTTTGTGTGGCACAACCACAGTTTTATACAGCTAGTGGTAACAAACAATTATTCTGTAGAGAATGATAGGTTTGTAACTCCAACAAAATGATATTGTGTAAAGAAGTAGAAGTCCAGGACTATAATAGAGACCTTGAAAAGCAGAGGCACTGGGTGCAACATAGTGCGGTGCAGGCATGTGATAATCTTGACAATAAAGACCTCTCAGCTACAAAGAACTCCCCAATGATCAATTTAGGAATAGAGTAACAAAGAAGACAGAGGAATAATATTTAACACATATGAAAGACATGACATACAATATGCTTGTATGCAGGTGTAATAGCTGTAGCAGCAGACCAATGAAGAACCACAAGGTGTTAGCACATAAAAGTAAGGTGAATACTGGAGTAAGGAACCAACAATATGAACATCATAATTCATTTAGCAAAAGACTTTAGATGCTGATAATTCACCATAAAGCACCACCACCACCACCAGAATGAAACCACCTGTCTTAGGATCAGAAAAGCAGTGATCAGGTGAACATACCACCAGGAGAAGGGGTGGAAACTAACAAGTGTGTATATTAGAATGTCAGCCATATTATTGAGACCTTTCCCATAGAGAAACAGTCTAACTTAGTTTTCTTTAATTTTATGTTATATAACAGGACATGGACTACTATTGATTAAATTCTTAAGATTTCAGAGATAGGAACAAGAAATTGTTGACTGTATATGCATACACATGTGGTGTGCTTCCTCTTAGTCCATAAACAAGATTTTATGTGTAACAGTATGACTGGTAAAAGTGGGACTGCTGCTGCTGCACCCAGTGTTGCAATACTGCTGTTCCTGAGATGCTTATCCTGGGGGAGTTATGTGTTCATCTACTATTTGGAATGCACCAGTTTATTAATTTCAATTCGTGATTAACATATCCCATATCATGAAATGTAAATGAGACCATTACACAGCTCAGTGCTGGGTTTGGTAGCTGTCATGATGAGCACTTCTAAAAGCACCTTCTCTATCAGGGCCCTCCTGAGTATGATGGGGAGAGAAATTGCAGGAGCACTGGACTAGCTCTGGCGAATGCAAACACCGGGAATGGGAACAGGAACTCTTTCATCACTCAGGACTGGGAGATGGGTCAGGTTAGCTGACTCACAGGGGTCCATGGCCCTGGGTTGAGACTTGTCATGCCTGGCTGCAAACAGTTGGCACAGCTGGCCACTTCCCATAGAGCACTGGGTCATGCAGTCACTCAAGGAAGGTTATTTACCATTCAAAGTTGGAACAACCTTCATCTGCCTAGGAAAAGCTCAGTTTGGACTATTATAGAGAGCCAAGGTAGAGGTTGGAGGATTTCCCTCTGGACATGCTGTCATTTTAGATCCAGGGGAATCCCTTTCCTCTTTCTTTCCTGCCGGGGAGCAAAAATGCTCAGACAAATTGCTTACTTTTAAAGCAAAAGTGGTCCAGAGAAAAGTCCAGAGCTGCAATACAAAAATATTATTTAATGCAAAGTCCCCAAATCTCCTTTGGAGGGTAGTTCATAGAAACTTCCTTTTGGGAATGGGTCCTAGTCCATCCTGAAAACTAGTCTGGGATTCACCTGGCAGTACACTATCTGACCTAAATCAACAGCATACCAGGAACCATGGCCCCAGTATGGATGACTACACACCTCCATCAGACCTATGGCATGACTACATTTCATTTACTAGCATAGAGACAAACACTGAGACATATTTTGTAGTGATTGATGCAGTAAGCAAATTCACTGGGCAAAATTTTTATCTTTTCCTGTAGTCTAATCAAGCCAAGCTAATATTTTGCTGGCTTCTGAGATTTCCTGGCAATGTTAGCTGTGCCATAAAATAGAAGACTGCCTTATGGCATACTTTTCTTCAAGTCAGAACTCCCTGCTTTGCTGTAGAAATGTGTAAACTACATTCCACCACCTCAGAAGCAGGGGTTAGTTATTGCTTATCATAGTAATCGATGCTCATCTATCCAAGTGGAGAGGTAGAAGAGCCTCATATAAATTTTTTTTTCTTACTTAGACACAGATGTGATGTAAAATTCCTTGTGGCCTCATATAAATTTTTTTTCTTACTTAGATACAGATGTGATGTAAAATTCCTTGTGACCTTTTCTGTGTTGTAGCTCAATTCCTAGAAATAATTCTGATACTTACACAACCCATGAAGATTAGAGAAATTACCCATTCAGGCACTGTTGGATCAAATTAGTATTTAGTTTTAATGCCTGACCGCAACAGCAATGTTTTCAGAAATGCATTTATAAAGTAGCTGTATTTGTACACATTCACAGTGTTACTTATGCACATAAATACAAGCATTACACACATCTTATAGAAACTTCTTGCCTGGCATTGTTGCTTTCCACAATCTGGCCTGAGAAGTTCTGCTTCTTTTCCTCAGGACTGTACAGAGTCTTCATCCCCTGTAAGTACTCAGAAGGAAATTGTAACACATACCTTAGGTTACAACACTTTTTCACCTGTCCAGCTCTGGCCACTAAATAACTGCAAAGCAATGATCATGAGTACAGGTCCTCATCTGTCCTGGTACAAGGAGGAAGCTGCAGCTCCCTTGCAGAGAGAGTGGTGTGTCTTTACCCTTTTTCCCATCACTACTGCGTCTGGCCAGCTGTGTCCTACCTTTTCCTATCACACCTCAGGGACACAGGAAAGGCAGCTATCCTGGAGGTCTCAGCAGAGTAGTATAGACCCATGTAGCATGGTAACGTTATCTTCTAATATTTTCAATCTTGGTGGTATCAAATAAATTTATAAGCATGACCGTACTGCATAACCCTAACACATTATCCCCTTCATACTCAGTGGCACACCCTTAGGCCCATGTTGGCACATGCTAAACTGTGCTAGAGGAAGTTCAGAAATGTCTGAATACCTGCCTGGTGTTTCTACCCTGTAAACAGTGTGCAGAAGGACGTTTGGTGGCCCAAGATACAGAGAACCTGATCTGCAGTCATTTTTCAAAGATTTCTTATATATAGGAATCATCAAGTGATGTATACGCCATGGAAGAATTTCTATAGATCTTTGGATATACCCGTGAAGAGTGGCTTTGCCAGGCAAGATAAAGCATCTAGAATATCTTATAGAATATGTGGGATATTTTCTGGAGGTAGAAGGATGGGGAGAACACCTTGGACAGACAGCTTAAATTATCCTATTGAGAAGACTAATATGTTAAGAGCTTCCAGTCTATAAAAGTCTTTGGAAATAGACCACAGGGTTATAAAAGCAGCTCAGACATATCTTTTACAGCCCATTTCTCACAGAATTGCACAAGCACACCATGACGTGGTATACATGCTCCAAACTGGATAAAATGAAAAAACTAACTAGAATTGTGATAAGCAGGTGAGGCTCTTTCCCCTTCTTTTAGAAAATAAATAAGGGTACCAAAATTATGAAAATATTTTTTGTTTCATTAATTTTGTTATTTTTAGAATGAGATGTATCTTCAAAGGATATAAAGCCAGCATTTTAAGCAGTAAATCTAAGAGCGTTATTATCATTGCATATATGTAACACTTTACAGTAAATCCTTTATCATTTCTGATTCAGAGTTACAAGGATCACACTCATTCTTCTATCCATAAATTCCTTCTGATGAGATGCCACTTATCTCTAATAGCAGGATGTTTTTAATTAAAAGGAGAAAGATAAACTGAAATGATACCTCATATCTGTTATCTTTATCACTGTGAAAGGCACATGTAATCTTTTCAACTCTAGCCAGCACAGATCACATTCTTAGTAACCAGATATGTAAAACTTAAAAATAAGTGTTTATGGAAAGCTGTCTTGGCCATATCAGTTTTTATTGAACTTATATCATAATTATACTTTTATTTCATAGCTGAAAAAATGTAATTTTACCTGGATAATATATTCTTATCTAGGACAGACATTCATTACAAATGGTTGTGTCTGCATGTGAACTACCTTTCTTACTAACTTGCAGATGTGAGTGCCAGGTAACAGATAATAAAGCAGCAACAGCAGCAACAACAACAACAAAATCTAGTGAATTTTCGTGAGCATCTAACAAATTTAGTACTGTCAATTTTTTACACCCTCTTTATCACCCAGTGATACTCTTCCAAACTACCCATATGAAAACAAACCATGTCATTGAAAAAGAAAGAAACAGTGAAAACTTGCTTTTTATTTCCTTTTGACTTAGAAGGACTCTGTGCTCCTTCTGCATAATTGCTAATAAAACACACCATTCTGAAATGGTAACATAATATCTGTTTTCCTTCATCATTATCACTGGAATAATACTTCAAAGCACACAGGGAATATGTGCAAACAGACTAGTGAGCCCCATGTATATAATCTGCTGGAGTTCAGACAAAGAGAAGGAAAATTCCTTATAATCCCCCATACCAGCAGTATCAGCACATATCTCAGGAGGCACACAGGGAGCATGCACAGAGTCTTTGTAAAAGATAGCATTTGCTGCTGTCTCTATAAAATGCCCATAATACCAGGAGAATTTAGAGGAGTCTACATCCTTTGAAGAAGAGGGTAGGGATTAATACATTCATCCTGGGAAAGATTCCTTGACCTGAGGGGATACAGATCTATCCCTTCCACTGGTCAAGATAAGGACCTCTTTACAATACAAATAGACCTGTATAGAAGGGCATTAGAGGTTTACCTACCACACTATTTGCTGAAACAGAGGCAGAAGTGCATAGCATACCTTTTTGTTTGCAAGGTTCACTTTAACATCAAATGTAGTCAAAGGTAGTCAACACTAGGTTCCAGGCCCTTCACATTTAAGTGAGTGCACTGGTGACTGTGTTCCTGATTGATGCTCCTTTAGCTCTCCTGACTCCACAGACTCTGTATTCATTTTTTAAAGGCCAATTCTGACAACAGAGGTAGCTGTTGTGTGACCTCACCACATGGAGAAGAAAGCCAAATGTACTGATCCAAGTGCCTAAGATCCCAATGGGTGATGGGAGATAAGGGGCAAGTCAGCATTTAACATCCTCTACTTATCATTTCCTCATTCATCTCAAATAGTTGAGTTTATTTTTAAATGCCCAGCCCTTCTCATAATTTTATCAGAAATCTACAAGTTTAACTTTGTGTTTAGAACCCCAGTCTGGTAATCACAGACATAAAAGCTATATGTCACACTGCTTGGCTTGCAGCCCATACAAACATGTAATACATAGTTTATCCCAAGTCCATAAAAGCAAATACAGCCAGCAAAGAAGGGCCTGGAGAATAGTAGCTAGAGAACTCAAAGTCAATTAAAAGAGTGAAAAGTTAACAGGATGAAATATTTTGCCCATGTAACTGTAGAAAAGAATAAAGAATAAATAGAGAAAGAGCTAGAGTAGCTATTTTAGAACAGAGATGTTCTAAAAGAATTCAAAATCATATATTCACTGTCCAAAGAGTCATGATCGCTTGTACCAGGCTGTCTTCTCACCCAGTGAGTTTAGGTTGAATGCAGAACTGAAGTCAATACTGAAGGCCACACTCTGTACTTTGAAACTTTGAAGACCACTGTGGAAATGGGACATTATATAAGTTTCGGTATTAAGTATATAACATTCAAAAGAAAATGAGAACAAAAATATCAAATGCAAATTCTGCTCAGCATACAAAGCAACCTCTCCCATTTATGGAGCTTTTACCTTTGAACCTAGCTGAGGCAGCACTTCAAAGACAGCTCTTATCTGGGGCAGCCAAATATCACTGCTATGATAATACAGACTGTCTTTGAAAAGGAATAAATGGAGAGGTTGGGGCCTGGTTGTGAGGACATCCTTAGTGTCTTTTATTCACTTTATTCATGGTGAATAAAATTCAAAACACTACAGAAAGGAGATGACCCAATTAACCACCCCTAGATTTACAGGATCATTAGAGATACGTAGGACTCATACTTGCCCTCTGCCCAGGGTTCGTGCCAAATCTAATTACCAAGGATTTTTATAAAGCCATTTTGAGTTATTTGTTGCTGTCTCCAAACTTACTGTCTAGTAACACACCTGAAGTATTTTTCTGCCAGTTGAAACTGGAAACTTCCATCCAATCAGAACTCACTTAGAACCTAGTCTTGACTTTGCCTCTTATACACTTAGAACCCACTTGCATCTTCACAGTGCTCCTCATTCAACAGGAAACTGAATTCTACCTCTGAGCATTCTACTTTGAATATTCTACTCTGAACTAGTAGACAATGCCATGACTTGCCCAAATTTCACATCTGGAGTTATTATTGCTTTTCTGTGATCTTGATGTCTGCTGCAGATAATGTACTTGAAGTTTTATTCTTGGCATTGATTTTCTTAATGTTAGTCTGTCAGTCTGTTCTACTGATTACTTTATTTTACCCACACTGGTGGGTGTGCCAACTAAAATAAGAAAATAAATAATTTGTAATAAGGAGCAGTGACCCTTAAAGTGGCTTGAAGACCATAATGCCAAAAGTCATCTTGATCCCAGAAAAAAATGGGTTTAGACTTACTTCCAGATTTATAGGCTTGTGATCACAGAAGCTCAAGTGAAAGCCTACCCTTTCTGTCATATGCATGGAGCATTTCCATATATTTTAAGGGGTACCAGAAAAGGAAGCTCTGAGAGAATATGATGGCTTTGTGTAGAAATTATAGCAGTGAAGCTCCAGCAGCATAAAACTCTTTGAATCTTGGGAATAACATAAAGAAAACAGTTCAAGGCAGTGTATTGGTGTTGATCATGGAGAACAACAGAAATTAAGGAGAAATTATCAGACCACACAATAAGGAGCCAGTATGGAAATGAAACACGACAAAATGGGAAGGTAAAAAAGGTATAGTGGTTAAGGGTACATGAAAATGGGAGGACAGAGAAATTAAAGACATAAAATGAGAGCACTGCACTAGAAAACAAGCATTAAGAGAAAGACTGAAAAACAGCAAATTGAAAGGAATACGGAAATCTAGACAAATGAGAACTAGAATCTGGTGACATTTTTTTCCCAATATTTTTATTCTTAAGTCTGCTGATTCCCTTAGCTCAAAAGTGAAAGAGAGGAAAGGATCTTTCTCTCTTCTTTCTTGCAAGGTTGGGACTTGCAATATCCCTCCAGAGAACTTGCCTATTCTTTTGTTCAAAATGCTATAACTACCTTCCCACCTTCCCTGTCCTAGAAAACCATGAACTATGCAAACAACATAAGCATTTTAATGATGGTATGTATAGATTATGTGCAGACTACCAGCAAGCCAAGAGGAGATGTCTGTGCCTTGGCTCCCAAATAAATCCTATTTCAATATATTGAACAAAATCATTCTTCTAAGAAATGAAACTGAGAAAATATGAAATATTGATGTATTTTTACATGAAAAGGGAGTAACAATGGTAGATAAATTATATACCTTGCACTACTATCATTAAAAGGGTTATATTTGACAACATGCTATTGAATTTATTAACTGACAAGTGCAACAAATCTGGGTGGACTTAAAACTAAAGTCACAACTAAAATCTTAGCAATGTACAGATGCAATCATTTCCGGTTTGTTATCAGTAATTTTTGACTTTCCTTTGAAGTTAATCTATCCAACAAGTTGTACAAAGTTCAACAGGGTTTTTCTTTTCAGAAAGGACAAAGCCCCATTTTTTCAGTATTAAGTTTGACTTTATTTTAAGCTTTTTCTTACTGATCATACATATTTGGAGTAAGTAGTGAGTTGCAGATGCTCGTGGAAAGAAAAAGAACACCTTTCCTAATCCTTTCAAACATCTAAAAGAAATTCAGATTACTTCTGCTTTAGTAGTCCTTTTCCCAAGCCTTTAGAATATTCAATAAAACATACCATTTTATTTTCTCAGTCATGAAGAATAAGGAAGTCAAAACAGGACTTATAATTGGTATCTGCCTTTAGGGGAAAGCTTTGTTTTAAAGCTGGGGATATTGAATCTGTTCAAACAATTAACTGCCTTCTCTTACAACTTGTTCTGAGCTTTGAAAAATTTTTCCCCCCCCCAGGTTTCAAGTACTTTGCCCTGGGTTTTGATGGGGTTTTTTGCAGGTTTCTCTGTAACCCACTGCTGGCATGCAGAGAAGAGACACATTCACCTTGGTATTTTTCTGTCCTGTAAGATAGTATCAGAGATTTCCTCAGAAAATCTTATCCCCCATGTTTCTGATACAGGGCTGTTTAGCAGTATCAAGATCCCTTTCACTAAATCCCATTACATTCCCTTTTCACATCTCAGTTTGCATATTTTGTGAGAAATAGAGAATATCTCTAGGCACAGAAAAATGATACTGAAACCAAAACTGGAGAAAAATAAAATAAGTCAATGAAAGTACATTTCTAAAAGTCTACCGTGCAGCAACAGACAAGGAGAAGGGACATTTTGCCATTTTATTTTTTAATTTACTTTTAATTTCATGCAGTTTTGTGCTACAAAATGGAAGCAGCTTCCTTATAGCTGGTTTAGGATTAGCTGATTTGCTGCTCATTGTGTGAAAAAGAAGATTTTACTTTAGAACAGCATAAGAATTTTCAGCAGCTTTATCTTATGTGAGATACTAATGGAAACATGAATTTTTTGCTGTGAGGTAACACCTTCTGAAAGAAATATATTAATTGACCTTCTTGACCAATCTACTGTGTAGAGGTAAAATGCTCAATGATGTTTTTATTCTTAAAAATATATTACATTTGGAAATATAAATGAGCTAAATGAATAATGTTTTAACACAATCCTCAGATAAGACAAAGTTAAACTGGAAAGGTTGACAGAAAAATATACAAGGTTGAGGTAATGGATATGTGAGCAAATCTGTCTGCAGTCTGAGTTGTTTCAAGATATTGTGGTTTACATCTTTTTCTATAGTGTTTCACAATATTAGTACTTCTAAAGCAGCTCAAAATAAACACCTGAAGTAATTTTCACTGTAGGAGAGAAGGCACAATATTGAAGATACCACTAAAATTATGGAAAACAGGGAAGAAAACTTTTGACTAAGTTATAGAATAGAGTTCATAATGATATTTACTTTTAGAATCCATTACAAAATTTGTAGGAATCTTGATCACAGTCCACAAATAATTTAAATGTCATGGACCACATTATTAGTAGCGATACAATGATTTCTCAATGTAAGCATGTCTTCAAACTGAAAAATCTTTCTGCTGCATACATTCTGTGTGTTCTGGATTTCCAGTGTACCTAGAACAGCTACGAGCTGATAAAGTTTAAAAAATAATAAAAATTAGACAGAAAAACAGATCTACTCTTGCTTAAATACAATCTCATTAGTAAAGTGAAAATTTATTAAAATCTTATTCAAACTGTTGCAATTAGCAAAATGAAGAATATGTCTGCACATATAAATATGCAGTGCAGAGCCATATACCAGTATTTCTTTGACCTACAGTGAGAAAAATTTTCCTGATTCAGTAAATAATGAGGAAGACCCAAAGCCTTGCAATAAAAAATCACTTCTTTTTCTCAATCACAATAAATATGTTCTGTGGGTTAATAGCATTTTTGTCATTATAGAATCATATCAAGTAATTATAGATATGCTGTGCAATAAATCTGATAGCTCTCACAGTCAGCAGTCAAGGCTTCTCAGCCTAAAACCAGAGTAAAACTTTGATATGGACAGTATGGTTTTTTTTCTTTGGGTTGCAGATGTTGTTACAAACTCCTGGCATTCACTGGTCTGCTCTGAACTGGAAGAGCAAATCTTGCAGGTGTAGCATTTGTGCACCTCGGAACCCTTGTGATGAGCCCAAGTGTTTCTGCTAGCCTGAACTTAATTCAGTCACAAAAATAGCTTGCCCTTTCATTCCTGAGAAGCAAGACATCTCATAAAAATGTTCACAATCTGCTACCACCCTTCAGGGACAGGTTTTCAAACAAGACACCCAGTTTGGTCTCAGAAAATCTTTGGGCCCTGGTTCAGACTCAGAATGCAGCTTTTGTAAAGCATGCAGATGAGTGCCAGAAAACAAAGGTTTTGCTCCTGGCTGACTTTTGACTTTATGCCCGGTTTTCTGCAAATCCAATTTGACTTTCTGTACTTAAGGTCACCACCTATAAACACAATACAACGCTTATCTGCCTAACTTTATAGCTCCAAATTTTAGCATGGGATAGCATCAAAGGCAGTTAATATGGAAATTACTGTACTTGTGAACACAGAAATTATTTATTCCTGTTGCACATTTCGATATCTATTGCCAGACAGCAGTGTCCAAGAGTGCAACGTGGGCAAATCTGTCTTTGCTGCAAATGGTCCTTCTCATTTACC
Organism: Passer domesticus; assembly: GCF_036417665.1. Taxonomy (NCBI): domain Eukaryota; kingdom Metazoa; phylum Chordata; class Aves; order Passeriformes; family Passeridae; genus Passer; species Passer domesticus. Next base: position 19,552,604 of record NC_087512.1, read on the forward strand.
TTCAAAAAATACCAAGGATTATGCAAGTAATCTGAGATTCTTCTGAGAGATTTCAAACATAAAGCATTCTTTTTTTTTTGCATGAGTGTACTTTGCTGACTGCTTCTACCGCTGGTTTTCTTTGTTTGCTTTTTTTTCCCCCTTTTTTTTTTAATTCTAGTAAAAATCAATGACAAAAAGATAATTGAAAATGATCAGGAAAAATATGCATACTTGTTTTAATAGTATAAATAAATTGATTGAAGTCTGTAAAACAGCTGCTGCACTCAGGGATAGCTAAGGCATTTTTCTCACAAGAAATGGTCTCTATGCAAAAGAAATAATCAATCATCAGATTGATGCTGCACCTGTCTATGCTGAATACTTGCTTCAGTGATCTCATTTTACTCCTGCAGATGACACTGTCAGGAACAGGTGTTCTAAGATTGTTTAAAGAATCACGCACAAAAGTATCAGTAAAAACAGTTTAATAGAAAAGTGACAGTATGACTAAGTTAATTGGCAATCTTCACTCTACTTCTTACTAGATAGTTAAAGCACACTGAGGAAAAGCAAACAAAAATCCAGAGTCAACCAATCCAAACCCCCCCAAAAAACTGGAAAGGAGCAAAGCAGGTGGTAAGGGAAACAAAAGAATAGAAAAGATAGTAAGAATAGTAAGGATAAAAAGGAATATGGCCTAAAGTAGGATAAAAGGGAATCATAGCCTCAAGGTCTAACAGTACTTAATAGCTCCTTAAACCTACGAGCATTTAACTTAACTTATAGCTTAAGGTAAATGATTTAGCAAAGGACTCATAGAGGATTTACTATACCACACCAGTAACTTACAGACCTAACTTACAAATCTAAAGTACTTAGAGAATCTAGGAGAGCAGCATTTCTTGGTACAGAATATGCACACTTGCATGCACACAGACAGAAAGAGCCTGTACAAGGTGAAAAATTCCCCTCAAAATAATGAAATACCCACTTCAGATGCCTTTGTGAGGGGTGGAGCCTCAAGGAGTCGGGGCTGTCACTGTTCAGGGATCCTCAGAGTACAGCAAACTTGGGAGTTCCCTGGCTCTGAGAGGCCCCACTCACAAGGGCTTTGCTGGCCACAGCTGCTGCTCCAGGAGACCTCAAAGGTCTCGCTTTGGAGCACTGTTTGTAGGGATGCAAGAGAGGGGCTTTGGAACATAAAAATGTTCTATCCTGGCCACACTTTGGATTGGAAACTTTCTCTGAAAGTGTGAGAAGAAAACATATTATTCCACTTGGGTTCTTAGGGAAAAAATTTGCAAGCTTGATCATTAATAAAAAAGAGCAGGAGCTGATTAGATATCACAAGTTCCTGGGAGCAGACAGCATTTTTGATAAGCTTTAGATGAGTTCAGCCTGGATACTATTCATCAAGATCCATTTAAAAAAGTTTTTATCCTGACATTAGGAATGAGGAATGTATCATCAACACAATAATCCATTGCATGTTAGTAGCACTGTATCATATTCATATAGTAAAAAAAATTGCATATGAAAAAATAATGTTTTAATGGCACTGATTTGGAGTCTGTAGGCATATATGATTATATGCTAATGTAGAAAGAGAAAGGGACTTTTAATACCATTGTATTATTAATATAGAGAACTAAGTAGCCTTAGTGTTTTGATGCTTCTTTAAAATTCATAAGATCCTCTGATAAATTTATTGGACAAAAGTCTGAGTTTGTGATAGGTCAATACAAAAATAACTTGTTTATCCTTCACAAGGTGCAGTCTAAAAAAAACCCAATTTCCAGTATATTACTTTTTGCATTGGAAAGAGAGGTGTCCCAAAGGCATGTTTAGGTGAAAAGCTACATGTGCTCTGCAGCATTGACTGGAATTCAGGACACTTAGGCTGATATTCACATTCCTAAATTTTAGACACCTGACATTTGGACTTGTGAGTCTAATCTCAAATCTAATCTCACTTGTGACCTTGGAATATTTTCATAATCAATAGAAAATAGCAGAAATACGGCCAATTAATTTACATATCAATTTTTATATGAAATAAGCCTTCTTCTGGAGGAAATTTCTCGGGTAAGTAGCCCAGACCTTGATATTTAACTTTTATATATTGAAAGTTAGGATAGAGAATTGCACCATTAGTTAAAATTACCTTTTCTAGCCTGAGTTTAAAGAAAACCCAAAAAGTCAGAAATTGAAAAGTGCTGTGTTTCATCTTTCTAGAATTTTTCATTCTAGATTAACAGGCACTCTATGCTGAAGAATTATGGAAATAAATTGCCAGACAAATCTACTGAAACATCTTCAATAGAGTTCTAATAACATCTTCAGCAGAGTTCCAATTCTGTCTAGCGGTAAAGAAGCCTTTTATCTTACAGAAATTGCTTCAATAGATTTGCAAAAAGCTACTGCAATGCTTCTCACTTTTCATGTATTAGGAAGTAATTTCGTTGTGAGAATACCATAATTTTTTTCTGTGCTGTTTTTTTGCATAGACACTACCAGTTATTTTAAAGACAAGACTCTTGTCAAGATGGACGTTGTCCAGCTACTGTGACTATTCATAAAGTATTGTTTTTGTCATAAATCCATCATTGTCAATGCAATGGCACAAATATGGAGTGAGATCATTGTGAGCTATGAAATCACTTCCTTCCTCCATCTGTTTGCAACATCTATGACCTAACTCCACAAGGATAAGCGCATTTGTCTGAGGACATCAATGAGCAGACAGTGGTGTGGAACCTATGATGTATTACACAGAAAAGGATCCTGTATGGCTTATTTACATGATAAAATAAAGACATAATAATTGTTCTGAGATATTAGAATATGTCTTAAAACTGCTGTTGGAATTCAGATGTTATCTCTCTCTGTTCTTGTGAGCTATTGATGGATAACAAGTTTTGGGTTTTTCAGTATGTTGAAGACAATAAGATATGAAAACAAATCCATGTAGAGGCCAGGTGACTTGAAAACTTGACCTGTTGATAAGTTGAAGAAACTTATTTCACTCAGCATTAAGAAATGAAGGACAAGGAAGCACCTCAGTAACTACTAAAAGGTAGGCTGCAGAGGAGACAGTCAGATTTTCTCTGTCATGCACCAGGATAGGGTAACAGTCAATAAATGCATGAAGGAATGAGGGAAATTTCAACTGGATGTGAGGAAAAATATGTGTACTCTGCCAGCATATGAAAAATGACAGACTCTGTAGCATTCCCATGCTCAGAGACAATCAAAATCCGTCTCCACCATCCTGAGCAACCTACTGCCTGTGTCTGCTTTGAGCAAGCAGGGACTGCATTCAGTGGCCTCTTCCAACATGAATTTGTCATACTATACATATACATATTAATAATCACTTACTCTAATTATATACATACTATAATTACTTTGTCATACTATACATACACATATTCATGCCATATGCCATTCAGACAGAGAATGGGTGCTTGGCTTGAAAAACCCTGCCATTCTTGAAAGATTTACGAAGACTTTAAAATCATTGGTTTACATTTAGATAGAAGAACTGCTTACCCAACAGTCTTATCAAGTTCAAGAATATAAATTGTTCTGGATTGTCTGCAAAATATCAAGGCAATGATAATCAACACAGCATCAGAGTTAATGAAATAAAAGAATCCAATAAATAATACATGCAGATTTACAAAAATTTGAGGGTTTATGCCTAAAGGATCTGTTAGTTATTATTGCATTTTATGCTTAACTAGCATTCAGATTAAGTATAAGATACTGACTAGAGAAATATCAGGATCAAAACTGTCTGTATAATTATTGTATGTGTCTTTTTATAGTATGAAGACGAAGTTTAAAAGGAATTTTTAATTAGGTACTTACCTTAGTAATTTAATATAGCAATTAAAATCCTTAATGGAACACAGTATTTTTCTTTTGAATCCCTTCCATTTTCATTCCACTTACAGAGTGAGAAAAGGGGATTTCTATTTAATTATTTTTCCTAATTATTTTGTGTATACTTTATTAATCAATGACATCATAGAACCTGTATTTAACAGTGGTGGTTTTGATCATCTGTCCTTGTGAAATTTTAGATTTTCATCCTGTTATGGCACACATAAGAAAATGAAAGCATGTTTATATTTGCTATCTTGATAATATGTAATAGTAAGACTTCATTTGGTAGCAGTAGGATATGCAGTGTGAAGTGACAAGTTCTTAAACTGACAATGGCTCTTACATAAAAAATTCAAATTAAATATGACCCATATTGAAATACCTGTAAAAAATGATGCTGTGTTCTGTACAATAAAAATATCTTGATGAATATGTTTGTACATTAAAACAAAAAAATCCTACATAACTTAATATCATAACATGTCCAAAAAGATGACATCTCTGTCCTTATAAGTACTAGAAAGCCAACAGATTTTATATAGAAGGGAAACTAAAGAAAAGAAGTCACTAATATCTTAAAATAATCTCTTTGGATTTTCTGTTTTGCATCCATATTATGGTACTAATTTGGCATTAAATCTATTCATGGTTGCAAGTAGATTTTTTTTTTTTTTCCCAGAACAAGTTATACTGTCCACGGCATTGTTTTGGTTCCTGTCAGGTGAGTAGAGAAGTCTGTGAGTTTGCTTCTCTCTCCTGTTTCCTCAGTTTCACTGAGTTTACAATTTAAACACCTTTAGAATTTCAAAGTTCATTTGAAACTGTTTGCATGGCATATTCAGCCTATATTTGACTTTACAGAGATATTTCAGGTGAATCTACAGTTTCATGTCCTTTTACTATGGTTATTTCACATGGTTTTTCATTCCACATATTATTAAATCCCTTTTAGTATAATCCTCTTTAAAAGAATTATTATGCAATCAGGTTAAATGGCATTTTTTGCTAATGCAATGGTTATATCAGTTTGAGCAAAATCTGACAGTCCCGACATGATCTGTAACATATTTCAGTTTTCACACTACTTCAGATTATGAAGGCGGCTCCTAACATAGCATTGCCCATCCTGAGAAAGTTAGAAGTTTCATCTGGTGAGCCATATTTCAATTTTTCAGACACTTAAAACAACTTTTAAATTAAAGACTTATCCATGAGACCACCTGTCATATGTAGAACTTCTAAATAAAAATGTGCAATAAAGATGGGGTAAAAGGTAAAGGAAGAAAGGCCTGAAGTCTGCACTTAGAAGCCAAAGCTTGGTCCCTATTTAGGGGCTGTCTGGAAAGAAAATTGGTTTCTGGTGATAATTTAACTCCCTTTGTTAAGAATATCCAATGCACAAAGAGTTTGAGTACAATCCTTCTCCATCTGTCATCCCCTTCCCCAATGTCCCTTACTGTTTCAGCCTGATGCACATTCCATTACATCCAATCACACAAAATATCTGATGACCTTGATATAGAAGCCATTCACAGCTAGGAGACATGTCTGCAAAAACAATGATATTTTATGAAAAGGAGATTATGGCTCCTTTATGACTAGAGTATAGCTCTAGTCATATTATTTTAACTGGAGCAGAGTGCTTTAAAACAGCAGTTAGGTAATTCTGCTTGTCCACTGACACTCAAGAGATGCACCTATGAGAATACCTTTCCTCTTCCACAGAACTGCATATGTTTTCTGTGCAAATGTTGGATTAAAGAAAAAAAAAAGGATGGGAAGGGGCTGCACAGTGACCAGGCCTTGTCACTGCACAGGCTCAGAGTGCACCGTGCACCCAGTCCAGAGCTTTGGGCTCTTCCATAGCCTGCGCCTTAGCAATGTGCCACAGTCCCACAGCACTGCTGGAAGGGTACCAAGGTGCATCTCAAAACAAAGTAAATCCTGATTGTCCCAGTCCCTGCAGGATTCAAGAACATTATCAAATATCAGAAGCTGGCACTTTCACCAGCTGGGTAAACTCAACCATTTTCTAATGTAATTTGCAATGCAAATACATGTGGATTTCCATTCTTTGCATCCCAAAGTACTGAAAAAGGCACATGCAAATATTTAAATTCTAATGTTGAATTTTCCCCCTGTTCATTGAGTCCTGCATTTTTTACACCCAGCTTGGGGAACTAAAATATTTCTAATATAGCTACTCAAAACCCCACTACACACAGTGCATATGAAACAAATTGCACAAGTGGAACATCATTGTAACTGCCACTGAATAGATTACCCTTTTTGTTTGTGAAGTGTACTTGAGAAAGAGGCAAAATGTTGTGAGAAGCAAGCACACAAAAGAAAGAATTCAATTAATTTTTAAACAGTCATGTTGGGGCAGATCACTAATGTGGAAACCCCTGTAATCTCTGCTGTGTAACCAGGGGATTTCCCAGCAACCTGTTCTAGCTGAAGATGAGCACAAGGTTCTGAGAAATGAAAGAACAAAATTCTTCCTTTCTGCTTTCCTTTTGAGGATTTTCATAATCCTTGCTGAAAGAGGTTCATATGCAATACACCTTCAAGGACGTAAAAAATTGCTTATTAAAGGAAAAAAAAATAAAGGAAAAAGAAAATGAAGCTTGTGTGACCTGCTTAATGCTGGGTAGCAGTTTTGTATTAGAGAGCAGACTGCAGCCTACAGCTCTCATTCAGACTGAAACATCTGAGCAGATGAGGGCAGAGAATTGCAGTGTCTGGGTCAGTTGGAGCAAAACCAACAGTATTGCGCGAGCACAAGGGACATGAAAAGATTAAGAAGATGAATTTCTGACAGCAAGGGAAAGCAAGAAAATTACAATGTGTTTCTGCAGGTAAAATGCAAGGTATCACCAGTACATAAGTGCATTTGAGGATGACAGCATGTCTCAAAGGCTCTTTTTGGGGGAGAAATGACATGTGGAACAGAAGTTCTATGAGTAGGTGTCAGGCAGTAGTAGAGCCAGCATCACTGTGGGGGTGAGTATGAGTATCAGCATTAGGGATTATAAGAGGGAAGATAATTTTCACTCCAGGAGAAAAAAATATTAGGCAAATAAAGAGAAGCAACAGAAGGCAAAAAGAATAGCGGGGGGAAACTGGGGCTATGCAATTAGGTGTGGAATAAATGTGCTCCACAAAAAGGCAGCTGACAAGAAGATACTAATACTAAAGATATTAACTTAAAGCCAAATCACAAATCAAAGGAAGAAGCAGCAAACAAACGTATCCCTGTAGAGGAGAAAAGTAATGCTGGAATTAGAACAAATCTAACATAAATATGAATGAGAATATAATGAGACTGCAGCAATCATCAGGAATTATTCCTTATAGTATTTAGGTAGCTATGCAGGATTTTGAAAATGGAGATCTCAGTCTGCATAGAAAGCATCATATAATACTTGGGTAACAGACCATTTCCCTTTATCCCACTGCCTTTCATGTTTGCGTTATACAGTCACACCATGAAGTACAAAATTCATCCCCCACCACTAATGAATTATCTATACTAATTATATATTGAGTTTTCTGAGGCAGTGGGGTCTTCGTCCTAGAGCTATGTACATAAATAAACATTTATGTGTCTATTTAAGGGAGAAAATGTACCTGAGATATGCATTTCATAAAGGTACTAGGGTGAAAAGGATGACATTGTCAAGAAATTGACAATGTCATCCTTTTCACCTGGTTGTATATATACAACTTAAAATTATTTAAGTTTTTTTAAATAATTATCAAAAGAAAGTCACTACCTGTGTTAATTTTCTGTGATGAAACAACTGGTTTCATTTGTGCAGACTTTGTCATGACAGGCAATTTCAGCAGATACAAGGCATCTGCCAGCACCCTTCAGGATCTTCCTGACAAATTGCTTGCCTGCAGAGTCACAAAGAGCAGGCTTCACCTGCCAGAATTACAGGTAGCACAACAACATAATCATGCCTCCCTCAGCTCCTTCTCTTGCCTCTGAAGAATGACTGTCAAAACCAGAGCACCATTAAGGCCATATCTTCCATGTGAACTCATTGCCTGTTCGTGTCTCACCTCCTCTGGCCCTGTTGAGGTGGCTGTCCCACCCTGCCGCTGCCCAGGCTGGCACTGGGACTACTACAGCAGGAGCAGAGTCAGCCCTTTCCAGCAGCACCTTAGGAGGAACCTGTTAAACAGTGTGAGTTTCATAATTGAATAGTTTTTGCTGTCTGTTGGAAAGATTTATTTCTTCATATTTTGGTTTAAATGGGGAGGGATTATTTCATTGTTACTCTAGAAAGCAGGGCTCATTTCTCTGTATTTCAGAGCAGAGGACATTGAACACCTGTGCAGCATGTAAAGTGTTAGGAAGATCAGGCAGTACCTTAAAGTTACTTTTCTCCTTATGGCACATAATGAATGGGATCTGCTCCTTCAGTCCTTGGGAGGCTACAGAATTCAATTACTCTCCTCTATTTCAAAGAGCACCAGCAGCAAGATACTGCTTCTGACGCAGTGTTTCCAGGTGTGAGCATTATTGGCACAGCCTCGTATTTCTGGGCCCTTACATGGGACTAAAGAGACATTTTAATCAATCATTTGAACATTTTTTGTGAGAGACACAGATTTGCACCATGTTGACTTTAGGATAGGATTCACTGGTCCTACAGACAGATTTAAGAATGGAAAAGACAAAAGCTACTTCCAAAGCATTTTATGACTGCTTCTCAGCTGTCTTTGCTCATACCCTTCAGAAAGGGTTATGCTTGTATGCAATGCTAAATGGTGGTGCTACTTCAGCGGAAGGTACCAAACTGTGCAAGTGTTTCCACTACAGGCCAGGGCTAACCTGAGACATTCAGCCCATAGGAAAGGTATTTCCTTTGCAAATCACCAGCAAATGTTACTGTTTTTACAATTATAACTAATTAAAGGCAGAATCTCAAGGTCAGTAGGAACTGGAATAAAATTTTGCTGAGGATTAACATTTGTAAAGATAGCAATCTTTGAAAAACCTGCATCAGTGTATTTTGAAGAAAGCAATTTTTTCCTATGAAAAGCACATATATGATCCCTTAGGGTTCTTTTTGGCCAATGGTGTGCTGAACCTGAGTAGAAGACAAATAAGTTGAATTTGAGATTAATTCCTGGAAACGCAAGGCCTACAGACATTCCTGTTTGTTTCAACAGTTGCAATGTAGAGAAAGTCCAGCTCCTGAGAGGTTTTAGCATAAATATGAGACTTTCTAATAAATTTCATGGTACTATTTGCATTGTGGCATATCTTGGAGCTCTGTTCATTTACTTGTACACCTCACTGTGACAGACACAAATAATGAAGGAGGCAGTGCCCCCAAGAAAGGTTGCACTGAAGAAGACAAAAAAGTCACCTTTGCAAGATGGAAAAAACAAAATATTATCAAGATTTTAACAGATTATAACAAAAAGCAAGGCAGATTACTGAAACAAAACAAAACAAAATAAAAGAGATTGTTTTTTTATTATCTTAATAATGTATTTCACTTGCAAAATGACATAGTTTTAACCCTCTGAAAGATGAGACTTTCAGATAATTCACTGTGTAACAGGAGCAGCTGTAGGCCAAGGAGGCGCAAGTGGGGGTGGCAGATATCTACAGAGTTGTATGAAAATCTTCTTGAGAGAATAGAATCTATTCCATCTTTAAAAAATCAATTAAAAAGTGGTTTAATCATCCTCAAATTATTTGCATATACATGTATGTATATGTATACATGCCTCTCATGCTTTATATTCTTTGACTAAGAAGAAACCCAAGGACTGGCAGAGCATATTTAGGAGAATGACAGGGAAGTCAGTTTCACGGGGTGGTGGGGAACAAATACTTAATGCAAAGTTTTCATTCCCCATGAAAACTATCAGTATTGGTTTCAGACCACAGTACTTTTCAGCAGCCTGTTGGTATCCCAAAACTCTCTAAGTTTTTTGGTAGGTACACTATGAATTTAAAGAATATATGACCCAATAAGTAGGTTTTACCATCTTCTTCAAAAACAGAAATCATAAGGGACATGCTATTCCTTTCAACAATCACCTGCTGTGCCCACCATGCTGCAGGCAGATGTGTATGAATTAAGCACAGATTTAGAAGCAGCCCCTTTATGGTGCAACCATGTGAAATATGACTCAGACTCCGCTCGCCACTTCATGATTCACAATGGTGAAGCAGAAATCTTTGAAGGCCATGAATACTTTAAAAAATAAAATCAAATTTTCTCCTCAGTCACCTGATCAGTTTAGATCTAAGAAAGTGCCACAGCTGAACTAAGCAAGTCACACAGAGCTGAGGACATGCCTGTTTATCTGTGTCTTGTGTACACTGAACCTTGAGAAACTGGAAGTTCTATGATTGTATATTTCTAAATAGCTCCCATCCAGGCAGGTCGCTTTAGCCTATCGGCACCCACCCAGGTAGTCTTCCTCTCAACTGCAAGGCATGAAACCCAGGTGATATAAGAGGTCCTCCATGGTAAAACATATATGAGATCAAGTGAACCTGAAATCCAGATCTTAACTAAGTTTGTCTACTTTTCCTGCAGCAACAGCCACTTTAGGCACCGAACTAAGAAAGCTGGGCTTCTCTTTCCTGTGTAGCACCCAGAGATCTGCTCAAACTGCATGTGGTCAGTGGTCTGAAACTCTTGTGAAGAGTCTTACCTACATCCTCTTCCCTTGTCCAACAGGTAATCTCAAACTCCACCAAGTTATAGGTTTGCAGAAAATATGAAAACACACTTATGACAGTCATCAGTAAAATAATTGGAGGACGACTCATATAACTCAATCTTATCCTTATAAAAAAAAATAACAAAAACCAGCTAATATTTCTGGAACTCTACAAATCCACCTCTGCACTGGCATCATCACCAGGCTCAATTATCTAGCTCATGAGAGTCACCTTGCCATATCTTCGTGTCCAGAGGCAGAGCAGACACCCATGACACAGTATTAACTGTGCAGGTGTGTGAAGTTCTGGCAGGAGAACGAGAACATCTGTATCAGCTGTAAGAGAAGCTGGAGTGTGATCCAGATGAAACACAAAACTGCCTAATGTGGCAAAGCCCTGACTTAGAAAAGTACTGAAGTAAATGCCTAAGTGTAAGACTAGTACATAACAGAAACAAAATCCGTGGACCTATACAAAGTATAATTCATACACATGGGGACTACATGGCATAACATATCTGGTAAAAGGACTGAACATTAAATACAGTATTTTAAAATTGTGTGGTTTATCTCAAGTGAAATAGGATCTTGTTTAATTTCTTTTATCGGAGGTGGGAAAATTACATTTAGTGTCCCAAATGAGATCAGCAGTTTTGAAACTTAGGTGATCCTAATCTTCTTTCATAACTCTGCTCTGCCCTGGATATTACCCCCGACCTCTCTGTCACAGCACTTTAAAAATGTGTTACTGCTGAAATCATTACACTTCAGACTGAAGCATGAATGTGTACCAGCTATTCTCATTGGCCTGTAATGCTCAGAGGTCCTCTCTGAAGGGTCAGTTACATCTCCCACAGAGACTGAGTAACTGCGACAAAAAATACAGCAGCAAAATTATAATATAAACTTGTTTTAGGCCTCGGGTGAATGTCTACAAGTTAGATCAGCATTGGACATACTGTAAGAAACATCCTATAAATAGCTGGGAGAGCATTCAGCCTCATGAGAAGGGAAAGAAATGGAAATAGGGCAAATGGACCCAAACCAAAACCAAATCTTACTATAGTGTCTGTGCTTTTTGTGAAATTTCATTTCCCTTTTTTTACATATGGAAACACTTTTCTCTGAGTCCCATGCTACAGGATAGATTTTCAGCTCCCTTGTGCAAAAACAAAAGCGAAGCTGGTGTGACACACATTCTAGCAGTTGAAAAGCCACTAAAAATTTTAAGACTGATTCTGCAAGGCTATTAGAGACCAAAAGGAAAGGTTCATGAACTGTAAGCAGTCAGCCTCACTTGCATAGGCAGTTATGACAGAGCTTGGTTTCATGTGAAACCTCCCATCGCATCAAATCAAGTCAAGCTAAAGCTCTTTGGTACCTTATAATACATAATGAATAAAGGAGAGGTAAAGACAGAATCCATGGAAATACAGGAAACAAAAACAGTTCTAGAGAAAAGAAGCCTTTCCTGCAATCTGATGCTTGTAAACAAATTGAGAGCCAGTACTGTTTAAACATTTCTCTCTCAGACCCACCTGCCTTTGAATTCCGGTGGGCAAACTGAAGGTACAGCACACTTGAAGGACCTCAGAAGTGGGGAAAGGAGAGAAAACAGCAAAGAAAGCAATTTATAGGAAATGTTCAGTTACATCCTAAGTGGGGGAGCAAGCTATCCTCAGGCCTCTGCTATTAACAACAGATGTCTGTCTTTGGTGTTATCTGCACAGGCAAGCACAGAAAGCTTCAAGAGGGTTCAGCCCAGAGTGTGCACTGGCAAGTAATCATAACCAAAGAGTTAATAGGAAAGGGGAAAGTCCCACCCTCCCCCAGAACAAAGGAACAGTTTTGCTATGGAAGTGCTATGGAAATGTGAGAATGAGCTGAGAGAGAAGTTTCACAAGTTTCCTTATGAAACACTCCAGTTCCTCAAGTGGGTGCTGCCAAATGCACTTCTGTGCTTCATAAACTGAATTAAAATCAGAAATATTAACCAGAGAGGTGGTTAATTTTCTTCTTCCAAATATTAACCTCTGCAATTTTAACTTTAATATAGGCAAAAAGATCACATAAGCTAAATTATAGGTGTGGTTTAAACCACAGAAGGCAGAAGGCAGATGCAGAAGGCAGCTAAAGACCACATAGCTGTTTGCTCACTTCCCAGAGTGGGATGAGAGAAAGAATTGGAAAAAAGGTAAAGCTTGTAGGTTAAGATAAAGACAGTTTAATAGCATCAAAAAGGAAGAGAAAATAATAGCAATAATAATAAAAAATATATAAAACAAGTGATGCACAATGAAATTGGTCACCACCCACTAACTGAAGACAATCCCCAAGAAGTGGTCTCCCACCCACAGCCAATTACCACCAGTTTTGTTGTTCTGAATGATGCTCTGTATTAGGGAATATACCTTTGACTATTTGGGGTCAGCTGTCCTGTTTATGTCCCACCATACCTTCTGGTGCTCCCTGCCTCCTTATTGACAGGAAGCCTGAAAAGACAAGGAAAGTGCTGCTCAGCAACAATTAGAACATCAGTGTGTCACCAGGATTATTCTCATCCTAAATGCAAAATACCACTGTACCAGCTACTAGGAAGAACACTGATTCTATTCCAGCTGAAACCAGGATAATATTCCTTCTTTATTCTAAACCATATATGTCATGCCTGAATCCCACACTTCCCAATACATCCTGACTAATCATGTCTTTTGACATATACACACAGGTATAGTGTCCTTAGTCTGTGGGTAGAGTCATGAATTCATTTAGTCCATGAGTTTGGGCTCCATCTGTCACAGCAGTCCTTCAGGGCAGGAAAGATGATCTGTGATGCTGGATGCTGAAGTTAGGTCTGGTTCTGTAACTTCTGAGCTTGTCTGGTTCTGTCATTACTGAAATTTCACTGGTTTCATCAGAATTCATTTCTCATTAATCTTAATAATTTCTACTGTAATAATGTTGATATGGCATATAGCAATCATAATGGAGATGAAATACAGTATTATGCAACAGTGACATCTTGCAATTCAAATCATTGTCCAGTCTTAGCCAAAATCAAACCCCTTTGAGGTACACATCAGCTTCCTATCCTCCCGCATACTCACCAAGAGTACTTAGGTTTTTGAGCAAAAGAAATCCTCTGGATGGATTTGCCAGATATTCCTGTCTGAGGCAGGAATAACCACCCAGAGTGACTTCCCCAGCATATTTTTAATGCACCTCAAAGGAACTTCTATAGTACGTAAATGTTTACTGGGCAGGACCAGCTCTATTGGCAGATCACCTAATGTTGACTAACCAGCAGGCTTTTGCTAAATGTGCATTCCAATATTTGAAGGCCCCAGCAGTCATTGCCCTCAGTGCAGTGTTAAGTCAGTTATATAATTTGATTTTCCGTCACTTGGGTGGATCCCTTTTGGTAACACAGACCAATGTGGGTTGAAGTGCCATAGCAAGTGACTGACTGTGTGCCCTCTTAGAATATGGGGGCTTCATTCTGTTCTCCATTTCTCTCTTCCAGCTCAGAGAGATGTTCACCCCAATAACCCAAGTAATAATTGGTCTTACTATTAAAAACTCAAGGCAAATAAGGCATTAACTAACTGCCTCAGCCTTTTTATAACTTTTTATCACAATTTTTAATCCCCTCATCCAGTAAAGGATGAGATTTTCCTTGGCCTTCCTTCTGTTCCTGATGTATTTGTAGAAACATTTTTTATCATCTTTTATATCAGTAACCAGATTAAGTTCTAGTTGAGTTCTTCTGATTTTTTCTCTATGCACACCCTCCTAATATCCTTGTCGGTCTTCTGATTTACTTGTCCCTTCTTCCAAAGTGCATGCATACTCCTTTTTTGTCCATGTTTCAACCAAAACTCCCTGTTCAGTCAAATTGGTTTTCATCCATGCCAAGTGGTTTTATGGTACCAGGGATGGCCTGCTCAATGCAGCAGCCCAGATGCTCAGCTTCCTTTGCTGTAATCAACTCCACGGGGCGTTTGCCAACATCCATGAGTCAGTAGAGATAAAACACTGTCGGCTTTTCTCATTCAGCAATGTCTAAAGCCAGCTGGATGGCCTTCCCTTAAGCAAATTGGCTCTATTCACCTTCTGCAGCAGTTTCTGTGACTTATAATATAGAACTCCATACAGCAATTTTCTGCTTCTGGTGATTTCGTACAACAGGACCAACCAGTGAAGAGGGCATATTACTTCTCATTTTCTGGTAGTTTATTATATATTTGGACATTGTCAGCAGACTTCACCTCCTCCTCTGGCAAAACTTCAAAATCTTTGCCTTCTGTCATGTTCATGATTTCACTCCAAGATTTTGGGGCAACTGAGGTTTCCTGATTGAACCTGCTGTGTGATCTCTGTCCTTTGAACATCCAGCCCAGCACTGGCAGTCAGGATGCCAAGAGGAGCTGCCCTTCGGTAACAACCATTTTCAACCTAATTCAAACTCTTTCTTAAGCTAACAGTACCTCTTTTTCAGTTGTAGTATCCCGAGGGGATAGAGAGGGATTCTATCCCTGAATCCCAAACCTAGGGTTTAACCTCTGGTCTCCTCTGGTGCTTTCTGACAGAAGTTGCCAGCAGGGCTATTCTCCCTGGCTGAGGTGTAGGGCATGTATCTCACGTCTTGTCTTCACCAACTGATCCAAGATTTACTGCATGATTTCCTGTTTGATTTGTTCAAAAGCTTGTTGTTGCTCAGGGTCCCAGTTGAAACTTGAAATTGGAGGTTTTTTTGGGTCACTGGATAAAGTGGGCTTACAATCAGGCTGAAATTTAGAGTACGCATTCCCCAAACACCCAGAATACTTAAGAGAGCTTTGCTAGTTGGTGGAGATGCTGTTATTTTGTTGATCACATCCAATGGGATTTGCAATGTTCACCTTGATGTTGGAGGCTAACAATTTTATTCATAAAAATTGGATGTCCTGTGCAGATCCCATGGATTTATTTCACTTTGCAGCAAAATCAGATTAGCTTTCAGAAATATTTGGATTATTTTCTTTCCTTTTCCAAAAATTTCTGTTGCTGTGTTGCCCCATACAATGATACGACCAACGTACTGAAGGTGTTCCAGAGGTTTCACCCTTTTCCAGTGCAACCTAGATCAGTGCATGGCAGATGGAGGGGCTGTGTTTCCACTTCTGGGGTAGTTGATTCCAGGTGTATTGGACATCTCTCAGGTTTGGTCAACTGTCCTTCCTCTGTTCTCTTCAGCTTCTGGTGCTCCCCAGTCTCTTCACTGGTGGTGCATCATGAGAAGTTGAAAAGTCCTTGATTTAAGGTAAGTGCTGCTCAGCAACAGCTAAAACATTGGTGTGTTGCCAACATCATTCTAGTCCTAAATCAAAAAACACAGGACTGTGAAAGTTATTAGGAGGAACATTAACTCTATCCTGACTGAAACCAGGATACATGATCATGTCAGCTAAACTGTGACCTTGGTTACTGTTCCAAACCAATGACCTTGGTAACTGTTCAAGTCCACTTTGAGAGAAAAGCTTTATGAGAAAGTGTTAGGGTAAAGGGGAAGGAAAAAAAATTAAACAGCTTTACTTTATGGACAATTCTTACAATAGCATGGTTCCATTAGCACATTCAAAAGAGCAATCTGAAAAATACTAGAGCAAAAACATCAGACAGGAAGTGTTCAGAGGCATAAGATGGATACCTCAGGAAAATATATACTTTAATCTTTTTTGTGTCTCCAGAAATATCTAACACTATCAACAATCAGATTGTTGATATAGTGCTAATATTTTCAAGACTGACAATAGTATTACTACCAATACTTTCTTCTATAAGTAACTTCATGTAACTAAATCAAAGCATTTACTGAAATGGACATATTTGCATCATCGTCACTGCCCTCAATGCTTTAACCAAGTTTTGCTATTAGAATAATACTTATTTTTACAGCCTAACTCAAAAACGTAAAGAAGCACAAAGACGTCATCAGTATGCCTCAGGCTTCCTTGCAGAATTGAAAGGAACAGTCATCTCAGCAAAACTCTCTTTTTCTTCCTTCTATTGATTTTTTATTTTAAGGAGCAACAAAAAACAAAGAAATATCTCATTCAAAGTATGGCACCCCTGCCTCAGTTTTCAGATGGCATTTTAAGCTGTGCCACAGTTTCTTGTGTTTTAGTACATGTCAGTAAATCTTCATAGCACTGACAGAAACAGGAACTTCAGGTCTGATGCTTTACATCAAGTATAGAGAAAAATTAAGAACTATTTTATGCCCAGATAACTTCAGATATAAGAAAATATAGTTTCTTATCTCCATGTCTTTGCAGCCTGGATCTCTCTCTAAGGTGAATGAAAATGTAAGATGTCATGATTAGGCAGGCTTTAATAAAGAAAAATTTTGTGGTTCACCCACAGAAAACACAGAGGGGGCAGTGATGATTACAAAATTGCAGCAGAATGGAAGAGGATTTTTTGTTGCTACAAGTTGTTCATAAATGTAACCAGAATCCTCAAGAATTTATAAACATTCAAAAATTTAAATTAAAATTATTGTTTTAAAAATTTTCCTTCTTTTCTTCTTTCTTTCTTTCTTGCTTTCTTGCTTTCTTGCTTTCTTGCTTTCCTTCTTGCTTTCCTTCTTGCTTTCTTTCTCTCTCTTTCTCTCCCCCTTTATCTCTCTTTCTCTCTCTGTGTATCTCTTCTTTTTTCACTTCCTTTCTCTCTCTCCTAAAGATATTCAGGATTTCCTTTTACTAGTAAAAGCATAATGAACAAAAGCAATGTCAAAAATTGAGTGAGACTAACCTAATTCTTAAAGTCACAGCTGTATTTAAAAATCTAGAACTGTGGCACATGTTTATTCAGCATTTGGTGTACAAAACTTCTATAAATATGATCTTTAGTATTTATTTTGAAATATTCTCTCATATAGTGTATTCAATATTAAAATTATTATTTTGGCTATTAAAAATTAAGATAAAATTATGATACTGAAATTGCACACTATAATTTATTCTGTAATGTAATTTGAAAAAAGGCTATTCTAATGAATATATGGTCATTCAGCTGACATCTACATCAGCACAAGCTGTGACAAAGATGGACTACCTTCATACCACAGAACAATATGGATAATGCAATAACAGGAATTTTAACTGCTCAATAAGTTGAATGAAGTATGACAATGAGACTTTATGAAATAAACAGTCATCACTTGAATAAAAAATTGCAAAAAGAAGGAAAATGCTGAAAATGACAGATTATGGGAGCAGAACAGGACAGACATCGCATGCTGCTGGGAAAAATAAATGGATAAAATGCCAAACTAGATTTGTGTATGTCTTGTGTATATAATGTGAGAGCATGTGTATAAACACTGAGGCCTGATAGAAAATTGCAACTTATCAACAACTGCTGACAGCTCTGCACAAGAACACAAAAAGCAGAAATATTTTTTCCCTGTTAGCAAGATTATGGAGGATTAGACTAAGAAAAGAAAACACTTCTTGCTGGAAAAATATTGTGTAATTCTTCTTTTTACATGTGGGACATTCTAACTACAGATCTTTTTAAGACCTTTCTAAGCTGAATTCACCCTCACAACTTTAGAAATATACTACAAGCACTTACAAAATAATTCTGCTCCAAGCCAAACTTGCTTTGTTGACTCTAGTTGAATGTCTGTGAGGGGTCTGTTTAATTCAGCTGGGTTGCATAAATCAGAAATGACAAAAGGTAGTGAATCTAAGTCTTGGGAATAGCCATTAATTTAAAAATATAATTCTGTATTGATGTTTCAATTTTAAGTGATGAGATGGATTGAGCTTGGTTTAAAAATGCCTTTTTCAGTTTCAGGGAGTACCTTCATGAACCAGGCATGGGTGCCCAAGAACAGCAATGGCTGTCAGGTACCTGTTCTCACCAAGCAGAGCCCAGGTCCACTACACAGAGCACATGAGCAGAAGAACCCTGACCTGAACATCTCCTTGGTTTTCTTCCCCTGGCAGCAGATATATGTCCATTGGCTTTACACCAGAGTGTGCTATCCCTTACCTTACAATGAGCCTGGTTGTCCTGCAGGACCATAGATGAGATTAAGTAAATGGCCTCAATAATTAAGGCACACAACTATCACATACTTCCTTTACTTCTGTGTGCAATTAAAAGCAACCCCACTATCCAGCCCAAAATCTTCGCATAAATATACCTGCAGAAGTTACCTTTGTATAGACTTGAAACAAAAGGTACGAGATCAATATTGCACAAAAATCATACTGAATGTGAGCAAGTTGCTACTCAAACAGCTGCAGAATTCCAGATAGGCCCTATTACCACCTTTCACTTGAGAGCCAGGACCAGTCCCCCTTGACCAGCTCAAAAAAGTGCTCACTGCCTCTTAGCTGGGGCAGCGGGCAGTGACATATCAAACATAGTGTTAACTCCCAATTCATGGGGCAATGTTGAATCCTCAGGTCCTTCTTTAAATTCTTTATAAGTCTTTTGTTTGAGTTCACAGGTAAACATAAATTAAAACTTTACTAGAAAACCACAGACTAAATTATATCATCAAAGTATCTAAATAAAACCAGCACTGTTGTAACATCTTTAAATACTTCATGGTCTGCACCTCTCTGAATGGATAAACGTTATCATGAATGGCAGTTCAGACTGTGTTTTCAGAGTCGAAAATTAGGTTTCCTGCACTGTTACTGGCAAGAGACTAAATTCTTTTTGGAAATAAAATAAAATAAAAAAAAAAAAAAAAAAAAAAAAAAAAAAAAAAAAAAAAAAAACCACACACACAAGAAAAAAGGGGAAGACAAATATCTGTTAAACTGGTTAAAAGGTAAGCCAGCATGTTGTACCTAACCCTCCTTTCTTCCCAGAAATACATAACACCCTAATTCCTCTCTACAGCTTCACACAGGCAAAATCTGACCCAGAAATCTTTTGATCAGAAATGTGATTAAGCTTTTTTAAGAATGAATTGGCTTTAACCTATGTATTTTTTTTTTTCCTAATCCAAACTGCTGAGAGTTCTCCTCGGCCAGGAGCAAGAAGTCCTCTCCTCTACTTAAACAGTCACTCCAATGGCCCTCAACCACAATCTTAACCTCTGTGAACACAGATTCTCATGCAAGAATGACTACACTTATTTTAGCTGCCACCCAAACCTGCAGATAAAAGGAAATTCTTATTCACTGTATGATTCAATTGTAAAGATTTCTGTATGTATAGCTGAGCTTCTGGTTCTGCTAAGAAGTGTTTCAACCTTGATGATTTGGGACAGTTCAGCAACTGATCCAAACTTAAGCTTTCACAAGTTAATTTATCTTGTTTCCAAGCTTCACCCGGCAACAGTGTACTCAGCAGGTGCAAGAGAGGTGATACAGAAAGGTTGGTCCCATTTCTCTTCTATTCAGTATGGCTATAGCTGAATGGCTTTAGCTCTCACCTATGATTGACAGGATTCCATTAGTTTTTAACACTCTTAAGAAGACTTACCTAGCTGTTAGGCAGTAAGGTACTCCCCCTGGAATGAGTGCTTTACATTTCTTCCTGGAATTGTTGCAAATGTATACGAAAAAATTACACAAGAGGTCGAGAAAGTTAGTGTGAGTGTGACGCTGAAAGTTTAATAACATAAAAAAGCTGTTACCTGGAATCTTTTTCGCTGAAAAGTGGTTCATACTAAATAGGTGGTAGGACAGAAACTAGAATTCACCATTATTGTCTGTAATGATTTGAAAAAGAAGCATGATTCCTTTGCCATTTATTAACATTTTTGGCAAAGAATTAGCTGTCATACTTCAGGAACATGATTGTAGTTGTGAATAGTGAACAAACAGAACAGGTCCCTTGCATGCCAGTTGAGTTGTGAAAGTGCCAGCTTTAGCTCTCTAAGACTCATCCTTCCTTTTAGACTTGCTCCCGTAGGTAAACATTATCTTCCCTGTTGGAAGCTGGCCTTTGCAGACCCCATTCCTAAGCATCTAAGGCTATATCAGTGTCTTTCAGATACATGCAGCCATGCTCATTAGCTCTGCCAGCACTGTTCTGTTAAGGAATGTTTCCCAGAGACACCACAAGGGCTATATACACCTTTGGCATATCCTCATGCGAATCCTGTGATAAATTTATAGACACCAGGCAGCAAGGCTGTGCCACTTAGCAGGTCAAGAAACTGCTGCACTGTGTTTCATTGCACCCAGGTAGACATGTCCTAACTTGCTTATTATGTTTCATAATAATCCAAAGAACCCATTTGTACTTTCTGAATTCCATTAATTTCTTGGCAGGAAGCTGTTGCTGTTGACACAGTGAAAGAGGAGACTCAGATGTCTGGAAAGATTATGACCTTCCCCTGAGCACCCATCATACCTCATTCCCTACTGGGGTAATGAAGGGGACGTATTTGACATGTAATGCCACAATTTTTTTTTTTTCATGGACACTGTAACTGTGGTATTTAAAGGGAATTGAAATTTTAAATTTGCCAAGTTTTTAACCATGCTTGTTTGCACGCTTAAATGTCCACATCTAGTAAGGGAGCATTG
Source organism: Passer domesticus (assembly GCF_036417665.1). Taxonomy (NCBI): domain Eukaryota; kingdom Metazoa; phylum Chordata; class Aves; order Passeriformes; family Passeridae; genus Passer; species Passer domesticus. Next base: position 19,573,726 of record NC_087512.1, read on the forward strand.
GCCTCTGGGGCAGGTAGTGATCATGTCAGATGGTAATTTTGTTAGCTGTCTCCTGTGGCTTGCTGACACGTGAAACAACATTTCCCTTTATCAGTGCCTGCTTTGTCCTGGTAGGTCCAGTCAGATAGAGTCTGAGCTAATGAATGACTTTTCAAAGCTTAGCTAAGATACCAAAAGTTAGGGGGAGGGCTGAAAGGCAGAATAGAGTAAAACCTCAAAGGCTCGATAACCCAATGGGTTTATCTGGAAGGAACTTCCACATTTATTTTTCTAATTACTATGTTGCTGGTGTGCTTACAAATGATACGGCAGTAAACACTGCCAAGAACCTTACACAATTCCAATGGAATTCAGATTGCAACCGGTAAAGCAGATCATTCATAATCACACTGAACTTTTCAGTGCTGTCTGTACTGATGTCAGGCATACAAGGCAGTGGAAAAAGTCAGAATATAACTATTTGAAGTAAGCTGAACATCGCACATTATTTCTTCTATGAAGTGAGGTTCAATCAGCTCCTCCGTATCGAGACTAAAATTCGTGAGTGCAAAGAGGAAGTTATATCTACAGAGCACATCTCATCTGTGCAACCACTTGTTCTGGGAGGAAGGCCGTGCAAATTTCAGCAGCTCTCTTTAACAGCTGTTGTGGCAATTACATTTTAAGTTCGGAAAATTTGCCTTTGAAATCATCCTCGATTGAGAACTACTCTATGAACTAATTCAAAAGCAATTATACAAGACAGCTAATAATTTTTTGTATGCTTATTTCAGGTACTTTGATTTTTGCTTTATTAATTAAAAGCACTTCAAATTTAAAAAAATACATTTTAAACAATTATGAGAGTTCACACAATTGTTTTCAGAAAACTGTTACTAAATATTTACATCATAAAACATCTTAATTAGCCCTTATTTACCTCCATACTTATAAATAATTTCTGTATTATTGCAAATACAGAATCCTAAAATAGGTAGTCAGCTTTAACTCAGAGTATTTTGATCCTTACCATGACTTTAATACTTCTGCAAATCAAAAATACTTTCCAAGATGAGTGCAGGACCATGCTACATAGTTTTGCTGTTTTTTAAATGTCTGACACTATGTGACTGCCATTTCAGCAGATTGTCCCTCCCTGCTATTACTGCACATAAACATTTGCAATAAAGCCCACACTTTAGCATATAGTACTTAACAGACTGGAGAACACCTTGTGCAGATAGGTTACTTTGAAATGCATTTTATATAATCTATAATCTCATTAAACCTGAACAAAATGTCATAATAGCATGGGAATAGTATGGTAACAGCTTGGTAGTTTTGGCTCTGAGCTCATAAAATGCAGTCTAGTAAAAAGAACTCTTCTGACATGTTCTGACATGATGTTAACACAATTACAAGCATCACGATATATAGAGTTAGGAAAGTGGCAAGCTGAAAAAAATTTACTTTTTTTTTCCCCTGGAGGAATCAGGCTGGTTATTCTCTTCCTGTCTTTGCTAAAATTGTCTTTGGAAATTGCCGTGAGACAAAACTTTCTTTGATTTATCCACAAAGGAAATAAGCATCCAGAGAAACCTTCCTAGCCAAAAGAGTAAGTCATTCTATTATGTGCTTCAAGCATGTCCAACTGCGGATCTTGGAGATGCTTAAGAATTACAAAGTAGAGAATAAAGGCTTATATGCATTCTCCTTCCCTGTCCACAAACACTGCCTCTGTGTTGTGGCAAGCCTTTCTTACTCGTGCAACTGCCTTGTATGGCTGTGTGAAGCTAAAGTGCAGCCCTGGCACAGATCTGCCTGTTCCTATTACGGTGGTTTCCCCTCCAACAAAAGAAGATCTGTGGCATGCGTCCCTGTGGCAGCCCTGGGATGCTCAGATGTCCCACTGGCAGAAAGCAGCTGCATCACTACTTAGCATTTTAGCTGATGAGTCTGCTCAGTCTTTTGCATGAATAAAATCAAACATGGAAAATTAAAGTCCCTTAGTTGCTATTTCTTTCATATCGGAGGCTAAATATTGCAGTGCTGAAAACCACTTCTTTCCTCAAAAAGACCACATTTAGGGGCCAAGCTGTCTTTATTCTCATCTATACAAAAATTTCTGTCAGCAGTGAGGATAAGATATGACATAATGAAAATTATGAAGTCTCTACCTCAGCATGATAAGAAGGCTTGCCAGATGCTGTCATGTAGCAGTGGTCTTACAGATATCATTTTATTGTGTTCCTCAACTTTTTGGTTGTATTTGAACCACTTTGCTACTGCATAGAAACTAAGAGAGATTTTTGTGAATGCACTGCAGTGACAAGCAATGACAATGATAATTTATACTGGCAAATGCTGTGTGAAACACCACCCCATTACCATATTATTATATACGTGTCTGCAGACATCCCTTTCCCCACCTTTCACATAGGTCTTTATCTTCTTCCTCCTGACACATACCACCTTCTCCAAAATCACAGTTCTGATGTAAATATTTTGCAGTCAGGGCCCTTGAAAATTCCAGACCACAGCTCAATAAACTGATTTACAGTAATACTCTATAAGCATTGCTTGATTAAATTTTTAGACTTAGTTTAGTGTCTCTCATGGGCAACAAGTTTAATAAATTCTCAAACTGAGGAGGTGTTCAGACTGCGAAACTTGGATAAAATTTGGTTAATAAATTTAGTTCAAAATATAAAAAAATTAATGCTTTTTATGCATTCAAAAAACCAAGACAACAAAAAGTTTTAAAGCAAATAAATCCCCAAAACTCATTAAAATTTAAGTGGATCAAATACTCCTTATTTGCACCTTTTCTATTAGTTATAAATGCCAGTCTAGTGAGCAGCAATCAACCTCTATAGGAAATATTTGTACTCAGTACCTGACATTACAAGCCTGAATATAATATATCCCTAACTTAAGGTCTAGTTTCACTTCTTTAAGTTTTGCATGCTTTTCAGGGTAGATGTCTAACAATTCTTTGAATGTGATTTTTATTTTCTCATGGCTTTGTGATCTACTTGTCTTCCCAAAAAAGGCTCAACAAAATGATTTTAGAAATGCCACCTTAAATTTTGCAAAGCTTTTAACAGTTTTGTTTTAACACAAATGATCATAAAAACTTTGAAAGGCAATACACAGTTTACAGAACACCTTTCTGTAGATTTAGAATTTACCTGCCTTGTGGTTATGCAATGGAATGAGTCTTCATAATTTGCAAATGCCAGGAGGTTTCCACTTCCGATGGCAGTCACACTTCTCAACAATCAGACACAATAATAAATAGCATATTTTCATCACTCTGTCAATGCATTCCTCAAGGGAAGTGAAGCTTAATATTCCTATTTTAAAGAGATAGAAACAGAAAAAAATCCCTTCAGGGCAAGAGAGTTGCCCAGACCATCACTCTGGAGTGTGGAGCCCAGGGAAGAAGTCTGTATCCGAACACCTCATAGCACAGGTGCTCCCCAGAACTCTGGGTTCTTCATTATATTCCTCCTACACTGGGGGATCTCAGTCATGTGTTATGCTCACAGGATGCTTGGACCCTTGCAAGAACTTCCCTGAATTTACCTGCATAATGTTAATAGACTTGGGTTCATAGAGTGCAACACCCCTGCAGCCTCAGTTTACCTTTAGACAACACAGAAAGGATATGTGTAAGTTATTCATTTTCAAAAAGCAGTTTTTGGTTATTGCTTCTTTTTAAACAGGTCATGTTCAGGATGCAGTCCAAGAAAATTTATTAGACCTAAAGGCAAAGTACCTCATCAATTCAAGGTGGACAAATCTCTGGCAAACTATCACACTCAGATTAGAGTTCCCAGCAAGAGAGATGTGCATGCTCAGTGCATGCACACATCACCTGATGCAGATTTCAGTGCGCAGCAGTATAAATCAGAGAAGACAGTGGGTGTTCTAGGACAGGAAGGGTTGTTTTAAGTGAACACCTCTTCCTGACTGAAGGGAGGTGAGCAATCAGAACTTTGCCTAGAAGAACAATTTTGCTCATTCAAATAAATGCACCCTCCAGGCTATTGTAACTTCTGCCAGGAACTGATTCATCCATCAACAGGCTTTTGAATCTGGGTAATGAAATTGCAATGAAAAGAGAGAAGCCTCAGTGTCTTTCAAAAAAAGAGAGGGCTTTTTTCCAGGTTTTTTGTTCTCCCATTCTCTTTTCACAAAACAACATTACACCGTGCAACAGCTATCAAACCCCTTAATAGCATTAGACACATGTCTCCAGACAGGACTTTTTTTTCTACTTCTTTTAATCATAAAGCATATTTTTAAAAAATTAAATATATTCCTGAAATAGGCACAGTGTGCCAGATAAAAAATGAAAAAAGGAGATATCCTTCTCCAAAATTTGATAGTACTGAAAGCAATTCAGAAAATTTCAATAATTTATTTAGGTTCAACCATGCACCCATAAAACTAAAATCTGTAAATCTTACAAAAAATGTTTCTGGAGCCAGACCATTGTTGACTACTTTGAAGAAAACATGTACACAAAGACATGCCTCATCCAAAATAAGTGAGTACATATTATCAAATAAAGAAAGGTATCCCTTTCATACCTAAAAGAGAACCAAAGGACTGATAACTATTTTTAAAATCTTTGTTCTCTATAAAAAAATATTGTGCTAACCCTGTCGGAAAAATGTCACTATCCTAAAGGCCAAGAAAAGAGGAACAACATAATAAAACGTGTAAAGAGAATACAATATGCAGGTATTTCCTCATCATGAGGGCAATGATTCATTTGAGACACAAATTAATTTTTGACTCATGGATACCAATATGCTTTGCCTTTAATGTTGTAAATTACATTACTCAAAACAACATATTTTACATTTTGATGGATCTTGTCACCTGACTTTACAATTCTGGCATGTGGAGCGAGGTGGAAAGTGCTATGTGCACACTGAAAGCATTTAAACTACATTTTCTTGTCACCTGACTTTACAATTCTGGCATGTGGAGCGAGGTGGAAACTGCTATGTGCACACTGAGACTGTAAGGTGTAGGAGAGAAGAGCCTTCTTAACCTTTCTAATAACTATTGTGGTGGGATTCTCTCTCATTATAAGACCATTTTAAGTCACACCAAGCATTCAAGCACTTAAAAATGATTATTAAAAATTGGTCATTATTACATTTGCATTCCTTGTAAGGGAAATCAAACTGGAAGAATTATCTTTCTAAAGCTTTGAGTCATTTGATTCTTCCTGAAGACATTCAGTTAAGACCACATTCACATAAGGATGTGACTAGACACACTCAGCACACAAACATTCCAAAGGATGTTTTAATTCCACTGGTGAAGTATGTGGAAGTAACTGCTCTGTATATATCTCATTTTCACAGCCCAGTGAGAATACCACAATCTGTCTTGGGCAAGTCTCAGCTGGTACACAAGCAAATATCAAGTATCTGTGAGGAGACAAGCTGCCAGTTACAGCCTTTCATAAACACCTTTTAGACCTTTCTCGCATTTTAAAAGCTGCAAAGGCTGAGCAGCAAGGAGCTGGTGGAACAATCTGATGCCCTCTCCATGGACTCTACCAGTTCTCAATCAGGCAGTGCTTCAATGGCCACCTGTCCAAATTTAGTAGATTTCAGAAACATAGCAAAGAAACTGCAGGCAGTGTCATAAACCTTGAAAAACAGGAAAGTTACTTAGGTCAGCTATGCACTGGGCAGCTGTAATGACTCACAAATCTTCATTGCTTTGTTTACCAGGAAAGTGGATACCTCAGGGAGCTTAAGCCTGGCACACAGATCTTTTGGAAGTAATGAGCCACTGTACAACCCAAAAAGGTTGTTGTTGCTTCTCAAAACAAGCCTTATATATACAAACATGCAATTTCAGTGTCCCAGTGTCTAGAACACCGATTCTTTAAAAAGAGAGACAGACAAAATTCTTCATTCATTCTCCAAGCTCTAGGAAAGCAAATTGCAATAGAAATTTCTCTGTAAAGTGACTGATAGAAAGAGGGTCTGGAATTACCTGGGCATAAGTGTTTAGGATTTATTAATTGTTAAGTACCGTCTCAATGACACATAATATTTAGGTCACCCAGACAGACCTAGCACTCTCAGAGTATTGGTGCTACCTTTATTCTATTCATATTTTATAACTGGGTTAGGCTCTGAACACCTGAAGATCTGATATTAAAATTGTAGAGTCCATAACTTGTTGTCCATAAGTTGTTCAAATGTTTAGGGAACATTTCTTGAACAATATTTACTATATTTGTACAGTTTCTGAGTTTACAGAAATGCTTATTTCATTCTTTAACAGAACAAGTTATAACCCTGGATTTGAATTCTCAAAAGGAAACTTGTTTGGTGGAACTTTCTTGCTCTCCTATTTTATTCCACCAGCAAAATAATTCTAACAAAACTTTAAAAACATCTTTATTCTTGATTTTTCATCAACAGTTGCTTTTCTCTTCCTGTATTTAAGGAACAGAAAGCAAGGGAATATATTTCATTATAAACCTGTACTATTTCAAAATACAGTTTCAATGCTTTACCACAAATTTACATCCTATTACTATTTTCATAAAAGTTGGGGTTTTTTTTTCCTAAGAGACTTAATTGTCAAAAATTACAATTTATTATTACAATATATTGTCAAATACTAATCAGATAGCAAAGCATTTAAACTACATTTTCTGTCATGGAAGGGAACTAATCAAATGGTACTTAAAACCCTCATAATGAACTGTCATTTTCATGTAAATTAGTGGCAACAATACACATGTGAAGTTAATATTTAAAATGCATACATTATAATACTATAAACTTTCTACTCCTCTATTAAAAAACAGAATTATATATTCCTCAGAAGGAAAAATTCTTTTGACAACATCTCCAGAATATTTGATATTAAATATTAACTCTTACTTACCTATATATGCCTTAAAACTTCTGAGTAAGCTATAAATTTATTTAGTGCAAAATATAAAATGCCATTCAACATCTCAGGCAAGAACTGATTCCTCTGGGCTTATCCTTTTTAATAAGTCTCTGATTTTTTCTCCTGACACTTCAGGTAGAATCATGGGCCTAATAACATATTTCAAAAACTCTCTATGGATTTGAATGACTCTAAGTATATTAATTGCCAATCTGTTCATTCCCTCTTACAAAAAACCGAAACTATTCTCTGGCATTGCCATGACTATGGATCTCAACCCATGAGTGATCTCCTCTTTGACAAGAATCATGTCCCAGCCATGGCAGGCTACCTGACTGCTGTGAAATTTTGCAGCTGTGTAGTGGTGACTTCCCAGCCTTAGCCAAAGCAGCTCTGAAGGAGTACAAGATAAAGAGCCACAAGTGAAAGTGAAGGTGAGACACTTTGTTTAGGATAGAAAAAGAAAGGCTCATGGAGAGTGGATAAAAACTGGACTAACCAACATTATTTCAGCCAAAAGAATAGAAGTAAGAGCTATGAATTCACCATGCTATTTGTTGGCAGAGATGATGCATGGTGCTAGAGCCTTTAGTCCTTTTTTCTCAGGAAGTAAGGAAGGGAAATATATCCTACTATAGTACTGTTATTTGTTATCAGAGGTGTGACTTTTTGTGCCTAACACCTTAAGAGTTGGTTTTTTTTAAGAAAAGAAAGGAATAAGTTTCTGGTCAGATAAGACTTGTAATTTTAAGTGCCTATATCAGGCAGGGTAATTTTATAAATTGTTTTACATGGACACATTTATCATATTTGATCTTAAAATAGCAGCACTATAAAACAAAGGGACTCTTCCTCCTTCCTTCTGTGGCAGCTGAAGGACACCTGGTAGTAATCTGTACAGAAATGAAATATTTTACACATACCTTTTCCCTGTCTCTGGTTAGCTAGGGAACAGTGTTGTATTTTTCTTAGCACGGTTGTGGGGAGATATAAGATGTTCATGATTTTTTAATACAAGGTACCAATTATTCGGAGACTGTAAATAAAAATATTCATCTGAGTGTATTATACAGGTAATGGATGTCACAGAAATTATGTACTCATTTAGATGAGTAGTCGAAACAGGCTGATTGCAGCAGGGGAATGACATCTTTAAATATGCTCACATTTTACATTTTTACCATAGACTACTGATGTGGTGACTATATTCTACCATGGATCACTGAAAGAGGGTGCCTCTTCCAAACATATCCAAACATATCTCGGTCAAATATCATGACCTACACGTACTCTCAGGAAGGTTAACTAGTACAGCAGCTTAATGAATGGCTCACGTGTTTCTTTCCAGTGCAGGATAGAAACAACAGTAAGTACAGGTGGCCTACAGATAGGGATGAGGGCAAGTGAAGAGGGATTCAGAAAGACCAAGGGACACTACAGCCCACCTTAGGCTCTAACAGAAAGGGTGCAATACTCGTGATGGGGATCATGTGATGCGATGACTCGATAATTACCTAAGGACTTATTTCCCCTCCCACCATTCCACAACCCACACTAACCAGTTCTGCAATTACATCCACTCCTGATCATATTCCCCAATAGCCTGTATGAGGAATGAAAAATGCTATAGCACTTGAAAAGATCTGCACCTGCTTCTATTAGAAGTTTCTAAAATGTTTCCTTTCCCTTCCTATAAGCAGCTGGCTAGCATGTATAAAGAAGCACTAGCATTTCTAGTCATGCATTCTCTTTCTTCCATATCCTGTAGTGGTGAAATGAAAATGGAAGGAAATCCACAATCTTAGGTCAGAAATGTTTTTTTGTTGATGTTGTTGTTGTTGTTTTTTCTTTGTTTTGGTTTGGTTTAGTTTGGTTTGGGTTTGTTTTTTTTGGGGGGTTTTTTTCCCCCACTGTCCAGTAATTAGACAGATACTGCTACAGTGTTTTTTAAGTAATTTTTCCTCTAGTTGCTAATTTGAAAATTGTGTTTTTGTTGCTGGAGACAAAATGTCCTGGGATGTTGGCTTCCATATATTTACTTCATGATCTAACACTTCATCCTCACTTTCACACTCACGTCTTAACATAAGGCATGTACAGCACTCACAACAAAATTACTGTCATGAAGTGCTTTTCAGACTTTTGGCAGGAAGCTTAAGGACAGAACTTGGGAGGGTAGTTTTACCCTCTGCAGAAAGGAAATGTAGAAAGCTGCCCAGCAGAAATGGACTGGGCGTGCTGCTGACAGCAGCTGAACATGAGCCAGGCTGTGCCCAGGTGGCCAAGAAGCCAATGGCATCCTGGCCTGGATCAGCCATGGCGTGGCCAGCAGGGCCAGGGCAGGGATTGTCCCCTGTACTGGGCACTGCTGAGGCCACAGCTCCAGTGCTGTGTCCAGTGCTGGGCCCTCAGTGCAAGAAAGACACTGAGGAGCTGGAGAGAGTGCAGAGAAGGGCAGTGGAGCTGGGGCAGGGTCTGGAGCACAAGTGCTGTGAGGAGCAGCTGAGGGAGCTGGGGGTGTTTATCCTGGAGAAAAGGAGACTTAATGGGGAACTTGCTAGTTTCTACAGCTGCCTGAAAGGACGTTGTGCCCAGGTGGGGGTCAGTCTCTTCTCCCAGGCAACAAGCAATAGAACAAATGTACATGGCCTCAGGCTGTGCCAAGGGTATATTTAGATTGGATATGAGGAAGAAATTTTTCACAAAAATGCTTAACATTGGAATGATCTGCTCATGGAGGTGATAAACTCACTATTGCTGGGGTGTTTAAGTAATGACTGGATGTCTCTTTTAGTAGCATGGTCTATTTGACACAATGATGTTCTATCATAGGTTAGACTTGGTGGCCTTAAGAGGTCTTTTTCAACCTAAATTCTTCTGTGAAGTTCTCCTAAAAGGTGACTGAAAATCAGCCTATATTATTCCAGGTAAGAACAAAAGAAAGTTCCAATTGCAGCTGGTTTTTGGTGAAAATTGCAGAACTGTTTAAATTGGAAAAATTCTGTGAGATTATTTATCCAACACTAGACTGGTCACCATGTTGACAATTAGACCACAGCACAAAGTGCCACACCCAGTTGTTTCTTGAGCACTTCCAGGGATGGTGACTCCACCACCTCTGTGAGCAATTCATTCTGTGAGCAAAGTTTAACAACCCTTTCCATGAAGAAATTCTTCCTGATGTCTAGCCTGAGCCATCCCTGGAACAGCTTGAGGCTTTGTGCTCTTGTCCTCTCCTTTTCAGTCCAAAAATCACAGACTAAACCAGGAGACAGCTTTTCAAAACTCAGCTGACAGGCCAAAGTAAAAATGTTTGTAAACAAGCTCTGTCCATTTTTATGTATAGTAGCTAAGCATCTTGAATGCTCTTCCTAAGCTGTTCTAAAAAAGAATGAATACTGACGCAACTTCAGCAGATCAGGCTGTGAGATAAGAGTGCTCTTGGAGCAGCTGACCTTTTCAGGGAGCCGCTCAGCCAGCAGATGAGGAGTTATGCAGCCCATTCGCATCTGCAGGGTTAATGTGATTTTCATATACCAGCCTGTATTAAAGATGCAAAACAATTATGTGTCTTAGCAACTGTAATTTGAGCCTGACTACATACAAAGCTACCCTGAGTTTTACAGCAATCTCTCTTTGTTTTGTAGTGGGCAGTGCCATAAAATGGGATAAATTTGGCCTGGGTTTTCTGCTCAGGTTTTTGAAGTCTTTTTGCTTGTTTTTTTGACAGATGGCACCAAAGATTCAAAATATGTGCATAAATCAAACACACATATATGTGAGTGTATATATATATATATATATGCAGACATGCACACGCACGCACGCACACACACACACACACACACACACACATATATATTTTTTAGCTTTTGCACAATATTTAAAGAATAAAAACAATAATGAAATGCTTAGCTGAGCCTTTTCTTATTGACACAGTCTTCCTGTTCCTATGACTAGTTTCCTCTAAGGAAAATGTGACGTGTTGGATGATTTCCCATTTTCTGTTCAGACAGGAAGTATACAGGCCAACCAGCATTTGGATTTTCTGCTAATCTTTAGCCACTAAAGAACACCTGCAGCCTAACTGTTAGCTTGTTCTGGTACTCAAGGCCTCTATCAAAACACATTGTTAACAAAGGAAAAAGCTGACATTACACCACCTGGGAATACAGTGAAAATCCTAATTTTTATGTAACAGTACAAGAGTCACACAGGGCAGAAAAGAATCACAGAAACATAGAATCATATGAGATGCTGTTGATATAGTCAACTTGCAAACAAATTCAGGGAAAAAACCCAGGTACCTAGGAATTCCCAGAACACCCCCACAAACGATTCTGCACCACAGAGGATGAAATATTCTCTGCTCAAACACTATGGCAGATGTCGGATCGTGATGATACCAGTAATATGAAAGAGCACACATTGATATAACACATTCCTAATCAGCTGACCACATTCCAAAGCAGGAATGTGTCAGGGACACACATTCACTTTACTTCAACAGAATTTCATACTTGTTGAGGTCATGATTTTTTCTCATGCCTAGTCAACAACATAACATCCAATGCCAGCCACCGGCAGGTTTTATGTCACACTTTGCAATCTACAGACAGAAAAGTTCCTGGAGTTTTTGTTCTTGGCCTTCATATCTCATGCTATGAATTCATTACATCACTGGGGTTTTTATGACAGTGAATCTGAATCAAATTATAAAGGTAATGCAGCACATTATTGCAGAATATCAGCACCTGAATGAAAACTTTCAGAAAATCAAATTTAGCAATAGGATTACACTACAAATAGAAGAAGGAAAAGGTAATCAGTGACTCCAAACACTTCAAAATATTTTTCAAGCTTTTAAAGTTTAGAGTACATTATAACCACAGTTATAGTTAAGAGCAAAACAATTGCTTGTTGTTTATTACAATTTTTTTCCTTCCTTACCTTACCACGTTGTTAAGCTGATATGTTGTACAGATATCATTTTTCTACTGTTTTTCTACGTCTGTATTAAACTGCACATTGCTTCTTTTTAGGCTCTGTGCTGAAGACATCTTGCTCCCCTCAAATATGTGAAGAAAGTAATGGATAAATCCCATTAGAGGGAGGTGAAAGCCTTTCATCAAAAGAAGTAATGTAAGCTTGTCTGTTCAGTAAGATACATGAGATGAAAATAGTACTTTCCAAGGAAACTGATGACATTCTCACTAATCGACATCACAGAAAGAGTGGCAAAAAATGTCAGTATGATATCATTTTCATGAGTTTCTTCTCACTGTCAGCATGTGTGCAGAGGCTGACTAGAGAAAAATCTAACTGAGGATGGAGGGAAACTGCAATTCAGCCCAAGGCCTTGCCTTTCAGAGGAAGGTTTCACAATAAATTTGAAGTATTTCATAAAACTGACATATCTAAAAATAACTGAGCAAATATTGGTAAAATTTGGTAAGAATTGGTAAGGTTAGTTCTTATTCTTCCCTCTCTGCCATTATCTCATTGCATGACTCTTAGCCACTCTGTAATCTCATAGTGCCTTAAGTTACCTGCTCTGAAACTGAGAGAATGTTGGTCTTTTCTGAATATGTTTCTCCACAGGTAACTCTTTTCAGAACAGCTTGTTACTGAAAGAACTAGGGCTCTTTCTAGAGATAAGCCCTCCACAAGCCTTATCTCTGTCTCTCCAGTGACTATAGAGGGAGTCTTAATAGCCAGTTTAATGCAGATACTTAAAGCAGAGGAAAATTAGTCTCTTTTCTCAGGAAATGAAATTAAGACTTTCTGCTTAAAGACTGCATTCCTATGTAATATTTGTGTGTGAGTGATTCTTCCATACATGTATCCTTGTTGTATCAACACCATGCATTTATAGGTAAAATGTCCTCTTAAATTTTAAATCCTGATAGTAGTGAAGGATTAAAAAAAAAAAAAATCTCACACTGATGTCTTTGTTTCAGTCCTGACCTGAGCAGAATTTAGTTTGCTTTAACTCATTTTATTTAAGTGCCTGCTTATCACAACTGTTTTCTTCCTCAGAAGCAGCTCCTCTGTTGGCCTTTGCAATTGTGCTGCATTTCATGACACGTACTTCCAGAAGTCCAGGGTACTGCAAGGGGACATTATGTATTTGCAAATTCCCAGTGGCAAGAATTGAATACACTCTTCTGGACACACAAAACATGCAAAATAGGGTTCAAAACATGGGCTTGATCCTGGACTCCTTATTTGAGTGCTGCTACCAGGTAGATCCTACCAGGTTTCTAGACTGAAAATCTATATTTAGAAGCACCAGGATTATATAAATATAAGTAAATGTAAAAATATATATGCATGCATGTATGGGTTTTGTTGAGTAGCGGAAGATTGCCAGAGCTAGGAGGGGGAATTAATTGTGCAACTCGCACTGATTCAGTATAAAAGCCCCTCCACCATCACCTACTTCTTCCTCTGACTTGGTGGAGCTGTGACAAAGGGGAGGTTTCACTGGTGTCAGCTGTTGTTTTATATTTTCCTTTAGCAGGCAGGTTAAAGCAACAGAAAAAAGAAAGCAAAGTCTCAAGGGAATGTAGAGAAGTGGGGAGTGGAGGCAAAGAAAACAACATCCTGACAGTGTCTCACAAGGGAGGAAAAAGCCAAGTCTGCCAGCTGTTCCACAGTAATGTTCTAATGCTCCTTTTATAGACTTAGTCCAAATGATACCCCACTTCTACTGAATACAATATTTAATTTTTTATTTTAATATATTATAAAGTCATAGTCATTGTCTTTTGTGTACACAGATATAGTTCTTTGCCCATTTCACTAAATGCAACAGACTATTTGCTCTCTAAAGAGTAATTTTCCTGAAGTTTCTTAAGTTTTAGAAGACAGATTTTTAAATCCATAGCACAACTTAATTCAGTTCAGTAATTGCATTTTGTTTGGTCTACAACAACATGCAAAGCTGTAGAGACCACATTATTAAAAAGTGTGACCTGTTTACCCAAACTTTCCTACAATACATGCAGGACCAGGCATGATTTGTTCAGTTTGGTGGCTTTGCAGTCTTGTTGACTCTGACAGAGAAGAGGGGCAAATGACATTCAAGTCACATTTTTGAGTGAAAGTAAGACCTTTGCACCGTTGCAGTCATTTATCTACATAAATCTGCACAGCGCATCTAAAATTTGAATTGTCCCAGACTGAGTACATAAACCAAGAGAGGAACAGTACTGCATAAGCAGCCTTTATTTACCTAATTTCAGATTCTACACTGTAGTGTGTGACTGTTTTTAAACCATTTATTTTAAAATATTCCTGAAATTAAATATCATTCCAGTGTTGTTTTCTTTTTTCCCTTTTAGCCTTCTTCCTCTAGAAGGTTAAGCATTTCTTGCCTGTTTCCTTCCTGCTCCCACAAAAATAGAAAGGAAATTATTATTAAAAAATGGTTACCCAATTTCTTCAAAGGAAGTGTGAAATTAATCACTGCAAATGGTGCACAGCACCTACAATTGAGAAATAAAGATCAAATGATATAGAGTCCAGGTAAATGCACTTGATGCACTGTCTTGCCTTGTCTGTCCACTCCTTGATAATAAATAAACCTTACATACCTAATATGCAATTCTGAGATAATTTATTTGTGTATTTGTGTCAGTGATATATTGTGAATATTACCTCTTCAAAAAAGTAGATGACATTCTCCTGACATTCTTAGGAAGTTTTTCATATTAGTTTTTCTAAACTAAATACATTGTTGAAGCAAAGCCAGGACACTTAATGTGTTTCCGAACTGTCACTTGTCTTGCATTTATGGTAATGAGGATTTGTCAGTTCTAGTTCTATGCATTAAAGCTAATAGCATTCCTTATCCCTTGGACAGGCTTGTTCCTAGTTTGTCAAGCCTCTGACATTTTGCTTCAGTAAACTTCAGTGCATACAACCTGGTAAGTTGATATCCAGGAGCTTAATTTCTGTGCTGTTAAGTAAATTCTAAATAGGTGAAAAAAAAACCCCAAATATTTTAAATGACCCACCATTCCAATTAGTAATTTTTATCATTAGTTTAATTTTGAAAGGAATAAAACAATAGTCCTTATGATGCTTGGCTAAAATGTTCTGCATCCTTTGAGTGACTTTCCAGCAACAGTTTTAATTGCACACCACAGAAATGGGTATACCCATTCAATATCTGTCACCCTGTAGCTATTGTTCAGTGCTCTCTTCTGCTGCAGACAACTGTGAGTTGGAAATTACAATGCTCCATGCAAGAAACCTGGTAGAACTACACCATCATTTTTGGAATAGCAGTCCCAAAACTGCATTGTCAATGTCATCATTTTCAGACAGCACTTTTGTATAGCACAAGTTTAAATAAGCCACAACACTTTGAAATATGGTTTCTCTTGCACAAGTAATGTGATCTCCATTTTTCACATTGCTCTATCAGATTTTCAGATTTCACTAATTTATTGCAGTGTAATTCACCACGTTGCAAAAAGGATGGAGATCCTTGTTAAAGGCAGCAAAGGAAATTGATGAATCTCTTATGAAATTTTCAAATACATGGTTGTAAGACAATATACAATGAAATATTTGGGGGATTTTTGGTTGCTTTTTTCTTTCCCAGAACATGAAATACCATTTCCCCCTTAACTTAAAAAAAAAAAAAGAAAAAAAAAAGAAAGATAATTTTTACCAAACTATCCAGATCACTTTATGTCCTTAATGTCATGTGGTGATGTCTGATGGGAAAAAAGAAAAAAACCTGTTCAGTGGAGCAATTACTGGAAATATTCCAGCTAAAGAGGAAAGAACAATGAGAATAATATATGTAGACACCTAAAGTCTTCTAAATTCCTGGATTAAGAACTGCATGACTTGGAAGTTCAGACATATAAAATTCCCCCACAGCAACCAAATTTTATGAGAATTCTTGAAGGCACACTGAAACTTTTCTATCTCTTATGTTCCAGACATGATTTAACAGTGAGAAAGTAACAGAATTCCCTACCCTCATGTAGGAAAGAACTTCAACAAAACAGATTTCAGCATATGAAGGCCTGGAGGCAATCTACTACTTAAATCCTGCTAATTTTATCTGCTATATCTTGAGTGCTACCTTCTGAAGCAGGTAACAAATGTGTGTATCTGTACATCCAAAAATACAATCTTGTGCTGGATTATGTATGCTGTGGCTAACTGGAAGATATTACATTTTTTAAAAGCTGAAGCAGCACAGTAAAAGCAGTTCTGTTCAGCCAAAAGATTGCAAATATTTAAAAGACTGTGCAGCAAGGTGAAAGTGTGTTAGACAGATTTTGGATTAGTTCCAGTGTTACTTAATAAATGACAATTTTTGTGCACATGCAACATTCATGAAACTCTCTGCTCACTCTCTTGCTGCAGACCCTACCCCACACCAAAAGGCACAGTGAGAGGGAGGAGATGCCATGTTCTCTCCAGGCTGGGGGCATGCAATGTACTGTTGATTTTCCTTTTTTCTGTACAAAACCCAAAGCCTTTGCCAAGAAAGTTGACCAGTCACATTGTCCTGGTTCAGTGCCAAACCACCCTGCTACATCTGCCCTATTAGGATGTTGATTACACAGGGATGGTGTAGTCTGCTTTCTGTCTTTCCTCCATATAATGCATTTTTGATTAAAAAAATTAAAACCCCAACAGATTGTACTCAGTGCTGGCAAAAAAAGTTTCATCTGCAGCATCTGACTTCCACACTCTGGATGAGAGAGGGGAAATAGGCTATATATCTTAAAATAGTATAACCAGCAGTAAACCAGCAAAAATGCTTTGGTTGTCTTCAGGAGATGGAGAGGTAAATCATGTATCATTATCAATGAGAATTTGCTGAACAAAAAAGATCTGCCCTGGCACACAACCCTCCTGCTAACTTGGATATTTTGCTGTTCCTTGCTGAGTGCTCTGCTTGTGCACCCCCTCCAAGTTTCCCCTACGTCACTCTTGCAGCCTGTTTCCTGGTCACTTTGGCCTCTGCAGGAAGCTGGCAAACCTCTTCGTGTGGATGCTTATGTGTCATAATAAATTGTCCCCTCCCATCCATCCACCCACCCACCCATTTTATAAATGTGCAGGACTTCCTCCACAGGGAATAGACAGCAAATAAATTGCATCTGGCAGCAATCTCCATATTTCTGTGACTTAGACACTTTCCCCTACAATTGCAATGTGACAACCTGCTCTCACATAATGCTATTTTTGCAGTAAAAACACAGCTCACAAAAATCATCATTCCCAGTTACTAACCCTTGAGCAAATATCATCTTTCCCAGTCATTCTCCTTTGACCATGTGGGGATCGATCCTATGGATACAACTGGGTTTCAAATGAATACGTTCTGTCTTTACCTCTGATTTCTAATAAACATCCCAGTATATAGACTGTGAACAAACAGATACACATCAATCGCTCTTTCCTTGTATTTCTCCCCAGGCTCCAGAGTCCACAACTGAAGCAAGAATGCATTGATTTCTGTGGATTTTTAGTTTAATAAATGTGTGAAAATGTCAAGATTTATGCTTATGCAGAAGAAAGGTTGCCCAACATGGGTTTAATTTGACTACTTTTAGTAATCTATATTTTAGTTAGTTGTTTTACTAATGGGAATTGATAATCAATGAAGAAATCAAGAATTCTAGCACTTTAGTGATGTCATCCTAAATTAAAGATAATATATTATTAGAATTACAAAATTGTCTCCACTAGCAATAAAAGCTAGTGGAGGTCTCTCTCTACAGTGCAAGCAAGGAAGATTCTTGTGTTTTATAGCTTACATACAAATATTAAACAGAAGGCTAAACAAAGAGACAGGATACAGCAACTCAGAGCATATGACTCTTGATATAATGCTTAGATTTGAGAGCAGCCATTGAAATGATTCATTAATAGCAATGCAGCACTTGACCCACTGCCAAGGAAGAGTGGGTGGTCTCTGTCACAGAAAAAATCTTTTGAAAAAGTTCATTCAGTCACTGAGAAGTTGAGCAAAACCCACACAGACAATGCAACACTGACGTATTTTAGGCAGACCTTGCAGATTTGTTGCCACTAGTAAGAAAGGTCACAAGCAGGCCATTCTTTGGGCTGTATTCCAATGACTGCAATTTTTGCATATCTCTGCATGCTGTAAGTTATATTCTTGCAACTGTGACTTTTACAACTTTGCAAAATCTGCCTCTTTGCTTTTTGCATATCAGATGCTTATAAATATATTCTTGTTGCTCCTATGTCTAAATTCAGTAACACAGGAAGTTAATTTATAATGTGAAACTGTACTTACTACTTTATGTTCTGCACTGGAAAAATGAAAATGAATAAAAAGAATCCAGGTCCATATATCAAATTTTTATTTGACTACCCTCCAAAGTGATTCTGAAGGATGAATATATAAACCCCTTCTAAAAACAATATTCTAAGAACAAAACTTTACAAAATAGGTCTTTATAAAAATTTTTAACTAGACTTTTCAAACGTTGAGAAAAATAATTTATTATTTAATCATTAACTATTTGATTATCTAGGAGCATACTCCTTAATAAAATATTCTAGACCAAAAATACATTATGCAAATAGAAAAACAGGAGGAGAATAATTTCTCTATAAACAATTTGTATAAATTAACCCTGGTGTTGAATACATTATGTTTTAAATTGCTTTGTTCCCTGGGTAGGAGAATAGGAAGTAGAAGGATATGTGATGAAGGGAATGCCCTGGAATAAAAGGTGAGTAAAAGCAGAAGACTAAGAAGAGTCTTCTGCTGTGGGAAAGGGGAAAAAAAAGAATTACAGATGGAAAGAGTCAAAAACATTCAAACATTAATCAATCACTAAACTAAAGCAGTCCTTCAATCAGTGAAGAGGAGCTGTTGGGACACCAAACAACTGTATTAACTCTGGTGACATAATTTGCTGAAAATTACTGTGTAAGCTCAAATGACAAATTGTTCAAATATATATTGTTTCTGATGCATCTCAAGCAAATTTCAATTTCTTTACAGAGAAAGCATGTAAAAGACACTTAATATGTATTGAACTACCCTGGCAATGGTCCTGTTGAATCTGATTAGACAGTCTCCTTGCAGAAGAGAGGAGAACAGGTGGCAATTTTACTTTCCAGAAAGCACACAATAGTGAGCTCCGGAATTGAGATGCAAATATTCCTCTCACAGACTTCTTAGTAACTGAGCATTACATTATAAATGTTAGCCTAAATTTGCTTGCTCAGGGTACACATCAGTCCAAGATTTCCAACATAGAGCTACCTCGTGTGTAATAATCAAGGAGCGTCTCATGGGAAGAAAGCACATCTTCAATTCTTAAAATATCCAGCCTCCTGCCAAGTCTGTCTTAGTGGTCTTGGCTATTTCAGTGAGTAAAAAGGATCCTGGTGGGAGACGCATGAAAGAAGTACATCTCACAGAGGTCTGGTTTTAAGACCCCAAAAGATGTTGTTATAAAGGGTAAGACAGTGATTTGACCACTTGGAAAAGTTGTGCTGGTAGTCACTTTCAGGGAAGAATACTAAGACCATAGGATAACCTTGAAAGAATTTTTTCACCAGGAGGAAAGGAAAAACTAAGGTAGGTATAGCTAAAAACAGGGAAAATGAGAAAATGCCTTGCTTCTCCTGCAATTTGACACCATGGCAGAAGTGGATTTAATTTGTCTGAAGTTCTTCAGACCTTTCCCTTTTCAAACAGTCATAGATTTAACAGTATTTTTTATTGCTTTTTTGCTTTTTGGTGGTGTGGTTCAGAGTTTGAAAAAAAAAAATCAGAATTTCAGTTACTACTATTACATTTTTCAGCATTTTACAATCGCAGACTCTTAGGATAACAATTTCTGTTAAAAAAAAAAAACAACAGTAAACTCTTTTCAGACTGCAGCCTTTCTCCTTCTCTATACCAGATCTCATATTTAGTGACCTTTTCAGTGTGTTGCAAGACTTTGTTTCCCAATACCCATCATTTTTCCAGAACAGCTGGAACCCTAATAATTACATATTTCTGTTCCATTATATAATTTTTCAACCTCTCTATCACAAAATTAACTTTCTCTAATTGCCGCATAATCTGAACTAGCATTACTCAAATCCAGCCTTTCTCAGAACTTCATATGAAACTCATTAGATAGCTAAACTGTTGGAATCCCAGAGAAGCATTATTATTCAGTGGTGTTTCTCTAGACTTGCAATAGTTCATCAGGAGAGTCTAATCTAGCATGAAATATCTGAATGTTGCTGCTCATCTTGTCTAACATGTTCATTCATTACCACTGCCTGTTAGCTTTGGGGAATTGTAAGTTTCTCTAAATTATTTTCACTGTAGGTCTTAAATAAGGGGAGCAGTAGTGCTTTGTGTGACAGGAGTAAAGGGCAACAAAAGGAAGAGGGAAACCTTGAGAGCACAGTGCTGAAGAGAATTATGGGAGGAAGTTTGTGCCAAGAATTACATGCTGGTTAAGAGGCCAAGGGCGTCAGTGGAGTTTCTGGGATATCTGAAAGAGAAAAGGCTTCATACTCAAGTGCAGCTGTACCATCAAACACAGGGGTTTTGTTTTTCTGGGAGGAAGGCTCTCCATCTCGCTTCCATCGCTTTGATTACAATGCCAACAAATGCTTAATTAAACTCAACAGTGTGTCTCTGAGGGGGCTCTCAAAGTTGGAAACGTATCTTAAGCCAAAGAATAGTAACATGGTTGCTAGGATGACATTTTCTTGGAACTGTGTGTCCAAGTCCTGTTTACCATCCTGCAGCATATCCATGTGCTATACACTTGGCACAAAAATATTTCTTTACGGAATTTTGTTTGCTTGCTTTTTGTTTGTTTGCTTGTTCCCTTAAACAAGATCAATGTATGGAAAAGGAGACAAAATAAATGTAAGTCTTTCCTGAGAGAGGTGCAAATTTTTAGGCTTTTTAGTTGATTTTAGATGGGAACATCTGCCTTGAACTCATTTTAGTCTTATGAAGGTTGTCACCCTTCCGAAAGGAATTCCTGTTTCCCTTCCTTTCACACACACATGCACTGCTTATCAGGGCATCTAGAGGAACACACAGATCTGTGTGATTAAGAAAAAAAAAGATGGGCTGTCACTCATCATATCCCTCGGATTCAACAGAAAGGAAATTCATTTTAGTGAGCATTGAAACCAAACAATAGCAAGTCTGCAGCTGTTTCAGGGGTCTGATGTCAACAGTGCTAAACACATTTTTATCTCATTTGAGATTTATTGAAAAAGCAGAGTGCTTGATAAACAGTGGCTAACAAAAACCAAAACAGATTAGCTCAGCAAGTAAAATGAGATAAGAGGAAAAATGTGCTGCATATACTTTGGAACCGATCAAATAAATCCATTTATTAGAAAATATTAGCTAGCTGAAGAATAATATCTGTTAAGATTTATCCATAGAGTTACATTTCCCAGTCTGGGTATAAAAATTGTAAGTTTAACTTTGAGGAAAAGGCTATTTTTTGAGATTTGAACATCTTAGTGTTTAGAGTAGTTTCATCAGTGTTTATTCATCTCCTTGGCTATCAATCTCCCCCTATAAGAGTGGCAATGTTCAAAAAAGAAAAAAATAACTCCTATTCTCTGAAGCTTTCATACCAAAGATTAGTTATAAAATCTTTTTTCTTGCTTTGTAAGAGGCTGTATGATCAAATTTCTTTTTCTATTCTCTACGTGGGATCTTCCTGTTTTCTTTAGCTCCCACACTACTCTTTTTTATCTTCTATAAAAAATCCAGATGGCCAAGACTTAGGACAGCCCATGCCTGGTGACTCATGCCTAATTCAGAGGATGTTACATTGCTTGAAGAATAGGCAACAAGTAAACAATCAAAAGATTGTTTACACTGTCTGCCAAAAAAAAAAGAGAAACTTCTGAAAATTACTTTCACAGCATCCAAATCCCACCCTCCCATTCACAATATTCTCTAACCCTCTGAGGACCTTTCAATGCTCTCCAGTATTCTGTAAGAGCAAAATGTTTCAGGGCTACAAAATGCATCCAAACACCCCCTCCCCCCCTACCCCCCAAAACATATAATGCTCATAAGCATAAAGGGATTTTCATAAAAATTGCAGTATTGGGCAGCTTATTTAAACATAAGAATGGTCAGCCTCTGGTCAAACTCAGCCCAGACAGTGGGCAGTAAGTGGACTGGTAGCACTGCAGGAGCCCTAAGACATGGAGATGAATGAGTCTGCTGTGTCATCTCCAGTCAAGGGACCAGGAATCAAGGAAGAAATGAAAGATTGTCGGGGATTAAAGATTGGCGAATTGTGTGAGTTAAAGCTTCCCACGGAAGGGAGTGGGAGGGGGAGGGAGGAGAAACTTGCTTCCTCTAAAGGATCAAAGCAGAAAAGCAAATCCAAACTCATGAACAAAATGCAGCACATCATCTTAGGATAAGTCTGTGTTAATAAATTAAATTGCACCAAAGAAAATTTCTGAGGACAGTGCATGCTGTCAAAGGAGTTGGTGACTTGGCTTTGGCTTAAATGAAATATGCTCTGACATACGACCATGCAGGCTGGCTGGTTTTGACATCTGTATATGTTCAAAAGGAAATCTGTCCATACCAAGCTGACTAATACCTCATGAAGAAATATCTTAAGGTAGATGAAGAACATCAGAGAAATAAGGACTACAGCTATTACACCTGTAATACATATTTATAGGTATAAATATGGTTGCAATCAAGGGATGTTTACATACTTTTCCAAGTGAAAATATAATACCAGGATTTACAGATTTACAGTTTGCAAATTTATGCTCCATCGAATGGTTAGCATAGGCAATAGGCAGGACTGTACATCGACTAAAAGTGTTGGAAACAGTGGGGACTAGCACAAATTATAAAAAAGAAAGAAGAAAAATTATAGCAATTAATATGCCATCTGATGTCTTCCCCTCTGGGAAATTAAGATTAAAATACTGACTACATGTTTTTTTTTCAGAAATTATATTCTTCTGCAATTAGCTTTTATGTGATATCCCCTTTAAGGTAGTATATACTTCATGGTGCCTGGAGACTTTTTTCCTCCAATTCCTAGTCCCTGCTCAGGAGGAAGATACTGGCAGTCAGTCAAGGCTTCTGCACAACAAGAACAATATCCCCAAGAACAGTAGTGGCCACCCCGTGATATTCTGGAAAAACTCTGGTCTTGGTATCTAAATTTGGACCAGTAAAAATAAGTGAAGTATATCTGTTACCTGGAAGATTAAGAAAAACAGATGCAATATTTTCTGCCACTGACACAGCAAAGACCTTTTTAACTGTTGCACAATTATCTCCAAACCCATGACAATATGAACTACAATGATCCCAAGTGTAAATGAGTAACCAAGCAGCTTTTGAAAGGAAGAGAAGCATGTTTATGGATTGATTGCATGCTAGAATACCAGATAATGCTATCATACAGATAGCAAACATTCCCTAACTGCTACCTCATGAGGTCGTTTTTACTGCTGAGGACACAGTGTGGGAGCCAGAGGATCTCCCAGCATGACAGTGCATCATAGCCTCACTTCCAGTAGTACATGCAAGGTAATGCCTCTCCTTGTTTTACTACTGACAGAAAAGTGTATGCTGCTTTCCCACAAATGGGATTTCGGAGAACACAACAGGTCTGCGAGAACAGGTTGCCCCCATTTACCTCCGCACAGTGCTCACCCTGTTTAGCTTTAAAAGCTCACTGTCTCAAAGGTCCAAATTCTTCAGTGCAACTGTAACTGCTTTGCAAAACAAAGCAGCCTTCATCTGGTTTATTGAGCTTCTTAAGAATTTTCCTTATGTAATGCAAAACTCAGGTAATCCACAGACACGAAAGTAATGCCCTTGCTGTTTGAACATTTCATATTGTTGGTAGGGGAGCATCAGAGGCAAATGGCCCATGGTTAAACAACTCCTGCTCTTAAAGATATTTGCTTCTTACAACTTTCTTCAGGCAGCTCCAAAGAGTGCTAATATCTTGGGCTTGCACAAGATGGACAAAGGAGTGGAGGGTGGGAAAGTGAATTGCTGCCACCATTTTACCGAAGCTTGACTTAATTGTTGGGCAGAAGGGTTAAACTCTTGAGTGCCAAATCTGCGCCACCCAGTTCTTTCCAGCAGGCTTTCCACTCAAAGCTACTTTAGGCAAATATATTTTCATTTCCAAATGTTTTTACTGGATTTGAACAGCAACTAAAGAACAATACTGCTGAGTTAAAATAGACAATAAAATATCATGCACTTTGCAGCTGGTGTAGCTTTGTGCATTCTTTAGTCACATTTCTACTGTGTTTGATTGTGTTATTACTATTTTCTTTCATTCTTTTTCCAGCAGCTACCCACAGTTACACCTGATGACAGTTATTGTTTCCACTGTTGTTTTTCTAGTGCAGTGTCCAAAAAGGCATTTTGCTTTGCCATAGGTAACAAAACATAAACAAAATAAAAGAGCACAGAAAGGATCTGCCCACTAAAATAACAACAACATGTCTGCTCCCAAAGGAGCAGAAGTGAAAACCTACCATCCAGGAGTTCCAAAGACGACCCTGGATCAGCAGATACATCATATACAGAAGATTAATATCTGTATATATCTATTTCTTATTCCAGAAGACAGGAAGCAAAAATTTGAGCCATTATGAAAAGCACATAATGCACTCTATAAACAGTTTTGTTGGTGCAGTATTTGTTAACAGGAAACTTTTGCTATCCTGAGTTTCAAATTCTTTATTGGAAGACAGCACTTATTTCACACTGAAGATGAAAGGTTTTCGACCATAATGACTTGCAGCTGAAGTCAAGGACTATTCAGAAGTGGAATCTTCCTTTAGGATTCACAAAAAAAGAAAGTTGAGGTCCCTCAGGTCTATAATTCTGTTATTATTATTGTCCTTTCCCATCTTCTCTAACAAACAGGCAACATGTGGCAACCATGAACTCCTCTGGAGTCCTAAATCTGTATTTGATGACTGTGGGGGAGAATGTCAGTGTTGGGAAGACTAGAGCTTCTTTATTTAACTTCAAAGTTGATCATCTTTTCCTTTGCAGTTTCCGCAGTGTGATTCCTAATACAAGAGAAAGAAAGATGCTTGTAGCCCTAGAAACATCAAGAGAGCAAAGTGAAAGGGTGAAGGAGCACATGGGCACTACACTGCCACACTCCATGCTCAGAATCCTCTAAAACTGATGGATTCTTATGCAGCTCACAGAACAATGGCATTCTTTTCCTTGAGGCGCTTGTGTATAAAAAAGCCGGACCTTTTAATCCTTTAAACTATTATTCAGTCGTTATACTGAAGGATATTTTCACCATCTTCTATTAAATATGGGACTGAAGTGCTTCAGCTGATACTCAGGGCTGTTCATAAATAATACAAGGCATCACTGAATCATGGGAAGAGCTGAGGTTTGAAGTCTCTCCCTTCATGAGACATTCAGTCAACTCAAAGATTTCTGCCTAAGCCCAAAACACCTAAGTGCCTTTAAATGAAACTTTATCACTTTTACTACTGACATCCAAGACATTAACATATTTACAGTGGGGATTCTTCAAGATAAAATAAAATTAATTTCATCTTCCCAAGGGAAACTCAGACAAAATAGAGTCCAGATTCAATCTAGTCCCCAAACAATTAAAAAATCCAAATCCTTCTACTAGCATAAACCATAAAGAAAGAAAAGAGTACTATTAAAGAAAAAGATAAAAGCATCACAGTATGTATTAGCTTTGTGGTCTACTTTATCTTTTCCTTTAATACTTTTAGCAGCATTGGCAAATTCATGTGTAATGTCATTTCACAGGTATCAATTTAATATTTAAATTCAAAGACTCAAAATATGTACAGTACTCAGACTCATATTTTCAGGTTTAAATATAGACTTACTATTAAAGTCTTACAGTCCTACAACTTAAACAGTCTCCTTCAGGTCAGAACAGATGTCTGTGTCATTAAATAGGTCTTCTAAGCTCTGCACTAGATTACTTCTTGGTTCTACTGAGGAACTTTTCTTCTAAGACTCCTTTGAGCACCTGAATGTGCTTTTTATCAGCTTTTTATGTAAGCCTTCTTCATAAAACCTACCTTACAATCATGGACAGGATTTACAGATTGAAATCCAAATATTTAAATACAATTTTAGGAAGAAGCAATGCAAAGGACACAGAGAGAATGGAATGGAATGGAATGGAATGGAATGGAATGGAATGGAATGGAATGGAATGGAATGGAATGGAATGGAATGGAATGGAATGGAATGGAATGGAATGTCAGTCGGAAGGGATCTGCAAAGATCACCCAGTTCAAAGTCATGACTACCTTATGGGTGACCAAAACCTGTAGCACATTATTATGCACATTGTCCAAATGTTTCTTAAACATTGACAAGCTGGGGGCATTGACCACCTTTCTAGGAAGCCTGTTCCAGTGCTCGACAACCTTCTCAAATTGTGGGGCACAGCACTGCGCTGAGCACTCCAGGTGAGGCTGCACAGCCCTGAACACAGGGATAATCCCCCTCTCCTGTGGTTAGCAGTGCCATGCTCAAGGCTCCCAGGATGTCATTTGCCCTCTGGGCTGCCAGGGCATGCTGCGGGCTCACTCTTAACCTGATGTTGAAAACTACTTCCCGTGACAGTTCCCATGACATTTCCATAGGTAAGCTCATTATAATTTCCAAAGATCTTTCACTGGCATCTTGCAAACAGGAGGAAGTGAGCAATGCATATACCACAACTTCTGGGAATCTTCAGATCAAACCTCTAATAATCATGGCCATTAACGTCTTTTGAAATAATGTTATTTGATAAGGATATCTTTGGGAGATTACCTGAATTAATTGTTCCTTAGGGGGGAGATAATGGGGCAAACCCAAAAAAGGCCATGATAAGTACTCCAAATCTACATAAGAATTACTCAAAAACCAAAGTGTTAAGGAGCCATCAGCAGAAACCATATGTATAGAGAGACATAGACATTGAAAAAAATACATATATGTTTAAATTAAAATAGCACTATGATTATTTTGTTCCAAAGCATAGAAAAAGTCAAGCAAATAATTTTTTCTTTCCCAATTTCCTGTGTGAACTGTCTGCACACATTTTTTTCCAGTGAACTGAAAATAAATCTGATGTGAATATTCCAGGTGAGCAGCAAAGAGTCAGTTTTTCTGTCTTCCAGTCAAAATATTGTGTTTTCAAAATACTTCAAAGATCTTCTTTGGATATTATCTGTTTTTTTTAAATGGTATTTTCAACAGAATATCAAGGGAAATTTCCATTCCATTGTTCTGTACACAGGAGTTCAGAAAGCATTCAAATTAAAATGATTTAAAAGTGCACCCAGAAAACAGTGATGAGGGCAGTGTTTGAAAGGAATTCATTCTGCCCCTGCTGAGTCAGTGCTGTCTGACTGCTTCTAAGAGCTTGTCTGTCCCCAAATTCACCTGGCTGGGGAAAACATTACAGCACAGCTGCCTTACCAAGACAGAGTGGGAAGTGTCATCCTGCTCCCTCTGGCTCCAGCCATAAGCAAGAACGGTGGAGCAAAATAAACTTTTCCAATTCTTGTTTCCTCTCCTCCTTTCCAAAAAGATTAAATTGCCAGGTGACAATTTTTGTATTTCACAGTAGTGAATCAGGCGTCCCAACTCAACATCCAAATGTTTTATTTGCTTTCAGCCAAACAAAGACCTTTGGAGATGACAAGGTTCTCTATGAAACTATCTAATCAATAGTCAAAAGAGAAAATCAAGGTTCAACAATTACCAGGAAAAAAGAGGAAATAATGCATCATGTTTTGGCACTATATGCCAAAAACCTGTTGGGAAAGCAGTAGGCCCTATAGAATTGGAAATAAAACAGAGAAGATCATGAAGGCCAACTAGAAAAGTTCGAAAAGCTTCAGACACAGAATGACTAGGAAGACTAGCTTATTCAGCCTACCAAAGAGATGGCAAGTATGAGAAGGGGTGTCAACAAGATCATAGAAATCTAGGAACCAATGGGTATAAAGATGGACTGCTCCTTACCTCTTTGCAGAAAACATTTGAATGAAATGAGAATGCAAGGTGATAGACTCAAAGCAAACAAGATGTTCTTGTTCAGCAATGGGCAGCCTCTAGGCGTAGAACCTTGTAAGTACCACACACTCATGATGGTTTAGAATGAATTTAGGCAAAATCAAGGAAGAAAAATTATGCCTAGTTGTCTTCACTCACATGATTAATGCTTCTGTTGCTTAAGGGAATTCCTGGTCACAAATTCCTTGAAGTTAGAACACTGCCTTTGAAAAGAATTTTCTTGCAGTTTCCCTACTGTCATAATATTGGTTGGTACTGGCTAGTGGCCACCTGCAGAAACAAGTTCAGAGAACAGAGGAACTTCCTTGTATGTTCTA
Source organism: Passer domesticus (assembly GCF_036417665.1). Taxonomy (NCBI): domain Eukaryota; kingdom Metazoa; phylum Chordata; class Aves; order Passeriformes; family Passeridae; genus Passer; species Passer domesticus. Next base: position 19,602,067 of record NC_087512.1, read on the forward strand.
TTGAGCTAGCACAAATTCAGTATTCGTGATTTTCTTTCAGACTGATACAAACACATGTAGGGTGCTGTAAAATGGCAGAAAATAATTATTCTGGTCCATTGGTAAACTCTAGTTTTCCAGCAGTGACAATATGACTACAGCCTTATTAGATGCCTGTAAATTATACTGACATAACTTTCAATGGGATCCTAATTTATGGATTTATACCATCACAGTCAGAAACACCATGTAAGTAAACACACAAAACAGATTTTTGTTGGTACTCAGTACTCTGGCCTGCAGCCTCTGAAAATTCAGAGGAACAAAGTAAAATGGAAACTGTCTCGAAGAGGAAAATGGTTGCTTGAAAAGTCCTGTACCATCTTTCATCTCGCAATGTTTTCAGCCTACTACTTTACAACAAACAATCCAGAAAGTGAACTTTGTTTTTTATTATCACACTGGAGTTTTCGCATGTGCAGCCAAAGCAAGCTCTAGGATCCCAAAGGCTGACTGCATATTGATTTTACAACAGACTGCACATACTTCTGAGTGCACCAATGACAGCTTTTACAATCAACACGCCTCACAGTCCAACAAGTTAGAAAAAAAAACCTTATTCAATTTTCAGCTGAAGGATTTCTCCACTTCTGACTGTTTCTGATTAACCAGCTCACCTCCAGATGTTTACAAGTTACACATGCAGTATCTCATAAATAACAGGTCATTTTAAGATAAGATTTTTCCTTTCAGAAGCAATTTGCTGAGTCACTTATACCCTTCTCTCTCACTAAAAGAATAATGGAATGCATAGAGCTCTCTGATATTTAGGCTTTCACAATTACAGTTTGTTACGCAGCTGATAGAGGACAGCAATTTTCTTCTCCACACTTACTTGTCTACAACTGTAAACATTCTTTCAGGCTGTAGTAATTATCATTATAATTTAAAAAGTCTCACATAATTCTGCTGTGTGGGGAACTTGTGTCCTCTTTTGTCCCAATAAATGATCCCTTTTGACATGAATGACTGCAACTTCATTGGATGAGACACAAACACTTACCATGCCTAGTCTGGAACTGTATTTGTCTTTCTGCTCTGCACATACACAGTACCTGTTTGAACCTGGATGGCAGTTCATGAGGGAAGTGAAGTTCTTTTTGTTATTGTAAAAAAAGATAAGCACAGCTCATCAGTCCCTAAACATCAGAAATAAAAGCAAAATTCTCAGTAATTTTCACCACAAGACAATTTCTTCTGCAATGATACAAGTAATTTAGCTAATAGTTTTTAGCTATTGCCCATATTTGCTTAATGTCTGTCTGTTTGTCCTAGCTGTATTGTACAGGCATGAGAGCAGCACAGGAAAGTATATATATTTTAGTAAGTAAAACACACCTTGTAACACTTGATGTTCCCAAGACACCACTTGGGATGTGGTCAAGTTACAGATTATTTATTAAATAAATAATTATTTAATTATTCTTAGCTAATTCCTAAGAACTTCCCTGACCTGTGATAACTGTGCCTAAAGTTTATCTCTCATTTCTTGCCCTATTCTCCTCATCAGCCCCAGCTCCTGGTTACACCTGTTTTCAGCACTAAAGTCAAGTCTGACTGTGTCACATCTTGGGAACTTTGGGACAGCCTCTGTCCTGTCCTTGAGGCAGGCTGCTTCCTGCCTTTTCCTCTCTCATGTCTGGCATAAGTTAAATGAATCTCAACACTGGTTGTCTAAGTGCTGTGAGCTTAGAGACAGCTTTACTACTCAAGACTAAACCCCTTTTAGTGAGACAAAAAATAGCAGAGAACTCCAAAACGACCCTAATTTAGTTGCTGCAGTTGCACTCCATTTTCTTCACTAGAAAATCGGTCTATCCTTTCACCTCTTCTCCATGTGTCTTTTGTGACTTCATAGGCTAAAGCATTCATTAAGCTTTCAGCTAATATGTATTGTCTGCCAGCTGTCCCTGAGAATTTATTTGCCTTCCAGCAGGGCTGCTTTGAGCTCTCTAGCACCCCTTTTTTTTTGTCACCCTTGCACTGAACTGTGCTGCAATCAGTTAAGGGCAGACTATCAGTTCATAAACATTCCAGTTTCAAAGAACCAGAAATTTTTTGCCTTTATGGAAAGGAACCTGGAGCCAGTAAATCTGGTACTGAATTGGAAGGCACGGTAGAGTGCATGCTCTTTTGGAAAGTGGAAGGAGGCAATAGCAATACAGGGAATTTATAGCTCCCTCACCTAGTCAGGCACAAACTTGGCCATGCTGTCTTCTCACACTACATCCTTAGCCAAGTCCAGCTTCTCAGCCTGCCTTGTTCCTAGATATTTTACCAAGCAACATTTGAATGAAAGACACTGTGCATGCATGGCAGTTCTACACATTTAAAATCCAGACTCAGTTGCAGTCTGCACAGGTAGATTGTCTTGTGTCCTGCAGAACTGATGACTACATGCAGGACCAAGCATAAAACTTTCACGATATGAAATCAAGGACTTGGGACACACTATATAAAGACTGAGAACAGAAGATTTGTAACGAGATGTAGAAGGTAAAACAAAGGTTCCAGATTCATTGAATTCAAATTATGAGTATTTTAGGCTGTGATTTTTCATAGGTGTTCATGTGAGCATGGCATCTCAATCCAGTTAGAATTCAGTATAACTAAAAATATTGATTTACTTAAGCCTTTTTAAAGATCCCAGGATCCACAGGCTTGCTTTTACGATCAGCAATTTTTGCTATGCCAGTTTTGACTGATATTTGAATAATGATCTTTCTAGACTCCTCATTCTTGTCTAGCACAAGAAGACTGTCCAAAAACATAAAACACACAGGCTGCCTTATGTGGTTAAAAATGCAATGAGCCTCATTACTGCAGAAAATCTTATCTGTAAAATGCTGTAGAGAAGCAGATTTTTCTAGGGCAAATGAACAAGAAACCCAGCAAAAAAAAAATGCTGTAAACTCTGAAGTGGTAATTTTCACACTGTTGGCATGTGACTTATTTCTATACAAAATGGGTGGTTTATGTGCCAATCAGGTCTTTAAATGCAAAGGCAAACAGTCTTTTATCAAGGAAAGGAAAAATTTGACTCTTTGTAGTAGAAGAAGAGCCATGGAGGACACAAATAAACAGAGTGGTAGGTGAAAAACTACACAAACACTTCTCTCATAGAAATCTCTTGAAGAGGATACACACCCATGGATGTGAACCTGTGGAGTAAGCTGCATCTCCTATCTCCTGATGGGAGATGCAGCTAACCCACAGATGGCTACATGCACAATGTAGCTCAGAGTTATTATTCATTATAATTGCACTAATTCCTTTCCTAATTGTTGGGAACTGTAACAGAGTCTTGTTTACATGTGAATCCTGTTCTTCTCTTATTTTATTTTCCACAGAAATTTCATATTTCCTCTGTTTTTCTGCATCCTTAACAGAAGGCTGTTTAGTAGGAGTAGACAGTAACATATTTTTGCTCTTTGAAAGAGATTATGAGATTAGAAAATTTGCAGCTACTCCCATTCAAACATGAAATTTGGATGTCTCCAACCCAACTTCCTTGCAGAGCATGTCTGTTTGCTTCACAGGCAAAAGAGACTAAAGCATTACCTAAGGATTGTATTTATACACATTAAATACTTGAAGCACATCTAATTCCTGAGTCACATCATACAAATAAAATTTTATAGGCCAGTTAGAAAATCAGAGTGTAATATCACTTGGCCACAGATGCCTCTGGGTGGATAGATAGAGATATCAGCAAATTAGTGTGCATAAAGCTTGGCAACACAAAAAATAAGGGAACCTCACAAAAAATACCAAGATAAGAATTTCTCTAGGACCATGCTGACAAATTTTGTTTTGAAATTGACTAAAATAGTTTTAAAATATCTTATTTATTTTACTCACTTTTTTACCTCTGTGTTTTGGTTTGATTTGGTTAATTTGGGTTTTTTGTGGGTTTTTGGGGGGGTTGTTTTGTTTTACGGTTGGGGGGGGTTGAGCTTTTTGTGGGGAGGGGATGTTAGTTATAAATAATACCTGGAAAATAATTCCTGCTAATTTTCTTAGGCAGACATTTTCTTAGGCACTTCCAAGAGCAAGGTAGCTTTGGTATCAGTACTCAGTTTTAGCCTATTAGTTTGCTGAAGGTTTGCAAAAACATTTGTGCCCAAGTACAAATATATTCAGGGTGACTCAGCTGTGATTTTCCACAGCAAGTATTGGATTTACATGCAAATTTGGAAGCTTGTGTAAATAGCCAATGAGCCCAGGAACTGAGGAAGAATAGAGGGGGATGGTTGCATATTCTGCCCAAGTCACATAGTCAGTGGGAGTTGAGCCAGTGGCACTGGTAGCATGTATCTCTTCAAGCAGACAAACATCTTACTGTGTCCCCACACTAGCAAACTTACATAAGCAGGAAAGATGTAGTGTTTATTCCAGCAATGTGTCATGCATCCTGACTTTAAAATAGGGTTGAAAATAACTTTCAGAGAAATCAGTTTTGCATACTAGACCGACATATTGTGCTCGTTTTAACTAGCACATTACTTACTTCTAATGTATTTACATAGCATCTTTTTGGTTGTACCTCTCTGCTGGTGAGCACAGTTAAATAAAAACTTGGCAGTGACCTCGTTTCCAGTCTTGCAGAATAAAACTACTAACTAAGCATGACTTATCCTTGAACAGGACCCATTAACAAAATACCAAGAATTGTAAATTTCTATAACAAGCAATTTTGTCTTTCAAGATTTTGAAGCCATTTATGGACACAGAAAATACAAACTCCATGTGGGGAAGTCCCATCACATTTTTTATCTACATCCCCCACTATCCTGAAAACAGCTTCCAATATCAGGAGCACATCTGCTCAGAGAATAAAGACAAATCCACCAATTAGTGGTAACGTGCACATAAGATGTGCATCCTGCACTCATTCAGTAGCTACAGATGAATGGTATGCATTCAGTGGGGCTGCAAGAAGAAAAGTCTGTAGCTGAATATAGCCCTCAGGATCTCACAGGCACACACTAGAAAGACCAAGTTCCCTGCTGTTTACTCAATGTTTTAATCTGGCCATGCTCCATTTTCAGTCAGAAAAGGTGTGAGTTTTAAAAAGAAAAAACACAAAAAGAATTAGGAGAAAGAGGCAGAAGGATCATTGCATGCTGTAAACAATCTTCAGAGGATACAGGGTTAATTTACTTCTATCTTGTGCAATTTTGGTGAATCCATATCCTCAAGAAAATTTTTAAAAAATTGCATCTGAAGAAAGAAAAAATCTAGATCAATAAAAAACTTTAAAACTCTGTTAATCTTCTTGCCTCTTGGTTGCAGAAGCCAGAACTTGGAAAAAGTAGTACTTGTTTTCTTGGAAGGCTTATATTAAGAATGCAAGAAAATTGAGGTAATGTGAAATCTCTACTGGAAATTAAATAAAGAAGGGGCAGGACTCATTTGTAAATAAGGCTTTGTTACAGTTCACAATAATTATGAAAGGAATTAATAATCCTGAGATTAGCTCAGCTGGTGAGAGCTTGGTGCTAAAAAGTTCCTAAGGCAGTGGGTTCAGTCCCTGTATGGGCAATTTACTTATATTTGGATTTGATGATCCTTGTGGGTCCCTTTCACCTCCAAATATTCTGTTATTCTGCAATACAATGATAATGAAAAAATAACTCTAAGTTGCACTATGCATGTGGGCCAATTGCATCTCTCATTACTCTCAATCCTTCCTGGCTTCAGTGCAGAAGGGTTAGAACCAGATGTTCTTTTTCTCCCACAGCCATGGGACTTTTCTGGGTGAAGTCTGGAAAGGAAAATTCAACTCACATTCATCTTTCCTCCACAGCACATCTCTGTCCTGTTTTCAAAACTCTGCTTCCAAGAAGTTGGACATTGTCATCACTATTGCTATGGCTGATGATATTGTCAGTGTCACTGACACTGTCATTTTGTAAGGAAGCCTTGCTTTTCTTGCTGGCATTCCATGATGCAAGGAAGCCTTCTGAACAAACCTGAACATAGCACAATTTTACAGAGAGGATGTGAGGGCATGTGAGAACAATCAAGAGGATTACTCCAGCAGAATCTCTTCAGGGTCATCTTTACAACATGCATTTTTAGCTGAAAAAGCAAAACTAAATAGGAAAACCTCACAACCCTTCTCCAAAACAAAAAATTGAAAAAGAAAACAAAAACTTTCAACCAAAATAAAAGCTGAAAATTGAAAGAGGAACAAAAGAACATGAAATAGTTCAGAGAAGGAAAACAGAATATACTGTTCCTTAGCAAAGACTAACACCAAACAGTCAGGATTTCTTTTTTATATACAACTGTCGGGATAAAAAGTTTTGATGAAGTACCTAACAGATATTATGTCAGGGCATGAACTGCAAAAAGGTTTGGTGGTTGTGAGTTTCTTGTGAAAGATTGAAGTTCATGTTACCATGAAGTGTGCCTTTTGCAAGGCCCTATTCACCCTTGGTGCAACTCCAAAGTCATCCTGATGAAGAGGTTTTGGTATTTGCACTAGCTCTCTGTGTGGCATGGCTGAATTTTCTTCCCATCCTGAAAGCTGATGTTTTTACCTGGGTTGCTCTTACAGAGAGATAATCTCAGGTGGAAGACCAAGACCATGGAGCTCTGCACTGTTTTGTTTTGTTTTGTTTTGTTTTGTTTGGCTTTTTTTTTAGCTTAACCATGGCATAGCTTTGCCATGGTTATTTTGTTTTCTTAAATAGAACTCCAGAAGTGTACATTAATTCCCCACAAAGGCACATGACAGTCAAGCATGTGTACATGGCCTCTCGGTTTTGAACAGTGCCCAGATGGAATAATACAGCCTATGCTGACTTTAGTGGAAGTAATAGAAACAGATATAACCCAATTGTCAGAGTGTAGGACCTCTTCTGTGTTGGCCAGTCTCAAATCTGTGCTGGCCATATATCAAATCTGCTCTTGAGAAGCTGCACTTAATCTTTAAGAGTAATTTGTATTAAACTGTAGAAGTTTCCAGTTTGGTCATCTGTGTCAGGTAATGTGATGATCACAACACGGAGAAATCAAACTCTATTTGTAGCAGATATGGCTTTAACAATCAAAGATGTTACTGGCTTCAGGCACTTAATTCAGCCAGGTAACAGGAGGTGAATGTTGCCCTCAGATACGCCTTGTCTCACAATTTATATGGTGATTTACTTAATATTTCAGTAATATACAAGAATAAAATATGACTGAGAAGATCATGCAACAGCAATTTTGTCAATGTATTTATGAATACAGAAACATCAGTAAGAAATACATTTTGGAAAACAAAGGTGAGAGGTTCCCTAAAATGTTTTCTAAATGTGCATTCCTAAATACTGTAAGTATGAAGCTGCTTGGGATGAAAAGGCACAATGCCTTAATCCATAATTCTAAAGGCTGCACTCCTTCGTGAAGATATTTTGGAGTCAGCAGTCAAACAATAAAAAAATATACGTCCTCAAAATATTAAAAAATAGCTTCTGATACAACGCTACATGCAAGCTTCTTGAGCAGATTTTCTTCATTTATTATGCTGAATAATATTTCATAGAACAGTGATCAGGCATAATTAAATTTCTCTTTGGACATACGAAAAACTTCAGTGATATTTATTATTCCTTGATTTCTCTTCAGGCCAATCACTTTCCTAACTAGAAGAAAATAACTTATAACAAAGATGTTTGTGTATCAAATGACTAGAACATATGTCCTAGTGTAGGCCATTTGTTAACAAATGAATCAAATTTGCTTAACAAATTAATCAACCCAAAAGGTACATAAAAGTGTTGTGCAGGATGGACAATGACAGCAAACCTTGAGATCACAGAAATAAAATTTGATCAGTTATAGGATCAATAGTAGTACATGACATGACTTCTCATGTAATGAGAAGCTTCGGAATATCAAATTCTCCTAACACAAAACTTAAATAATTTGTGCCTCTTTCTAAATTTTACTACCTATTTTTTCATTTCATAATGAGGTTTTCAAAACCATAAGGTGCTTTATTTAATATAGCCTTTAATGAGATTAATTTTCCCTTCTAAATAAAAAGATCATCTATCTCTCTCATCCAGGAATACATGTGTAGTAGTATTTATTGTATATGTGTGTAACACAGGTACGGAACAATTTCATAGGAGCAGGAAAACAACATTATGCATGAACACCCTGGTTTTTAGTGCTTTGCCTTTGTGTTTATGGAGATTGTCTCCAAAAGTCTAGTATGCTCTATTTTCTTTATATTTTTTTAACATGGAAAACTGTTCATACTAATTTTATATTTTTGCTTGTGTGGATTTATAGCTGTTTTGAATTAGTTTTTCTAATTTCACTAAATTTCTATTCAGGTAGAATACTTACAATCCATGAAAAAGAGCACCCATGCAGAAATCTGTTCCATGTTATCTGAATGTATTCTAAAACTACTTTTAAACAAATATAAACAGTGTAAAGACCAGCCTTTATCTGGTTTTAATGCTTTTATCTATGTCATATCAAGGAATTACCTTCTAGAGAAAAAAATTTTAAACCCAGTCATCCACTAGGATTTGAAACACCATTTAGTGTTTTAACACAGAATTTACCCTTCAAATCTCACATTTGTCTTAACGTTACTTTGATCTATGAGTGAATATTTCCACTGCATCACAGTAAACCAAACAATCTTTAGAAGATATCATGGTTCTTAAAGAGGACTTAAAATTGAATGATATCTTGTCCAACAAATGACATATGTCTGGAATGAAGTTAATCTCCAGCTTTTACTAGGTAGGACAAATCAGTTTGATTTCATACTCCAAACTCATGCCAAAGCACGAGTGACATACATAAAATATTTATATGTAAATAAACTAAGAAAATTCCTGTTCAGAAAACAATCTTATTAAATTGGATCAGTGGGACACTTCCAGGCACAGCTTTCTTTTTTTTTAATCACTGATTTTTTTAATCTAAATTATTATCTTCATTATAAATACCTATATGAATACATAACTGTGCATACACCCACATCTTTCTTTTACATTGCTGATATTATCATAGATAACAATGTCAATTTTACAGTTATCAGCCTATGACCCTAGTCTGTACTTTTCACAGCTTGACATAATTAAGCTACAATATCTAGTTTCCTCAGACATGAAATGAAAAAAATGCAAGAATTGACTATGTTCTACAGCTACACCTGACATAAGGTCTTAGGTTAGGTCAACTACAAATGGCATGTGCAGCTAGGGTTTTCAAGGCTAGAAAAGTACCACACATGTATGAAAAGAAATCTCTCTATATAGGCATTTTAATTTTTTTTAATGTCAAAGAAAACCATGTCCACATTTGATTTGGAAATCTGTATATTTATTATTGCTTTTTTACTAAATAATTTGTCATGCCAGTTGCATAAAATAGGGAAAAAGGCGTAGCAAATACATTTAACCATGACTAGAAAAGGAGGACTTAAAGACCTTGAACAAAATCCATGTGCATCATGCCCTGAACAAAGCAATCAACAGTGGCAGAGTTTTGTGAGTTCTATTTTCTTTATTTTTTCTGATGATATGAAGGAAGGTGGAAAGAGTAAAGCACAGTTTGATGGAGCAAATTTTTTTCAAGGAACTACTCATCAGTTACTGGCAATGGAATGTGAACCATATGAAAGGTGACAGACTTCAAGTGACATTACAGAAACAATAAATGAGGAAGAATGGCAAAGAAATATGATAGAGAAATTAGGGGATGGTTTAGGAATTTAACACTTGACTGAAGCTTCAGAATGTTTTCAATTCCTTAAAAGGTTTTCATATAAACTCCAAAACAATCCTCCATGTAGGAAAATAGGTGTTTTACTATTGCTTAGATTTCTGTAAGTCATATATTTCTTACAAACAGCTATTTGATTTCAGTTTGATTAAGAATTTCCCAGGAGCTTTCCCACAGAGCCCGGGGAGCTGCTCCATTTATTCCCCTCTAACCTTCATGTGAGATTAAAGGTATGAACAATGGCTGAAGCAGCAGGACCCATAAGGCTGGGCTTCTGCACACAAATGTGTTTTAGGAATGCAGTGACCCCTGCCCATCTACTGGGTTTGCAGAAGGATCACAATGATAAACTGTCACATATTATTCAGATCACACAGGACTAAACAGGCAGCCTGATGGCAGTGACATTAACAATCTAGAGCCAAATCCTACACTTTTGGGTCAGAGCTCTCATCACCTTTAATAAGAACAGAAAATCATAATGTGAAGTAGATCCACAGCAGCTGTGGACTTTTTCTTTAAAACAGGCATGTTGAGATGAACTCGCACATTCCCCATCCACATTAGATTACTGTTTGAGACAAACCAAAGGAAAACAAAGGATATGTTTGCTGGGAAGCTGCAGGTAGTTTCATTCCAGCTTTGAAAGATTTTGGCATCACATGCAAAGTGAAAAATCAAAGCAAAAATAAATAAAAAATTTCTCTTGATCCTTCTGGATGAGCTTCTGTTGACACTGCTGATATGGCAGCATTCACCAACATGTTTAGGAGGAAGGAAATCCCCTTACCTCTGCTCTCACAGAGGAACTTCATTAAAAGAGCACACAGAGCCACAGACATGACTCCTACTCAGGCACATAAAGCACACATCTAGAGTTAACAGCTGGATTTTTGTACTCTGCATTTTTGAGGTCAGGCTGTTTCTCAGTGGTAGCACAGCAGATATGCACTGGATACACAAATGCATGTCAGCAATTTTGGGCAGCAGTCTTGCATATTACCTTCAATTTGTTGTGAAGTACTTGGGAAGTATGTAGTTTGTCGTCCGTCATCTATGTAAATGCGAGGTTTGTCTTTCTGGATAAGGAGGCTATTGTGTGGTTAACTGCAATTCCAGGAATATACTTCCAGGACTACTACTTATAGTCAAAGACTCAACTACTGTGCTGTCATTACTATTCACATTTAATAGTCAATAGGGCTGCATGGGAAACACAACAGAGCAGAATTTCATAGAAATCTTGAAATGGATGTTCACTTTTGAAATACAATATTGTCTTTCTACTATCTTACTCCAGCATCTAACTTGCAATGTAGTAGTAATAAAAGGGTAAATAAATAATAAATAATTAATAGTAAATAAATAATAATGGTAAATAAATAATAATGGTAAATAAATAAAAATAAAATTACCATGCAGTGGTAAAATAAAGGAGGAAGATTGATTTCATGGCCTTAGTCTCAGGATATCCAGTCTTGTCTGCTTTGACTTTACTGATAGCAGATATCTATATAAATAAGTTCACAAATCCAGTGAGATTTAAGTGTAGATAAATTAAATACTCTGATGTCAAACCAACATTATTTCTATCTGCCAAGACTTGTGTACTCACTGAAATAACTAGAAATCCACTGTGCTAGAATGCCATAAAATAGATTACACTACACTTTAATTTGGAAAACTTCAGTAAGCAGAAGACTTAAACCCTAAGGCAATTCAAGTACTTTAATGCTATATATTTTATTCATTATTGGAAAGGAAAAGAGTGAGTCATCCAAACTGATATTTTCCACCACAGACATGTTTAAACTTTAGAGTAAACAGGTCTCTAATTGAAAGTGTTAAAGAAAGAATTTTGTGTTAAAATGTACTGCTAAATTCTAACTAATTTGTCCACATAATGAATCTCCTATGCAAAAATACAGATGCCAGAAAAAAAGCATTTCTATGCGTTTAGGTCAATATCCTGCATCCTACTACATTAAAAAGTAGAACCAAGTAAAAAACTATATTTAATTATCAACACTCAGGACACTTATACAAAGAGGTTTTCTAGAGTGAAACCCTGTAGCTGGTGATGATGCTAAATCAGCTTAAATTTGAAAGCCCACTGCACAGAAGAGTTTAACTGGTTCTAATTGGTGTGATCAGTCCCATCAGATGTATGGTAGAAAAGTATGTTATTTTTCACTGTATAGCTGGTAGATAGCAGGTAGCATCAGGCTCTGGCTAACTTAGAAAATCTAACATTGCATATTTATGAGTACACTTTAACTGGTTTAGTAAAGGAAGATAGGACCAAAATATCTCCCACAGGTACTGTGTTGTTCTATGTCTGTACCTCCATTACAGTTTCTGAACAATCAATGCAGATCTGAGCATCATATGAATGTGTCCTTACTTGCACTAAACAATTGACTACTTTTCTATTCCAGCTGTGAACAATATCCTCGAAGATACAAAGTAGAAATTTAATACACATAGGCAAGATTTTGCAAAACATGTCATCATTATGACACTCCATAATACAAGACAGCTAACACTTAAGCTTTGAATTACTTGTCCCCTAGACATATCTTTTCTCTATGCAATAATACATCAGTTTATCCCTATTGTCATTGAGATACTGTATGCTGAGAATTTCTGTTTGGGAACAGAAAACTTTAAGTACAAAGATAAGTGGACATTTTTTTCACATAATTTCTTTGTGTTTAGAGTTCTTAGTTTCCCCCTCATTTTTGACAGGGGTAACACAGCCTAAAAGAAACAAGAGGCATGAAGAAAACAAATTTATCTTGGGCAAACAAGTCTTTCATCTTGTCATTTCCATGTGCAGAATATCTTGCTTTACAAGTTTGCAGATACAATTAGCGTTAATACCTACTTTCTCATTCTTTTAAATACATGCTGCAGAGACAATGTCAGGCTCCTTTTGGTATTCATTTCTGTGGTGACAGGAGTCATCCAGACTCTGCACTGCCGGTACACAATCCCTTTGGGAGAGAAGTTACAGGACAGAACCACAATTCAAGTCCATTGTGATTTGTGCAGTCCTCTTCACTCATGGTAAGAAGGCAGGAAGACCTGAATGCCATTCTGATTTGGTGGGGTTTAGCTGTCTTAAGTAGATTTGCTACTGGGGAGGCTTATCCAGCTCCTCATTATACAATTGGTACATTGCTTCCAAGTGTAAATTTTGGAGAAGTAGAACTTTTGTTCACGGCAATGTATTGCTAAAATCACTCTGCCTGCAAATCCATCAGGGTGACAGCTGTTATGCTCAGTATCACCTCAACTAAGCTCCACACCTTAGGGAGAACAGAAGACAATGGGCCTGGGTAGATACCTAAGTGTCAACACATTCATTTTTCATGTGTTTTTTCTTCAATTTTAGCACTCTCAATTAAATACTTTTGTGGTAACATGAGATCTTAGGTACAGGCACAAATTTAGTCAATGTACATTATTGCCTAGGTGACTAAAAATAAACAAAGGCTAAAAATAGTTAGTTAAATGTAGCTCAAAATAAACAAAGAGAACTGAAACAATAGGGCAGCAAAGGACATTTCAATACTAAAGTCAGGACCAGGCATGGTAAAATCATTTGGACAAGGGCATATGTGGACACACTGGTAATTGATATATGTTGGTTAATCTGATTTATGCGTGCCAACAATTTTTCAGATCATAATAGTCAGACATATTGGATGAAAAACATAATCAGATAACTATTTTTCATTCTTTTTGTTTTTCTTAGCTATTTTCAATCCATCCAATAATTATTTTTCCGTGCCAGGTCTTGAATTGAGATGATATTAACAGGGATGTCATTTATTAACTGCTTCCCTTTCTATCTGCATAATGACACTCAATGACAGGTTTGTACTGCTCTTTACTGTCACACAAAAATGCATTTATACACACAGTCTGATCATGTAAGGGTGGATCTAGAAATCACCAATCCAGGATAGTGTCAGCTCTCCACAAAATTCTGCATTTGAAGGTAGAAATGAATATATGGCCTTTTAGAACCAAAACAAACAAAAACAAAAACAAAAACAAAAACAAACAAAAAAAACCCAATAAACCCCCAAAACAACAAACCACAACAACAACAACATCATCATTAGTTAAAAAAGGACTGAAATTCTAGAGACCTTGCCAAAACCTTAAATATTCCCTTTTGCTTGCTCACCCTCATTATTTGCCTGTCCTTTTCAAAATTATTGATTTTCAACATCATCTTTTCTCTTAAACAGATATAGGCTACATTAATTTCCCAGCTGTCATTCCTATCACCTTTCTGCAGCATCAGCCTTCATTGTCACCTTTGTTTAGTGTCTTTCTAAGAATCTTTTTCATACCCATTAAGATGCAATATGTTTTATATGTTCGTGTTTATTTATAAACAAAACAGCCCACAAATTGAAACTGAATATCTACTTATATTTTTACGTTACTAATTAAAATATCAGTTGAGATCTCAACACACTAACAGATGTGCTTCATTTTTACTCCAGTGAGACTCCTCCCAGGGGCCAAATGTTCAAGTTTACCCAACATAAAGGCATGGAGGGACCTACTCCACTTACAGGCAATCCTTTGTCAGACCAGAAGTTTGTTTTCCATGCCACTGAGTGGAAGAGACAGAAGAAGCACATTAAGAGTGTGTCCCACTCACCAGACTATCTGGTATCATAGAAAAGCCTTAATCTCTTGGCATTACTCCAGCTGGGATAATAATTAAATATTCATTGAGACAAAGAGGAGAAAAGGACTTAGGCTCAGTGGTCAGGGCACAGGTGGGAACAAGAGATTCCACTCTCTGCTTCACTGAATATTTAATTATTTATAGAATCTGAAATGTAGAATATTGCCAAAGATAACATTAAGAAAGATTGTCTCAAGCATAGACAACAACCTGCAGATTATTGCATGATGAAACCTGGATTAAAGTCTCTGCCTCTTATCAGACAGGGCAGAGATTCAAACTCAGCCTTTTGTAATCACCACAATAGTCTAAACACTGGGCAGTCGAGTAGAAAAACCCTAAACATCAGTATGTTCCCAAAATCTCAGCTTTCTTTGGATGTGCCTAACTGGATGAATGTGCATCTGCAAGAGTTAACAAGAGCCTTAGCCTTTTGCCAGGATGTTGGTATGGCCTGGTAGCTCCAGCTAGCAAACACTGTGGGTAGATGTCCTCTTTCTAGCAGAAGGTTAGGGACTGAACACTAGGCAGCAGAACCAAGTACAGACAGGCTTAAACATCACCATATTGAATCAGAGATATGCAAAGAATATCCTAAGTAGTCATATTTTGACATAAAGTTTTCTTTTGTAGTTGGATATTACTGTAAGAAAAAGTGACAATTTATTCCAATGTTTTCCATAAGACCTGAAATTTGGCTTCCAGATTGGTCTCACATATATTTAAGTGAGTTTATTATGTTATCATTATTATTTTACTTAAATTTCTACAATTTTTTAAAGTGGTGGTTTTCAGCTAAATACTTTGTCTGCTTATCCATCCCCTGAAAATACATGAAAATATTGAAATATTCTAATTTTTTTCTGTTCTGAAGAATAGATTTAGGAAAGGTTTTATCAGCTGCTGGACTTGAATCCCCTAGTCTTCGGAAGCACACTTGAGGTGTAAAGTTTAGAGTTTTCTAGAAGGGAGTTTAAAGTGCAAATAGAAATTTTTTTGTCCTTTTTTCCTCTTCACCATTTACAAGGCAGGTTTTAACCACTTTCTTTAAATGCACCTCAGAAAGAAACAAGGCTCTCATCCCATCAGGATAAAAAAAAAACAAAAAACAAAACAAAACAAAAAACCAAAACAAAACAAAAACAAAAACAAAAAAAAAAAAACCAAAAAACTCTTATTTGCACTAATGCCAATACTGTGGCTTGGATAAAGTAAAAATCCACTGCTTGTGCTGAACTTTCTTTTCAGCACTTGCTTTGTTGGACATGGGCATTGCAAAAACAGGGGTTCCTTAGCACCGCAGTGTACTCTGTATTGATAGCTCTAGACAGAATTGTGACCAGAGCCCTGTGGACTCGGGCTCCTGCATTTCTCGCGAGCATCATCAAGCTCTGGTGAGTCAGATCTTTCCTAAGTATTTCAGCACTACCTCAGGCAGATTGGTACAAAATATCTTTACATAAGGCCTACATGTTACTTCCCCCCGCCCCCCGCACTGCTATGTGGTAATAGTGCTGCCTTTCCCCCACGGCTTTTTGTGAAGCTCGTATCTTTAAAACATCTAAAACCTTCTGAAAAAATCTCACATTGAAAACTGTGGAGATCAATAAAACTCATTTGTGCTCTAGTTTATGATTTCCTCAGGCACAACAGTCTCTCCAGAAAATGAATATTTAAAGAATGAGCAAGATCTATTTGGTAAAATGTTGGACCAAACCTCAAAAAATAACACTTCATGATGTATATAACATTAACAAAGAATCTTAAAAAGAAACTCAGTTTCTCTACTACATATATTGGAAGCATACGTCTTGATTCACCGAAGAAAAGGAAAGTCTGGGAGATACATGTTGGAAGAAGTTTAAAAAGTTATATATTGCTAAAGAAGTGTGTTTTTTAGAATAAAAATAGTTATATTCAATATCTTCTAAACTTTTTTTATTGCGTGAAAAAGAGGACTTTTTGAGAATAGACTTATGTCCACTTTTATTGTACTTACAAGGCTTATACCAAACTAAAGAAAAGTGTGAATCAATTAAATGCTAAAATGATTCTGTCCATCCTAGTCAGCAAGCAATGATCACTTCCTATCCAGGTCCTGTCCAATCCAATTGGATTCAAGAACTATTTATTGTTATTGTAAAAACCTATAGTAAACCATGACAATCAATGTGGAGAAATGATCTGCAGCTGTGAAGATACAGCCACAATCACAAAAGAAACAATGGGTGAAATGGGTTAGAAGTCCCTTGGTACAGCAATCTGCCTGCTGATCTTGTGTCTTGGAGAGCAGGTAGTGTTATTCTAGTCAATCCAGCTCTCTACTGTTAGCTGTGTTTTCAGTGTGAGCACTAACGATATGCTAGAGGTGACCAACAGCAGGTCAGGGTGACTCCAGTATGCTAAAGGCTTGTTTGCAATAATAAAGCTAGAAATAAAAACATGAGTAAAGGTCAGCCAGGTACAAATATATTTTGAAAATAAGCAATGTTTTGCATCAGAGTCAATTGTAAAGCTTTAACTTATTTGACAAAGAAGATCCAAGAAAAAAAAAACAACTAGCAATAAGTAGCAAAAATTTGAGTCTAGCTCCCAAAGCAAGGGAGAGAAATTTCCAGGAACAGATTCTCAGTTGCAAAAAGGGCAGGTTTAAAATTTGAAAGAGTCAGGTAATAAAATATTACTAGAAATCAAAATATGGTAATAGCCTAGTGAGAGATTTCTCTTGCAGAGGAAAACACAAAGCAGCTAGAAGACCATATGGGAGAAAAGGATAAGACTGACTGGATCATATTCTGATGTCAAGAGTAAAGAAATAAAGAGAAGCAGGGATAAATTGAGCATTCAACCAAAGCTAGGACAGCACTGACATCAAGGAAATGTGGTAGAACAAGCTCTGATAGAAGTGGTGGTATCAGAGTACCACCAGAAATTATTCATGAAGATCAGAAGTGGAAATTCAAGAATATTATTTCAGCATAAATACTTATTCTGAGCATCAAGAACAGGTCAAAGAGTAAGGAAAAGTATACAGAAAGAAATGCAAAGTCATAAAAGGGTTCTATCTCTAGTTACCTGTGGGAGGCACAGAATAAGTCTGGTGATACATCAATCTAACTACCAGCAACTCAAATTCCTTCTTAGACAAACTTCCTAAGAAATAATTGGATGAAATGAGGGGAAAATATTAAAAAATAAACAACAGTTGAGTAATATCTGAAGGTGGAAGACAATTTGCATGAATTTAATGAGAAATTAAGTGTCATTCTAAGGAATGGTAACATCAAAAGAGGGATAGTGTCCTACAGAAAAGCAGGTTTCAGTAAATAAACTCTGGAGACTGGTAGGTAGTATCTCTTGACAGTTTGGATTCAAGGAGAACTAGCTGTAATCTAGGAATATATACAGCAGCAAAAAGTGACAGCTCCCCAGATAAAAAAAGATAGGGTATGTACTGGGAGTGTCTTATGGCACTCTTAAGCACATACATAGGATAATTGCCAGGTAATTTTGTATTATTTTAAAATTGAAAAAAAATTAGAATTGGAAGGTATTCATCAGAGCCAAAGCATGTGTTTGCATAAATAAGAAAAACACAGATAATCAAACTTTCAATTATAAGGACATATTACAAACAAAAATAAAAAGTTCCACAAATATTTGAGAAATGGGAATACTGAAAACAAATTCTTCAGATTACTGAGGATAACTTCCTGATACAAGTGTTGGAAGGGCCAACAAAGAAAGGTGTGTTGCTGGACCTTGTACTAACAAACCAGGAGGGACTGGTTGAAGATATGAACAGGGAGCAGTCTTGGCTGCAGAGACCATGAGACAGTGGAACCTGGGACTTGGGACATGCATGGAGGAAGCAAAGCACTAAGCAGGACTAGAACTCCGAACTCCCTGACAGCTTCAACCTCTTCAAAAACCTATTTAGATTAATTCCATCATTTAGGACCCTAGAAGATAAGGGAGTCCAAGAGAGCTGGTCAATATTAAACATCACTTCCTCCAAGTTCAAGACAGTGAGCAAGGTATACAAAGAGGGCAGGAGACCTGCATGGATGAGCATGTAAATCTGAAACAGAAGAAATAAATCAATGGAATGGGAAAAAAGGGACAAGCTTCATGGGGGAACTGTAGAAACATCTTCAGAGGATGTAAGGAGGCAAGGAGAAAGGCGGAGGCACACTTGGAATTGAGTCTGGTAAGAGATATCAAGGACAAGAAGATCGTCTAAAGGTACATCAACAGCAAAAGGAATACTATGGAAAATGTGGTGCCACTGCTGAATCAGATGGATGTCGTGGTGAGGGAAGACAACGAGAAGGCAGAATTGCTGATTGCCTTCTTTGTCTCAGTCTTTACTGCTGTGGTCAGTTCTCACGAAACCTAGATCCTGGACGTAGGAGAGGGAGACTGGAGAAAGGAAAGTTTCCCCTTGAAGGGCTGGGTGAAGTATCAGCTGAGAAGACTGAACAGCCATAAATCCATGGGCCAGATAGGATACACCCACAGGTAGTGAAGGAGCTGGCAGATGTTGCTGTCCAGCTCTCTATCACCTTTGAAAAATCATGGAGAACTGAAGAGGACTGGAGGAAGGTCAATGTCCCTCCCATCTTCAAAAAGGCAAGAAGAACACTACTGACCAGTCAGTCCCACCTCCATCCCTGGAAAGGTGATAGAACAAATCGTTCTGGTGGTCATCACAAGCATGTAGAAGAAAAGAAAGTCATTAGGAGTAGTCAGCATGGATTCCCTAAGAGTACATCATGCTTGACCAATTTCACTGCCTTTATGATAGCAGGGTAAGGTGGGCTGATGACAGGAGAGCAGTGGATGTTGTCTACCTTGACTTCAGTGAGGCTGTTTGATACTGTCCCCCATAACATCCTTATAGGTAAGCTAAGGATGTGTGGGTTAGATGAATGGACAGTGATGAAGCCAATAGGATCCTGGGGTGCTTCAGGAAGAGTGTGGCCTCATGCTCCTCTGCTGAGCTCTGTCTGGTGAGGCCACATCTGGACTGTTGTGTCCAGTTCTAGTCTTCACAGTTGAAGAAAAACAAGGAGCTACTGAAGAGGTTTGAGCAAAGGGTCACAAAGGTGATGAGGGGTCTGGAGTATCTCTTATGAGGAGAGATCAAGGGAGATGGGTCTGTTTAGTCTTGAGAAGAGCAGGCTGGGAGGCTTATTAATGTGCATAATTATCTCAAAGGCAGGTGCCAAGAGGATGGTGCCAGACTCTTTTCAGTGGTATCCAGAGACAGAACAAGGAACAATGGCCATGAATTAGAACAAAGAAAGTTCCAGCTCAACATATGGAAGAGCTTCTTTCCATTGAGTGTGTCACTGGAGCAGGAAGTCTAGGAAAGTCATGGAGTCTCCTTCCGTGGAGACATTCAAAACCCAACTGGATGTGTTCCTGGTGTCACCTGCTCTAGGTGACCTCACCTTGGTAGGAGCATTGGACTACATGAATTAAAAAAGCCCGTTTCAATCCTAGAAATTCTGTGATTCTGTGAATTAATGATACATTATATGCTTTCTGCTCCAGTCCTCACATATGTAGGTACTCTGTGTGTAATTCAAGAAAAAAACAGTTATCAACTTCTTTCTATCCCTAAAAGGCAGCTGATATTAATGAAAATCTCTTTGGAATTTGTTTTTGTATTGATGACACACCTTTTCTATTATGAAATTACAAAAATTATACCTAGTGCTACATAAAAGATTTTGGATGTCATTCAGTATTGTATGTGGCAATTGGCATAGTAGAGCTGGATGTCCAAATGTTGAACAAAAAGACATAAGCAAAATTTCCTGTTCACTCTTGTTTTACTCTTTTATCTCAAAACTTAATTTTTTCAGTATTTTCCAGTAACTGGAAAATGAATAATCGTCTAAAAAAAAAATAATAGGATTACTTCTATCAATATTATATACGCCACAAAATTTGTGTTATGGTGCTTATGCCTGGATTCAGTAAGAGAATAGGGATGGGGTGGATAAAACACTTGAGTGACTTTGGATCACAACTAACAATGAGCAGAATGCTTTACAACAAATTGCAAAAATTACCTGAAATTAAGAAATTTTTCTGTGTTTAACTAAAGTACAGAATGTCAAAATTATTTATGTATTTTCAATGCAGTAAATATGCATTTTCAATGCCAAAAAAATATCGTTTGGTGACTTTTGCTACCATGATATTGTATTCCCGATAGAATTTCTCAGGGGAAGACTAGTACAGAAGGATGTGGCACAAGAAATAACTTCCCCTAAAAATGTACAGTCATTTGATATCCATCTTACTGGCAACTGTGAGGATGGATTGATTGAAAGTGTATCTAGTAAATGGGAGAAAACCCACTCGTTGATATGCATTGTATTTAACCCACTCTTCCAAAATCACATTGCCTCATGTCATACTCCAGTGACATTCCCACACAGCAACAGCCACCTGTCCTAAGGAGCTCCCTTTCTTTACCACAGGTTAGGGCATGTCTTATTTGTTTAATATTTTCTCAGTATTAACAGATGAAGTTAGTACAATAACAAATGCAAAGGGTTCTCCCTCAATTTTTCTTTGGCAGTAAAAACTGTAATCTTCTCCATGTTAACCAGTGACAGATAAGGTGATTTTAGCAGAAATAAAGCCAGGTTGATTTGTAATATTTCAGTGGTTGCAGGCAGTTCTTGGGTTTTTGCCTTTTTTTTTTCCTCAGGAGAGCAATCTCTATATATTACTATCAGGTTGAAAAGCAGCAGCCTACCTAAGAGCTACACTTAAACATTAGCGGCCTTCCAACTTCAGTGGATTAGGAATATATAGACATATTTTGACCATTGATGCCTATGCATCATTATGATTCATGATCCATTGGAAAAGTTTCTTACAGCAAATGAATTTCCTGAAAAAAATGGGACAGGCGGGGTCTGGCATCAGAAAGAAACACACTCTAGTAGCATAGGTGGCTTAGGAACATTTCATTTTTTCTTTGCTGGAAAAATACTCTAGATAGCATTTTTTTCCTATTCCACATCAGGGTAAAACCAAGATATTTGGAAACTATTTGAAAGATGCATATGAAAGTCTTTACTAGAGGCACAAAGTGGTTCAGAGAAGCCTAATGATTGGGGATCTTATTTGGGATGCAAAAGACCCAGTTTTAAGTCCTTGGTATGCATTATGTTCTGGCATGACTTTCTGGTCCCCTGTTTCCCCAGTGACTGCTCTAACATCTAAGCTGATCTGACAAGTTGTGACTGAATATATCCCGTGGAGTCCTAATTGTATAAATAATTGAATGCTTTTTGGAGAAGAGATTTGAACCTCCTCCTTCCCAAATGAGTACTCAACTGCTGGTGATACAGTTCTTCCTCTCACTATTTTTTTCTGGTTCAATGAATATTCAATATTTTATATAAAGTGGAACTGTTCCAAGAAGAACAGAAGAACAAACTGCATTTTCTTTAAACTCATCTTTTTCTTTGACTAGCTGCTATCCTGTATTGTGTTTCTGTTAAAAACATCTGGCTCAGCACCATGCAGTCTGTCAAATTCCCTTCATCTTCTTTTGAGGGCTCTTCTTTTCCCATTGGTTTTATAGAGCATCTTATAACAATATTTGGTCAGTAAATGTTTTAACCTTCTCCTCCCTAAGTTTTTGGAACACCCCCACTTTCTGTGGAAGTTTTCCTTTTCATTGGCAGATTTTTCATAACTTTCATTATGATCAAAGTTTATTTCCATTACCTTCTCTGATGCTTGCATACAAAACACCATGGAAAGGAACAGGTTAAAAACTTCAGTTGAACAAAAGAACAGAGGGGTAAGTATAAGCTAATGTGACAGTACTGCAAAGGGCAATAAACATAAAGACTAGAGTCCTCATTTTTTAAGCTTTATTTTTCACAGAAAAAAACTCCTAGGTGGACTTTTTAAACAGCAGGAATAAATACATCTTTACTGCTGTCATAAAAAGTAGAAAGTTATTAAAAAATAATACTAAAAAAAATGCTATAGGAATAGTATTTATTCCTGGAAAAGGGGACCACAAAGAAAGCCTGAACTTTACTCTTTTAAAAAAGAAAGATATTTCTTTTTTAAAAGAGTAAAAAAAATCACAAGAGAAAAAGAGTAAAAAGAAGAGTAAAAAAAATCACAAAGACAGCATTGAAATATGGACAATGCTCAAGAAATGGAGCAGAAATCATTAGTGTGGCCTGTGGCTATAGCATAGTTCAAAGTGATTTATAATACTCTTATGTTGCTTTTAACCAACGTCCTTAGCAGAAAAGTCCTAAGTAGAGTCTTTGAGGTTATGACATACCTAAAAAAATTGTTTAATGGCTTTTTGCTCTTTTGCATTAAAAAACAATATTAAAAAGTCTCAATTGAAATAATATCTCAGGAGAAAACTCAGAGAGTGAGAAACGCAATCAACAGGTGTTGGTACACAACACACACTTTTCCAATTCACTGTTTAAACAAGAAAATAGTGAATTTTATAGTTCCTTGAAATTCAGCTATTACCAGATTCAAGCAAAAGTCTTTGAGGAGCAAGTCCTGTGTACTTATGACCTTTATACCAGCCCAACACTCTTGCTTTTGTGTCACAGTTGTCTGAAACATGAATAATTTCAAATTCTGGTGTATGACATATCATATGTAAACTCTGGAAGTTAGTATTTCTAAGAGGTGGTTATGATATTCCACTGAGATTTCAAAGAACCTATAATTTAAAGTATTCTGTTTATGCAGTTTCAGCTATAATCTTTGCAGCCATAAATCTTATTTTCCCACTTTTTTTCCAGTTTGTTTGTAGAGTTTTGAAATGCCTGGGTTCCCAGTCCCAGGTGTAAGAATCCAGCCCTTCATTTGCTTGATGCTCATCCTAAATGCCAAAGGGTATCTGAGTCAGTCTTTCTCAATATGGAGCTGCAGTATGTACTGTGTGTGGATAAAAAAGGTTAATGCCATACTGCTGAATGACTGGAATCTTCCTTGTTCAGAAAATTTAAACATTAATACACCAGATATTTAGGCAACGTTTTGCCTCACTTTGGAGTGAAAATTCACTGAAGTTATTCTCCAGTCCCAGAGAAATGAGTAACTTGTGGAGTGTATACCTTTTTCCTGAAATGCCCATATAATACAATTCAACTTATAGGAATGAAGAAAAAAAAAAAAAACCAAAAAAAACCAAAAACCAAACCAAACCAAACCAAACCAAACCAAACCAAACCAAACCAAACCAAACAAAACAAAACAAAACAAAACAAAAACAACACCCCCCCCCCCCAAAAAAAAAAAACCAACAAAAAAAAACCCACAAACCACTACTGCTCCCAACTCTCACATTCTTCTTTTCCTCCTTTCTTACTATGTTATTTCCAAGTGCACTTAGTACAGAAACCCATCAGATTCAGAGAAAGGAAATTGTGGTTTTGGTCAGTGAGCTGGCCCAAACCAGAACACTCTCATCCATCACTGATCATTTTCTGTGATCCTGATTTCCAGCAAATTAAAGTTCTACATTTGGTCTGAAAAATGAAAGACAAGTTTAATGGCCCTACAGAATTATATCAGAAGCCATCATTCACTATTTTCTTATGTTTCAAGTGAAGTCTTAATCATGATATCAAAAGGCATTATGCCAGGAATGCCATTTCGTTTGAGCAATCCCATTAGCCACGTTCTTGCCTTCTGTGATTCAGATAGACTATATTTTTTCAATTATGATTCCATTTCCACTGTCAGCAGTGATGTAATTCTGTTTATACTCTTTTCCATTACCATTCCTTGGTAAATTGATTAGTTTGAATATTGCTTTGTGTGTAATTTCACAATTAGCAAAATAAATACTCCATGAATGAAGAAACCTTATGTAAAATCCACTTTCCTTTGAAATATTATACATCATTTCATAAAGAGTTCAGACTAGTTTTTGGCTTTTTTGGACATTATAGTAAACTTAGAATGGGTATTCTAAGGAAGACATAGGAAATAGTTAAAAACCTCCTCTACTGCAAGAGGTAAGTCTAATTGTTGATAGCAGATTAAGTGGACTTTTTTGTTGTCAAATAATGTATTTGTGATGCTTTTACACTTCAGATCAGTAGATCAGTGCAGCTGAATAATATCCTTCTTGGTAGAGAGCCAGGACTGAAATACAGAGCCTTGAAAAGCACAGATAGAAAAAGATACAGAATAATGTTACACTGAGAAATGGTGGGTGCCTATTATCCTAAGTATTAAAACTGACAAGACTACAGATGTATAACAGATTTTTGCTCCTTCCAACTATGTTGTTCTTCCCTCCTTTTTGTCATCTGTTTTCTTGTGACTCTTGATGATGAGAGAGAATATAAAACCTCTATGTCTGGGAGTGACAAGAACGCAAAGTAAGACACATCCAGAGAAGCATCTTTTATTTGTTCTCCCAGGGCAAATCTCAGTTGTACCAGTGGAATAGGAGAAGCTGACCATTCTCTGCCAGAGGTGAGAGCTTCAAGGAAGAAGAACACAGTGTACCTCCCTCCACTGAGAACTTGATAGACTGTTGCAAGAAAGATAACTCCTTCTGGTATTCACTAACTTCTGTTGAAAATTTTCCATAATAACAATATTCTCCCTTAAAATTTCAATGTAAAGGTTACCTAATTTCCAGTAACTTTTTTTTAGGACATGAAAATATTATTTTTTTTTCCTGAAAATATTTATTTATTTTTCCATCTCATTTTATTTTTAAAAAGACTTGTGTGCCTTGTGTGCTGGCTCATCTTTTTTTTTTTTTTTTACAGTATAAAGAAAGATCATAAACATCCCAAACTCCTTTTTATTATTTTATGTTTCATCTTTTTCTTTACTTAAGGTAATAAGGACCATAAAAATATATTCTTCCTGTGAATATATGTGCATATTTTCAGACATCAAGGCTGAGATGTAGTCTGACATTTTTGAATGACACATAAATTGACGGGATGTAAACTGTAATTGCTGTATTGTGACAGACAAACTATTTGGCTAGTGCAAATGCTACTTCCTCTCTTATTAAGTCAGCTGCTGCTTTACACTACAGGCTACATTCTGAGGAGAGGAACTGTTTGGATTCTAGAAGCAGACAATCATTTATTCCTTTTAACTGTTAATTAAAATACAAACACAATGGTTTTTGAATCAGATTTAGCCAGCATTATTGGTTCTGGGTTTTGAAATGGAGATTGTTGTTGGCAGCTGCAGGCTGCACACAAAAAGTTAAGACATAAAAGACTAATTTCTTCTCATCACATGGAAGTGCAAATTACCCCTTTCTTCATGATGAATCAAACAAACTGCTTAAGCTCTAGAATTTCACTGCAGAATTAGGCCAACCTACCAGGATAATTTCAGTGTTGGAGAATCAACAGTATATTTGAGTCTCCAGTAAAGGCAAAGAAATGAATTAAAAAAAAACCTAGAAGGTAGTAATATGTAAGACTTTGCTCCCAAAAATGCTCAAAATTTAACATTTAACACAACATTATGTACTTTTCTATACCTGCTTAGTGCTGGAAATGCATGTGTGTGTTTTTCATATACAACTGATCTGTTGTTTTCCTCATCACAATTTTTTTCTTATTTTTCCAATATTTTAAGAGGGATAGTGTTAAAGCATGTATACAGACAACCCATTAAATAATATAGCTGACTGAGGAGACAAGTAATTAATGCAAGCAAGAAAAAGATAATCCCTGTAAATACTCATTTGAGCTCTTAAATTAAATCACTGACTTTTTGGGGGTTTTTTTTGTTTGTTTTGGGGGGGGGGGGTTTGCTTGTTTTTTGGTTTTCTTTGTTTTGTTTTGGTTTTCTTTGTTTTGTTTTGTTTTTTTTGCTTTCTGTTGTGCTTACTTTCCAGTAGCTATGGGTGAAATTGAGACACTTGCCATGAATGTTCACTAGAATATTAAATTTAAGTGGCAATATATTAATAAAAAGTGTATTTCAGATTGAGATCTATTATATTCAACAACAAAACACAATGGAGATAAAGCTGTACAATCAGCCTCAGCAGTCTTAATTTGAAATATTTGGAACATAAATGATACCATATGTCTCCAAACCAAATTTTTTAATTTTAAAAATTTATAAGATACCACCCATTATGGAACAAATAGTCTTACAAGTAAGTCAACACCTTGTTTTTAATTTCAATAAACAGAGAAATCAGTGTCTTGTGTGATCATCTGTGCAATAGCTCTAAAGCTGTTACTGCTTTTTTTACAATCTCTGGAGCAGTACTACCTGTGTGAAAGAGGTCACTGTGCATGTTAGATGTCCCACAGAATGCAGAATAGTCAGGGATGGTGCCAGTTTTCCAATTGCCCTGTGTTGTATCTGTCAGGCCTGTGGAGGTTCCTAAAAATTCCCTATATCATTAAAGACATCACTGGACCCCAGTGTATAGACTGCCATTGTAGAAATATGAATAATCTAATGCTAAAGAATGTTGAAGATACTCCATTCTTTATATGCTGAACAACATTTTTTTTGACAAAGTTTACCCCCAAAAGTGGGTGCTGGAAATGATTCTTCTACATTAGTACCAACAACATTTACTACACAGAAAATTCCTGCAACACAGTATAAGAATTCTCCAGACAGCAGGCCTTACAAGGACTTTACAACATAGCACAGCAAAGTCTTTTTGTGGAACAAGTACTTAGCAAAGTTGGCATAGACTAAACATTTCTATTTTTTGTCTGAACATGCCTTAGAAGGAATGATTCCTAAGTCATGCAGCAATTAGTTAAGGCATGTGTGTGCAGATGTACTTCGGCAGCTCTGAATGCAGCATGTTGTTGCGAGCTATTCTGTATTTCAGCTTGCACTCACACTAACCTGAAATACTTATGTTCAGTTGTCAGAAGACTGAAAAGATTTTTTTTTTTAAATCCAGCACTTAAAGCTCAATATAATAAAAATCTCAACCATTCATTTTAACATAGAAATCTAAAGACTGAGAAGAGAAAGGAATTTGGCCTTTATTTCTTTAAGAATATTTAGAAGAGATTCTTTAATTATTGACTTATTAAAAATTCATCTGGGCATATAAAATATATTGTTATTGAAGGAAACGTAATACACATGAACATAGTTAATATCCTCTTGCAATGAGGCGGGGGAAGATTAAAAAATGCATGAGATGAAAGCATACATTAAAGTTGAGCTATGAATCCTAAACAGAGCATAGATAACTCCTGACTGTTTAACAAAGCACCACACACTTTTCTTCAAAGACCTCTCTGTTTCTGAGCTCTACTCAAATGTGTCTGACTGTATTTCTTGAGGTAGCACAGGTCTGCACATACTAGCCTTCACCTGAGCAGCAAGTCAATGACATGAGATAAAGACTCTGCAGGCCAAAGGGCCTGGAACAATAGGCAACACAAGCTACCTCGATTTGCCATCGAGATGATATTTCTGTGAATTGCTTTCACACTGCTTGTGAAATGTTTCAGCTAACATGACTTAACCAGAAAGACATGGAAATGGCAATAGACAAGATGCAAAAAGCAAAGGGAAAAAGTAGAATTCAAGGGGTAAGATAAGTGAGATCAACCAGTAAGAGGAATCTCAGGGAGGATGAGGATGAGGGGAGCACAGTAAGAGGTTAGCCAAAAAATGAGAATTGAATTTCCCAGGACAGAGTTTTAAGCCATACTGATCGCATCGACTCCAGAACAACGTAGTTCTACTTTGTGGCATGAGAGAGAGTAGTACTTTTGTGCAACCATGGAAAACACAGATTAAGTAACAAATTTAAGTTGGCATGAGTCTCTGGAGATCAGCTAGTCCAAAGGTCTCTTCAGTAAGAAGTGCAGGACCAGATGATTTTCTACTGCCTAATTGCTCTAATTGGCAAGAACTATTTTCCCAGTATATCCAGCAAGACTTTCCCTTGATATAAATTGTGACTATTGCCTCAGGCTCTTTTGCTGTGCACTCTGAGAAGAGTTAGGCTCTGCCTTCTGCCATACGTCTCCCCTTTCTTTGGGTTGTGGAAGATTGGTACTGGATGGTGCTGGATTGGTGCTTTCCCTTCTCCAGGCTAAAAAACTCCAGTTCTTTCAGCCTGTTCCCATGTCCACACAGCAGCCTCCTAGCCATTCTTCTGGTCATCTAACAGAATTTTCGCATTTGCCTGCATGTGCTGTATCAGGGGCACAGCATTTCAGAGGGAGACTTATGCATCTAGTTTAGAGGGAAATAACATTTTTAATCAACGTGGTGTCTACACTCTTGCTTATGCACCACAGTATATGGTTAGCCTTGACTGCTGACCCACCTTCAGCTTCTGTACCAGGACCACCAGCTCCTTTCCACAGAGCTGCTATCCAGACAGTCAGTCCCTGGCTGATACTGGCACATGTAATTATTCTACCCACATGCAGGACTTTGTTTCTGTAGAACTTGCTGAGGTTCTTTCCAAAATGCATCTTCTGCATATGTTTCCCTAAAAAGCGTCATTGTCCTCCCATACATATTTTTTTTCCAAATTTTGTTTATACCTGCAAACTCAACAGAATATTTCTTCTGTCTCAATATCCAGATTTATTATCTCTTGCTGATGAAGACTTTAAAAATATTGTCTTCAACATTGCCTTCTAAGTAACAACATTTGTGATTGGCTACCAGTTAAAAAGGAGAGTAGGAAAAAAATTACCTCATACTACTGGAACCTAATTCTGACTATATTTAATATTTTTCATTATTTTCTGAAGTCCTTTTGCCTGCTGTGCATTTTTTTTTTTCTGTTTGTGTTTCTGCCTCTTCAGGGCTTTGTTTTAGCTTCCATATTCTAGTAGATATCTAAAAAAACCTCCCTCAGCTGACACAGCAGGTCTTATTCATTGATTAAGCAGTTGTAACAAAGAGTCACACTGTTACAACATTCAGGAAGTAAGAATTACACTAATATTACCTAGTTTTGCTAAAGTGAAAACTAACCTAAAGCTGATGCTTTCTGAACTGCTAATGGAGCTGAACGATTTTCATCTAGAAGCACAGAGTCATGGAAGGGTTTGGGTTGGAAATTACCTTTGGGATGGAAAATACCAGGTTTTTCCCAACCCACTGGTATGGTGCAAGGATACCTTCTGTTAGTCCAGGCTGCTCAGTTACACACAACCTGGCCTCCAACATTTCCAGAGAGGTGGCATTCACAACCTCTCTGGGCAAGCTCTTCTAGCATCTCACTACCTTCGCATGAAAGAATCTATTCCTTATACCTAATCTGAATTTATCCTCTTTTGACTTAAAAACATTACTCTTCATTCTGTTACTGCAGTCATTCCCCATCTTTCCTGTAGGCCCACTTTAGGTACTGGAAGGTGCTCTCATGTCTCCCTGAGCCTTCTCATCTCCAGGCTAAACTACCACAATTCTCTTGGCATGTCCTTAGAGAAGCGATGTAAGCAAATTATTTACTTCCAAAACAAGGCATTTTTCAGCATTATGCCAGCAGAGAAAATTTTATTAAGAAGGATTTACATCCTGGAAGAGCATGAACAGCAAGGAAATATATGCTTAAAAGTTTTGATTCAGTTTACCACTGCATGTATCTATTTCAAGAATTGTTTTTAAAAACAACATAAGTGGCATTGTGTACTGACATGGCAAGAACTTCCAGATTTTCAAAGATCTTTGTTATTTCTGTTTATACACAACCTCGACCCAGACAACATCCTTTGCTTTTTTAAGGAATAATTTAGTTTGCCATAAGACTGAGAGGGATGGATGGAGGGGAAGAATAGGAAAGAAATGAAAGTTGTTGTTCTGGTCCCTGAATTAAATTAGTTGGCATAAAATTAAACCAAGTCTTAACAGCCTTTTCCTGAGGCCTGATCCTTTTGTCTTTCATATTTAAGCCTCTCATCATGAGCAGATGCAGAGAAGAAAGTTAAAAACCTGCTACAGAAGTTCAGAACTAATCCTCCCTTTAAGTTTCTTGCCAGGAGCAAGTAATATGGTATGCAAATCTGCACGCAGCAGAAAATACAGGAAAGTTGAATCTCCAAGAAATTTCAGAGGCATGAAGTGACAAAAACATTTGGAAAACACGTGTGTCAGTGCAAGAAACTGATATCCTGAAAGTGCTCATAGGGACAAAGATTAACAGGGGTTTCAGCCCAGAGGCAGAAAAATTTCATAATGCAAGTGGCCAGTTCCACCTACAAGTGTTACAAGAAAAAAATGTAATTTAACAAATATTTTTAAAATATAAATTTCCAAAGGATAAATTGTAAATTATTATAATTGCAATTGTAATAATTTTGTATTGTTACATATCTCTACTTTGGATACAGGTAGGAAGCACAGGCATCTCACTCTCTTGAATTTATCATAAGCAATTTGTACCAAATGTAGGACCAAACTGTTTTGCGTTGTACAGGAATGGTAGTTTGAAGAAATGTGGCTTATTGGTGACATTCTAATGCTTAAATTGGAGATTTATGTTGTCCAATACCAGAATAAAAATTGTAATTCCCCTCTACCTGAACTAAGTGGATCCTTTTGACTTGAGTTTCAAAATGGTTTTCTCAGTTTTGCAAAACTCAAAATGAATCCACAAAAACCAAACCAAAACAAAACAAAACAAACCCATCAAAACAGAACAGAAAAACCCAAACAAAAACAACACCAACAAAAAACCCAAACAACAACAAGAAAAAAAGGATAAGAATAAAGACAATTTTAACATCTAACTAGATCAGAAAACCAGGTAACATTTGCTTCTAGTCATAATGATACGTGAAACTAAGGATCAAACTGATTTAACAATCCATCATTTCATTAATATATTTTTTTAAAGCTCTTCCTGCCGCAAAGAACTAGAACAATGTAATGGCTTCAACTGTCTATGTATTTTGGGAAAGTAGGTCTAGTGGAAGTGATAAATTGGGAAGTTTTATGGTCATAACAAATATCTGTAATTCTTTCCTGAGGCTTATAACTCCTGACTCTGATTGCCTCTTTGGTGGATATATCTGGAGTGTGCTTAGTGCATTACCCAACTATCTGAAACGCTAGGCACAACACCCAGTACTGCTATTTTAGAATAAGGAAGTAAAACAGGGAGAAGAGAAGAAGGAAGGGATGGAGCCACAATCCAGGTGCTTTCAAACTGTCTGTGTGTGCTTAAGCAAGGGCAACTTACATTTTGTAGAATGTAACATTCAGAAGTGAGCTTTTTTAAATTATTATGTTGTGATTTCACTCCAGATAGCAGTGAAGATGAGGCAGCTGCTCCCTCACGCCCCTATCAGTATGGTCAGGGAGAGAGGGTAGATGTTGGAAAATTTGTGACTTGAGGTACTGAAAATTTGATAGGGAAACCAAAAACTCTCTGCACACAAGCAAAGCAAAACAAGGAAGGAATTCACTGCTTGCATGGGCAGGCAGGTGTTCAGCCATCTCCAAGACAGTAGGGCCCCATCACATGTAACAGTGACTTGGGAAGATAAAATCCTCACTCCAAATATGCCCCCTTCTTCCTTCTTCCTTCACTTTATATTGTCAGCATGATGTGGCATGGTCTGGAATATCCCTTTGCTCACCTGGGGTCACCTGTCCTGGCTGTGCCTCCTCCCAAACTCCCAGGCACCCCCAGTCCACAGCAGTACAAGAAGCAGAAAAAAACTTGACTCTGTGAGCTCTGCTCAGCAACAAAAACATCTCTGTATTGTCAGCTCTGTGTTCAGCACAAATCCAAAGCACAGACCCATGCCAGCCACTGTGAAGACAATTAACTCTACCCCAGACAAAATGTGCACAATGTAAAATAACAAATTTAACTGCATATATAGTAATCTAGATTTGCTATCTGACAGCAGTTTAACCTTTTATGGCTCACTCAGTTTCTTCATTTTTCATGGTATACTCACAAATCTCTTCTCAGACAAGCCAGGATGATTCTAAAGACACACGCATCAGTAGAACCATGACAACCTGAGATTCTTTCTTGCTTTCAAGATAGTCTCACATGTTCCCACAAAAAATGCTCCCTTTAGATCCTACCAGCAGTACAAAACCAGTAGACCTGTTTTGAGTTTAATATTATCAGTGAAGCCACCCTAAATAAATTCCTCTGTTTTTCACATTTCTGCTGCTGTGAGTGACCCAGCAACAACTCTGCGTCTGTGTTCCTGGATAGATCCCCAGTCTTTCACCTTTTTGGAACTGACTGGGCTGTCCACATATGTAGTGCTGACACAGCAGGCAACCAGGAGTAGAGAGCAAAGTTCACTTTCTTTGCCCTAACAGTGAAAGAGAGACTTTTCAGAGGATATTTCAGCTGCAAAAGTAATATCTTGCAAGCTAGCTATCACAATTTTTATCATACAGGTTAGAAAATTTATTTAGATGCTGCAGTTACTTATTTAAGGCTTGCCACTTAGCTGATTCAATTTTCTATGAAAAAATTAAAATTCCATTCCCATACAAGATACCATAGGCATGTAAAAAGTGTGGAAAAAACACTAGATTAACAGATATCCCATAGGATTTAGCAACAGAGTCCAATGCGAAAGAATTTTTTTCAGGATTAAGAGAGTTAAAATAACTGTGTAAATTAGCAAATGAATTTTTGTGTGCCACATAGAACATGACTCTTCCGTATTATTACATAAGCTCTGTATTTAGTGCAGAGCCAAGAAGAGAAGCTGCTCACAGCAACATCTTTAAGATCACCCTGGTAATGTGCTGACTGCACAGGACTTAGTGAATCTTCTTCTTTTGCTTTAGAATAATGATGACTCAAAGTGCTAAATTAACAACACTTTGAAAGAAAACTATGGCCACCAGCAGGTAAACCTAAAGTTTTCCACATTATCAGTCAGGTATATATCAGTATCTCCAGCCAAGGGTAGGAGATACTTCTACTAAAGAAAAACATCTTTGTCAGAACTAATGCATGTAATGCATGGCACATGTCTCTGGCTCCAGCTTAAACATTAATTTCCTTGCTCAGTGAAGCTTAATGAGAAGACAGGGAGGGAGGGAGGGAGGGAGGGAGGAAGGAAGGAAGGAAGGAAGGAAGGAAGGAAGGAAGGAAGGAAGGAAGGAAGGAAGGAAGGAAGGAAGGAAGGAAGGAAGGAAGGAAGGAAGGAAGGAAGGAAGGAAGGAAGGAAGGAAGGAAGGAAGGAAGGAAGGAAGGAAGGAAGGAAGGAAGGAAGGAAGGAAGGAAGGAAGGAAGGAAGGAAGGAAAATTTAATGTTTTTCTGTGTTACTGATATAAATATAGATTGATTAAATATGGTCTAATAATTTTGCTCCAGGCAATCATTATTTCTATGTAATCTTTTCCTGAACTGGAGGATTTCTTTTAAGGGAGATCTGCTGTGTATGATTACATCACTGCCTGTTGTGCACTCTGGATCATGTAATGGGGAAGACAAAGCAGTATCTTTAAATACCACCATCCCTATAGCACAAGGCTCTGCTACTTCCAACTCCTTGAACTTACTCCTCCTAAGTATTAAATCTCTATTATTTAGTAAATTAACTTTTTTTACTAAGTTAGTATTAATATTAGTAAATAGTATATCTCTACTAGAGATATGTCATCAATTAAAGGTCCTATATAAGGTAGAATTTAAACACGTTTATTCTTCTGTGCGTGGTTCAGAATTTCTGTTTCCAAATGCAATTCTGTAGGAGTTAGAAATTGTGGTTATTTTAAAAGGGTGCCTATGGACAGAGAAGTGAAAGATAATGTAAGTTGAAATACAGTATAATTTCTCTATTTTGATGTTGCTGAAGAAAATGTTTGATGAAGAAAGCACAATCTTTTCAAAAATTTCTTTAATTCTGACCTCTTTTTAAACATCCTCCCTCTTAGCCTGTTTTTGGTTAAGGTTGCTGCAATAATTTGGGACCTTCTATAAGCCACGGGATTTCTCAGTAGCAGTGGAGAAAGAGTAGAGCCACCAGACCCTTTCTCAATACATGCCCTCTTACTGCAGCTGAAGATTTTTAGCAGTAAAGAGCAGTTCTGGCATAAGCTTTTCCCTAAGAGACAGGGAAAATAAAAAGGAGATAGTTTTTTTTAATTCTCAGAAAGCTGAGTGGAATAGCTGTTACAGAGTTCTCTTCTCACCCATCAGTGTGGGAAAGCCAGATCTTTACTTAACCTTTCCCTCTGACACATAAATACCCCCTCTTACACAATATACCTATATAACATTAATTAACTGTTTATTTAAAACTAATTGAGTCTTGTCCTCTGTTTTGCCCTGGGAACTATTAAATAAAAAAACCTGGCCTGACCTTTTTTCAAAACATCTTTTTTTATTTGCAACAAGAAGAGGAAAAGATTTATATTAGTTTGGAAACTCTCCATGATTATGTGTGGAATAGCTGTGGCAGTAACCTATTCCTTATGTGATCACCCATTTTTGGCCACCTCTTTGAGAAGTGTGGAACAGGATTAGTTTTCCTGACTATAAATGTAGCCACCTACATCAGAGCTAGTCATCTGTACTCCCTATGCAGTGGGAGGAAAGAAACAGCAACTTGTAAAATGCAGTCTTGCTTATTTTAGACATCTCTTTTAGAATGAGATTAATCACTCTCTGCATGCCTTTATATTTCTTCATTTGCTAGAAGAGCTGTGAGAATTCAAAGACAGCTACACTGTAGATTTCTGAAGATGAAGTGAATCCCATCCATCCATTATTGTGACAGAGTCTTTATACAGCAGTTTGTGCTATATTATTTTTTATTTCCTTCTGATGCAATGTTTTAAAGTGCTTCTGAAGTTTATTAATTGTAAATATTTTTGACACTATGCTTAAATGTACTTAACATACTGAAATATTGTGCAAACTCTGTGAGGAAATCAGTGTTCCCTTCTCTACTTTGAAGAATTATAATCCTTCAGCTAGGCAAAGATAGCTTAAGCAATACAACCAGCTATGGATATATGCAATTATCTCAATATAAAGAGCTCATGTCTTTTATTCTAGACCAAGAATAGAAACAACAATCATCCATTGAAGGAAGGCATTATTATATTAGGAAAAATGTAGTCATTCTATGAAATTTACTGGGTATTTATTACATATAATTACATATATGTTATTATATATTTATTTAGTATGCATATTAAAGCTACCAAATTCTCCTGGTGTTAAATGTTTGTGTAGATCGGGCCTTAAGAGAAACATATTTTAACAGCACCCTTGAAAATTTCATACCTCTGAATTTCCCTAACTTTTGGTGTCAACAATGTAGAGATTCTTCTCCAGGTGAGCAGATTTTTTTTGTAGAGACTAGAGGGTGATGCATCTTAACTTTTTAAGGAAGAACTCATCTGAACTATTTTTCACATGTATTTTAAGAAAAACTGAATCACACGTTGAAAATGTCTGTTTCTTTACACTGGCTGTAGTCTTACAAAAAATAAGAGTCATGTACACTTCTTTGTTATATATGTCTGCTTTTTGGCAAATTAATTCCACCGTTTTCCACAGTCCTTGTCTTTTTGACCTTGTCACTGTTCACAAAAAATTACTGCAGTGGGAGTACTCGCATATGTGTACCCATATAATTATTTTAGAGGGACAGCTTCTGGCATGATCTTGACACAAGCCAAACAGAAATCTTCCAAAGAGATGAGAACCAAGCACCATTCTCCAAAGGCAGTTTGAATGCAGCAACTTTATTTTGAAGCCTAAGGGGTTTTAAGCCTATGTACGTGAGCCATGTGACACCTGCATCTCTGAGGCTAGAGAACTCTGTCTCTGGGTACTTAGGCAACAAGGTCACTGTGTTATCAGGGCACAGGTTGAAGAGCTGATTTCAGTCAAGTTCAATGTCTAATCTCTCCTCCACCAAAGATGAAAGTTACTGTGTGCCAGTGCGCTCATTAAAAAGGAATAAGCTCAACTTCTCAGTGTGGAGATTATGGTCTTCATTTATGGCATTCATAAATGCTTTTTATGAAGCATGATGAAATGCATTATTATATTTTAAGTGAACATGTTTCAAAAATATTATTATGCCTCAGACTAACCTAACAGCTATGATTATTTCTTTTATTGATGGTATTTTTAAAAGAAAGTAGAAAACTTCTGTGTGGTAACATTGTTCTGCTCTGGTTTTCTAATTGCAGCCTGAGAAGACCTGCACAAGCATGTATTGATTGTCATCTGTTCTTACAAAATATAAAATTTCAGTCAACTTCTGTTCCCACTTTTGGCATTTAGAGGTGTAGAGGGGTCTACAATAGAATGACCCCTGTCCCACACCTATACCTGACGTTATATCTCAACAACTAAACACAGGCCTACAGACTTCCTGGCAAGTAGTGCTAATATTGTGCCCATCTTTGCTGAGACCTCCAATAGGTGAGTTTTTCAATAGGAAGGTTCAAACCATGAATATATCTGGAAATTACACCTGCTCATGTGAAACATTAAATGTTAGCCAATACATGACTTATTGAGAAAATGGAAATAAAGCAGAGCTGTCTGCACTCTCTAGTTTTGCTAGGACAACAGGGGTTGTTAATTCTTCCAAGTTTACTGGCCAAAAAAGCAGTTGTAAATTTTTACAGCTGCAAGAACTTATTACAGAAAAAAAGTTAGCTGCCCTAACTGTGCACAGTTAGTAGTGATGTCGCTCTGCTGTAGTATTAACTACTATTGGAGTGTAGTAGTATTAACTACTATTGGATTGGAAAGCAGAATTTACAGTTTAATCTCT
The DNA here is from genome assembly GCF_036417665.1 of Passer domesticus. NCBI lineage: Eukaryota > Metazoa > Chordata > Aves > Passeriformes > Passeridae > Passer > Passer domesticus. Next base: position 19,639,322 of record NC_087512.1, read on the forward strand.
TTTTCCAAAAGCTGGTGACATTATTGAAGCTCTTCATATGGACATTAAATTCATAAACGAGAAAATTGTTGTACTGCGACGGATGTCCCTGTGTAGGGTAGGTCCTACCCCAGCAGGACTTAGATTTCCATCCTTTAGGCCATAACATATATATAATTTTGAAATAAAACCCAAAATTTGTCAAATATCACACTTAGATAATTTCTTTAGCAAATTTCTGTGTATGCTCCAAATTCTATAATAGCTCCAGAGACACAACTTTTATCTGTCTGATAAATAAAGTTTTAATTCCTTTTTCAGACTGGGAAGAGGAAGATATTTTAACACTACAAAATTTTCCAATAAATGGTACAGTCCAAGAACTCAATAATGCCAAGACAGAGACCTATTTCTTAGGTGATACAAAAAGGAAAGGACGTAATGTCTAATATGCACCTTCTGTTCAAATGTACGTTCAGAAATGTTCTTGTTTGGAGGAGGTTCGAACAGGACCCATCCAACCAGTTGAACAACTGTGAACCATTGAACCATGAAGAACATTTGTTCTGACAGCATTTATCATAAATTATGTCATCATAAAAGGACGTCTATAGCTTAGTCCAAAATTGTCACATCAAGTTCCTACTAGGCTGTTTTATGACATAACCATCAGCTTGTAAGAGGAATGAAGAGAAAAAGGAGAGGGGAGAACACGAGGCAAATATTTTTCCTCCATTATCCTTCAAGCTTTACTGTAAAGCAACTTTAGGTATGAGGTACTACACACATATTCTTCTTGTGTGTAGTACCTCAAACTCTCTTCTAAAATTTTTTATGACAATTTGTCTCACATTGCAATCACATTTGTGGCCTTGCCTGGTCTGTACTAGCCTAACAGCAGGACAGTCTACTTCTTGGAACAGGTAACTCTATATTTGTGAATGAATGAACAGCTTTGATGGCAAAAGGAAATTTTCTTTAATGATAGTATATAAGCCTGATGAGGATTTCTGCTGTGTCAGTTAGGATATCACATTTAAAAGTAGACCAAGCCAAAGACTGTGACAGCTTTTACATTTTTACATTAAAAAAAAAATGTATCTGCAATTACTCACTGCTTTCTGAAATAGTTTGGGTATAATTGCCCTAGGCTAGTTTTTATCCAGAGCTGTCATTTTGCGTAGGTTTCAGAAAAGAGAATACCTTTAACTGTGTTTCAAGTTAGAGAAAGCTGAAGAAAAAAAAAAAAACCAACAACACAACACAACCTATACCAAAATACATTTTCATTACTGGTCAAGGGTCTTTGAGAAATAGAAATAATCTGGGGGGGAAAAAAATAGTCTTAAGTAAAGAAAAGTTTTGAAAACCATTTTTAGAAAAACTGATGGTGATGTTATTGAGTTATTCAATATTCAAAATTATATTTTGGGACTTATTTGGGTTTTATCACCTTTTTACCCAAGCTGAAACTGTGTGTGTATGTGCAGCTGAATTAGCTGATGGGAATATCTCCAAGGAATGCATTAAATGGAATCAAAACCAGGAAGTAAAAACATCCCTGTTTGCTGCCCCTGTTCTTTGCTCTTGGAAAGTGCAGGTGGGAATTGCATTAACTTGTATTCTGTAGGCTATAAATCAGCATGATGTAATTCTCATGAACATATGTTAAGGACCCAGCTCTTTTTGCCACATGTATTATCACAAGCAAATTCTTATATGAGACACACAAATCTTCATTCAAGCTCTCATATAACACAATTGCATCTTTGATTAATTCATGAGCGTCCTAGTTGAAAGTCTATCCAAAGACTGTTACAAAACAGGCCAGTATAGTTTGAAGGGGAGCAAATAATTAAGTTAGAGAATGTAAGTCAAAATTGTTGGAATGGTATACAGCGTCCTACTGCAATTGTGTAATTTCCTTCCTACCAAAATCATAGAAACATAGAGTGGCCTATTTTGGAAGGGACCATACTGATCATCTCTTTCCAACCAGCCTGTCATGGGCAGGGACACCTTCCACTAGACCAGGTTGCTCAAAGTCCCATTCAACCCGGCATTGAGCACTTCCAAGAAGGGGGCACTCACAAATTCTCTGGAGAACCTGTTCCCATGCCTCACCACACACAGAGTAAAGAATTGCTTCCTAAAGTCTAATCTAAATCTACACTCCTTCAGTTTCAGTCCATACCCCCTTGTCCTATCTTTACCCGTCCTTGTAAAAAGTCTCCCTGACTTTGTTGCAGGCCCCCATTAGGTACTGGAGTGTGCCATAAAGTCTCCTTGGAGCCTTCTCATTTCCAAGCTGTCTCTCACCCTTTTTTTCATAGGAGAGGTGTTCTAGCCCTCTGATCGTCTTGGGCCCTCCTCAGGACCTACTCTGTGTCTCACTCTATATTGGGGACTCCATTGCTGGATGTAGCACTCCAGGTGGGGGTCTTAACAGAATAGAGGACAATGGGGAATCACCTCCCTTAAGCTTCTGGTCATGAAGATTTTTATGAAGCCCAGTATATGGTTGGCTTGGTTTGCTGTTTCCTACCCATTAGAACAGAATTTCATGAAGATGAGGAACTTAACAGCTCACACTTCCCAATGTGTTTCTTGGAATAGAAAAATAAGTCTCCAAATGCTGAAATGCTATCTTGAATCTATAATAACAATGCAAATCCTATTGTCCTAAAAGAAATAAAGTCAGAAAACAAGATCCTACAGGTTCAGCTTGCATAAACCTGCCTCTAGCCTTTCATATATTTATGTTGTATGGGAAAATCCTTCTGAGCATGGACAGGTGATTATCTGTCTTGGCATACAGACACAGTCTTGGTAATTAAATTTCTAACCAAACATCCTTCTGTTCCCCATTCCCTCAATTAAAGACAATTACTCTACTTCTCTTTTCTGGAGCCCAGAATGCTTTTCTGTCTCCAAAAGCCTGAAAGTGTTCCCAATATCAGAGGTCTGTGACAAAAAAAGAAGACAGAGGCTCCTTTTAGGAAGACATCCCAGTCATTTAACCCAAAGCAATGTATGATCTTGAGACACGAGTTTGTCCCTCTGCAATATGTGTGTGTTTGTCACACATCAAGGTTATGCCCTTGCATATAACTTTTTAAAATTATTATTATTATTATTACAAATTTTGTCACTCCTCCTTAGTAAGTCCTGTATAAATGGAATCACTGTGTTTTCCAAGCAGAGACATAGGAAATACAATCATAGATCATACATGCTGCTTCTGGAATAAGATGAAATTCATGGTAGATAAAATATTTGGAAGGAAATATGTAGATGTTTCTGCCAGAAGTCTTCTAAATAGAAAATGATGGGAACTATTCATCTTAACTATCCCAGTCTCAGTCCTCGGTCTTGACAAATAGAAGTACATCATAGAGTGACTGACACCTGAGCAGGCTGTGAATATTTTCAGAGACCAATGTGAGATCTTCAGAAGAATGTGAGATTCTTCATGCAAGAAGATCCATTTTTAAAGTTTCCTCACCCTAGCTTCAGTCACTGCAGTGACTGTGATGCACACTGAGCTCTGAGCTAGTTTATGAAGATATTTACAGATTCCCACATAAAACCAGTGCTGAAAGTTTGTAAGAGATTTTTCATTTCTTTGCTTCTTATGTACCCAGTATGATAGAATCAATTTGTCTTGCTCCCATTTGGGATCACTTCAAATACATATACAGAAATTTCATTTTAAAAATCTCCTTTTAGGTAGAAGGATCTGTCTTCCTATTTCAGTACTAATTGAAGAATGTTATGATCATCCCATAGAATCTGAATTGCAAAGACAATTTGGCCAGATCAGTCTTTTGTCTCACGACACACCCAAAGTGTACACAAATGTCTCAGGCTTGCACATACCCTGGTCTGGTTTATTGTTGTAATTAAGCACTAGACCTGCGTACAATTTTTTAATTTTTTTTTTCCTATTGAAGTTATTTTTAAAAACAAGCAGTATTAGAATTTGGTTTGCAGTTTCAGATATACCCAGTCTTTATATCATCAAGCAACATCATAATGCCACAGAGGTGAGTGTAAAAGAAAAGTGCAGACAGTATCTAGAGGCTCTCCTGGAGCTGGAAAAGATGGAAGACATAAAATACAACATCCATGCAATTACCTGACACTAGCTAATTTTCTGTCTGGAAAATAGCTGCAGTAGAACTTAGAAATGGAAATAAAGATAATCAAATTCACTAGGCACTCTAAGAGAGTTCTGACCAGTTTCACAGGATTGTTTCCAACTCTCACAAGGTATGGAAAAGCTACAAATACAACACAGTAGTTTTCTAATTAAAATGTGTGCCCATATAAGCTTAAAATATATCCAAATTCATTCAATTATTATTCAGCAATATTTAATTGAAAGACCAGATCAAGAATTTTATTTGTTCAGTGTTCATGACACAGCTGGGCTCCTATTTATAATGCCAGAAAAACACTGCCTGGGGAGGGATCTCTAAGCCTTATTTTAATACCAAAAAATCACTTTTATATTTGAACTGAGCATTTGAACAGAGAATTTATATATAGAATGATAAAGAAACCTTTAATTAGAAGTGTAGTATAGGAACAACTGCCTTGGATAAGACAAATGCCAGTCTAATCTTTTATCCTTTTTCATGCAGTGACCCAAAGTGAATGCCTACCAAAGCTAAGAATATGGTACATGTACTGTGACAGTACACACCGTGCTCCCCAGTTCCAGTTTAATGGATTGCTGATTCAGAACTGCTTGTCCTCATGATTAATAGCTTCTGATAGATTTTTTTCCCTATGTTTTCTCCAACTGGTTTCTGAAAGCATGGAATCTTTCAACAACTGGAGTGTCTTACAGCACCAAACTTCACAAATTAACTACCTGTTATATGGACAACTACAACCTTTTCTTGTTTTGAAAGCTCCATCTGACAGGGGTTTTTTTGGCCTCTTGTTGACAGTCATGACTTTGTAAACACATATATCTTCCTTCAAATGTGTTTTTCCCTACTCAAATACTGCAAGACTATGCAGTATATGCAATATATGTATAGGATTTCTTGCTTACTTTCCTGCTGTTTTCTGTATTTTCATTTCTCTTTACCATTCAGTGGGGCAGGTAACCGGATCTATACTGAGTTTTCAACAAATATGGCAATCATAGGTTTCTGCAAGAGATATTTCTGTTTGTGTAGGCTTTTTCTTTTCTTTTGATTGCTATAGAACACTGAGCTGAAGTTCTAAATGAGCTGTTTACAACATCCTCAAAACATGTTTTTTGTAAGTGACATTAGTTGACAAAAAGATTTTCATTACATATATCAAAACTGTTTCCTTTGACACATTACATTCCATTCATCAGCATGTAGTTTTATTTTCTACTTTACAGTGCAGCCACTCATTATGGAACTTTACTGTAACTCTTTCAATCACCCATCATCCTATTCACCATTATCAAATTATTCTTGACTATGATTAAATGGCACAACATTCCTCCTAGCTTTTTATGGACTATACTGAGAAAATGCATCCAACTGGAAAAATCAGTTTCTTTCTTTCTTGTAACTCCTTAATTTAATATATCATAGGTCCACAAGAAGATCTCTTTCCATAACACTATGGTTTCCTTAAAAGATTTTGGAGAGGAACTGTGACAAAAGCATTGTTTCAAATCCAAATAAATATTATTTCTGCCAACCAATTTGCATCATCAACAGTTTCTTTAAAGAATTCTCATATAATTATTAAATATTATTTGCTACAAAAAAGAGGTAGTAGTTATTTGCCATCATATAATAGTAATAAATTTGTTACATTTCCTTCGGTTTTAACATGATTTTGTTCTGTTTAGTTGATAAGATCAGTAGCTCCTTCCACTACTCCTGAAATATTATTAAAATTGGTGGTGTGTGAAGCATCTTCTAATTCACTGGTAACAGAGCATTCAGTGTAAGGATTATTTAAATATCACTACTGACAGTTCAGCAATTTTACAAGTGATTCTTTTAGAATTCTACAGAGAATACCATCTGCCTTAAGTAATTAGTGTTCATTATATTGATTTATTTTAGAACGTCTTCAAATGTCCTTTTATGCAAGACAGTCCCACAGTGTAATCTTGAAGGCTAATTAAGCTGATTCATTAAAATACATTATATATATCTGAAAGTAAAATTCCTTACAGTTCCTAGGAACAATGGGTGCAAACCACATGCATAGAATGAGTGACTGCATCTTGGAAAGTTACTCATGATAGGGTTGTAGTAGTGTTCCTGTGGAAAAGAAATAAAACCTCCCTTGAATGCCAAAGACATTGGTAAATTAGCTACTAATCCTAAAAGTGAGAAAGTAGGAGCTGAGACAAAAATCAGAAGTTCCTAAGTAGGAACTTGATTGAAGATAGGATCTACACAATTTCACCTTATGTAGAACATTAATAACACATTACTAGAGTGCACTACTGTTGTCAGCTGTTTTATATAAGCTCCAAAATATTAGAAAAAATACAGAGGAAAGTCAGAAAAATAATCAGAAAACTGGGAGAGAGTAATTAACTTAACAGATACTTCAACATGCTTGAAAATCATATTGTTTATTCCCCAGAAATCCTATGCTGATAGAATGACAAAAGAAAATGTGGGGGGAATATGGATACATTTGATGTCAAGAACTTAACAAGTTCTTAAATAAATACATAAGTAACTCAGCTGAAGAGTGAGTAAGCACAAAAATGACCCTGAATTGCTGCTGACAACCTGATACCTGAATGACTGAATCATTTTCTTTGGTAGGGATGCACTTCTTTTCCGATCATTTGTCTTTCATGTACTATTGAATGTATGATGTGTCTCAGTGACAGATTGACTGATTGAAACAGGACAGAGAGAAACATCATTAAACATTTAAATATTTTTCTGGGTCATTTTTGAGCACATATCTTAAAGAGACCAGGCTGTCTTTAAAGTAAAAAAACCTATCATCATGTAGCAGTCTAGCCAAATGCTTATTTTGGTAGTTTGATTTATGTAATTGAAAACCACTTTTTTCTTGGAAAGACCAGTGCAACCAAACCCAAGGATATAACTGTGGGTCTTCAGTTTGATTGTACAGGTATAGAAAACACTGCAGAGTAACAAAAGAAAGCTCATTCAGCACTTATAGTGGAAGGAGTCCTGTTGATACCTCATGTTATGTTACAACTCTTGCCAGAAAAAGCTATTTTTGCTTGCACATGAGGTCTTACACAATAGATTAATCACAGGATTTTATAAAAAATGTAGAAGCATAAATCTCACAAATAAGTGTGATCTACACTTCATCAACAACATGAGAACAAAATTATAGCTGTGATTAGTGTCAGGCTAATGCATTAATTTTACAAATTGCAGCTGAGTAGAAATAAGGAAATGAGTCTCAGCCATGTATTTGAAAGCCAAAGCTTCCCTACATTTACAGCATTCAAATATGGACATAAGAATCAGGTCTGGGGTGATGTTTTGGCTCTCAAATTGTTAAATGAAAACTTGGATCTAGGCAGTGAATGATTAATTCAGTTAAATCAGAACCTGTCCTCACTTACAGTTGTGGGACTTTAGATGCTGTGTCCCCAGTCCTCCTTTTGTCAAAGGTTGCAATTAACTCACTGCTGATTGCTACTGCATGTCATGAGAGCAACAGATCTGCTGGAAAGGTATCAGTGCAATATATTCTGCTTCATTCATTGATGAAACACAGTAGGGAGGTGAACACCAGCCAGCAAAACTGGCTGTGGTGCCTGCCTCCTGCGCGATTAGGACGGAAAGACTTCAGGAATGAATGCACAGACAGAAAACAGACCAACTGACAGTTTGAAGACATGTTCTCCCACAACACAACACTGATGGGACATACAAGCTAACAAAGCCAGCTGGGAGAGAAATCTCTACTAAAAGATATTTTCTCACACCTCTGACGGAGTTCACTAGGAAAATGGATTAAGTCAATTTACCTTTCACATAGACCATAAAAAATCCCAAAATCCTTAAAGTATGCACCCTTCCTGTTACTTTATAAGCAGTGAGGCACTCTTGGCTTATATTGAATTTGACAGGGGACATGAAGTTAGTTTTGGCCTCATACAGAGCACAGCAGCACATGGCTCTCTGTGCAGCTATGTTACTCATGTCCTTTCATTCTACTCTTTCCTTCATAGTAATTCATCAACCTCTTTGACAAAGAGGCTTGTATTGCAGTGTTGCTCAGTGATCAGAAACAAGCCTCTGACAGAAGCCAAGATCACACAAAGACCCTGAACCCCACCCAGTATGGATAACTTCACTGCATGTCATGTCAATCTAGTTTGTACTCGAGTCTCAGACAGATACAGTACTTTGCCCTGCACAGAACAATTCCCAATACCTGTTATTGTACAGGAAGAACATACACTAACAGCCTTCTCAGTTAGAGTATTTCCATTTTGCTAAAAAACATGCTCTCAACAAACATGTTCTTAATCAGGAAAATGTCTGTTACTCCAAGTTTTACCCATAAGATTATTGTATGTGCTAGACCAATAGGTCTGGCAAGTCCTTTCACCCCATTTCTAACTTCCATGATGTCTAAGAAATTGTGTGCTACTAATAGCAGGTTTTCCAGCTATTTCTGTGAGGTAGTGCGTTCATACATGACAGGACCAGGAAGACGTACCCGAGTCAGAGCATAGTGCAATGCTACATTTGTACACCAGTTTTTTTCTGTGCTTCCTACAGAGTATGTTATTATAGTATGTTTAGACCCTGATATTTACGAGTTCATGAAAGGAAAAAATCTTCAGAAGACTTTATCATTTCATACATAGCAACAAAACTGCCAGTTTTAGCATCTCTGACAGATGGAAGATATTTCATGGCAGGGTTTTGGGGTTTATGGGGCTTTTTTGTTCAACAGAATTTACTCTGTTTCAAAACTCTCTCAAATAGAACTCCCATATCAATATTAGTGTGTGCACAGCATGAGAAACATACAAACAAACAAAAAATGTCCAGCAATTGTATAAACCCACAGTGGAGAAAGTCTGTGGAACAGTACTGGTGGAGACAGAGGTTCACTTCAAAGGAAATGGGGGAGTAATATGAAGAGAAATGTAATAATACCCATAAAGCAATCATGTGTTCTTGTAAAATTCACCTTTAAGGATAAAGTTAAAAGGCTAATAATTTCCCTGAGCTTGTGACAAGGTCACAGTGGCTCATGGTGCCATTATAGCTCACTGATCACCTGGTTTCACAGGCCTGCCAGACAACCTAAAGTCCCAAGGGCCCTTGCAACTAAAATGTCTCTCTAAGTTCAGGGAATATCAGCAGTCTTCCATCAGCTCTTCACTAGGTAAGTACTCATTTTAACCACAAACATATGTAGACTCCTACTCATAACACTCAGGGGTATCTTAAAAATCTGAATTCTCAGCTGATAACCATACAAAAATCTGCTCTTTTACTCAAAAATTTTTCGTAACATTTTACTTTGATGGAAAACAAATTTGGAAGGGCATGACAAATATATTTATTACTGCAATCTCTTTGGTCTAATGATCAGTTTTTTTGGTTTTTTTTTTTTTTTTTTTTGACATTTCACAATTGGTTAGAATACAACGTTATTGAGTGAGATTTTTAACTAATCTAATTATTTATCAGCAAAGGACACCTGAAGATATGTGTCAGCAGAGCCAAACAGCAAATCAATGGGAGAACTGGAGTTTTGAACAATGATGAATATCAGTTGTTCAATCCCTCAAGAAAGTAATTCAAATGAGAAGGGGGGAAAAATTGCAATGATATAATAACATGGCTTCTCTTAAAAACATGTTCAAAAAGCATAAGTTTATTTTTTTTCAGACATCTTGAAATATGGCATTCACTCTCTTGTGTTTAAGTTGTGTCAAGTCCCTCAGAAGTCTTTCATGTATCTATGGGAAGGGCAAAGGACTTCAAGGTGTTGGTGGGTGAGAAGCTGGACACGACCCAGCCATGAGCACTCCCAGCCCAGAAAGTCAAATGTGTCCTGGGCTGCATCCAGAGCAGTGTGGGCAACAGGGCAGGGTGGGGATTCTGCCCCTCTGCTCTGCTCTGCTGAGACTCACCTGGAGCACTGCACCCAGCTCTGGAGCCCCAGCGCAGGAAGGATGTGGAATTTCTGGAGCAAGTTCAGAGAAGGCCACCAAGTCAACTAGAGGGAAGGAATATCTCTCCTATGAAGAAAGGCTGAGAGAACTGGGTTTGTTCAGCCTGGAAAAGAGAAGGTTTCAGGGTTACCTAATTTCAGGCTTTGAGTACCTAAAGGGAGCCTACAAGAAGGATGGAGAGGGTCTTTTTACAAGAGTATGTAATGAAAGGACAAGTATTCGGACTGAAAGAGAGGAAATTAGATTAGATATTAGTAGGAAGTTCTTTACTGTGAAAGTGGTGAGGAACTGGAAGTGGCTGCCCTGAGAAGTTCTAGATACTCCATTCCTAGAAATTGTTGGATGGAGCTCTGAGTAACCTGGTCTAGTATATCTGTCCAAAGCAGGGAGGTTGAAATTATATGATCCTTTAAGTCCCTTCCAAACTAGACCATTCTATGAGTTTATTATCCTAAGATTCTGTGTTTCATTTCCTTGACACCCTTCAGTCACTGAGACTGGCAATCACATAGTAGCTCTAGAAGATTTAGAAAATATTAAGATTTTATTGAAATAAATGTAAAATTAATAACAAAATTAGTAACAAAATCAGACCGGTGTGATTTAATTTATTTTATTTTTACCGATCCCAGACTTTTTAATAATATGCCATCTGATGTGGGATAGTCATAGAATTATCTTTTAAAAATTATATTGGAAAGTTGTATCTGTAGTTACAGAATTATCACAAGACTAGAAATCTGATGTTTAAGCCCATACTGAGCTCACACTGTGCTATCAACACTGCAGAGACAAGTATATAAAATTCACTTCAACAATAAGTGAGTCTCACTACAACAAACTGCAAGCCATTCAGTGTGAAAAGGACACTCCCCATTCCAACTGAAGTTCTTCTACTACAGAGGGAATAAAGATTCATTGGACAAGAAAACAGACTGACAGTCCTGTGTAGGAAGAACTACTGCTGTCCCTGCCCGGTATGAACTCTGCCTTTCTTAGGCGCCCAAAATAATTTCTGCATTTTTTCAGTGATTGTTTGACATTAAATCAATCTGTCCTGAGGAAAGGCCTGGGCCTCATGATTTAGCCTCCCTGCCCTACCTACAGACTGGAACATGATGCTGCATTCCTGAAGCAATAGGCTTGGAAGATCAGGTTAAGTACCCTGCTCTATCAGGTTCTGATTATCTATCAGGCTGTCAGGTTCTGATCCTAGAGGATGGAGGAATACCAGAGATCACCAATGAAGATTAAAACCCGTTGGTGACTCATAGGATTTAAGACATACTTTTGTTATCTTGGTTCATATGAGAGCACTCCAGGGATCTTTTGCTCCTCTACCCTGAGCAGAATATCATCACTAAGAGTTTACTCCATCTCCACAGTATTGATACTGCACGCAAGTCTTTGGATTCCCCCGTACCATCAGGCATGAAAGATAAGTACTGCAGTGCTGAAAAGGAAGGCAACCTGTGTCACATTTTAAAATTGATGTCTATATGACCACAAAAAGTAGGTTCATTAAGAGATTGTGGTGTCTTAATAGACAAAAATTTCTTATGTTAATAATTATCTCTGTAATTGTGCATATCTTCAGTTTTGTGGCAATAGAATGTTTGTGAAGACTTGAATTTTGATATCCAATTCTGCAAAAGATTAAGTTCTCAAAATGACACACCCACAGGCTTGCAAAATACCATGGTTTCAGTTAAACACAGGACAAATCCAAAGCTGTATCTACCAAGAAGTAATGAGACAACAAAACTTTGAAACTGCAACACTTCAATAAACAGCAAACACCATATAAACCGCTACAGCTTTCTAACCCAGGGATTGTTTTGGAATATGTGTGCTTTTGCTGACAAGGACAGTATCAGGACAACAGGAGCTCTTCTGCAACACTCTGGGTTCTTCATTTTAGTGTTATGCATTTGGTAGACACTCAGTTCTATTTAGGTCAGTCAGTGCATGGAATAATTATGCTCTGAAAATAAATATTCATATCAGAAAGGGAAACTTCTCTATTTAACTATGATTGAAAATAATTAAGCAATGCCAGTGATAGGAAAAATTTCACAGCAGGCAATTGTAACAATGATAGGTCATGCTTGCACAGTGAAAGCTTTGACACAAAGCTTGTGTCACTGTTAGCTAAATGGAGAGTTAGTCACTGTATTAGTAAGCACTTGACTGTATGATTTCCTAACAGAAGGTCCAGGACATGCCTGAACAATTTTTAAAATACTGAGAATTCCTTTTTTCATACTGCAGAGCCTTGGTTCTTCCAGGAGCTGGGAAGGAACACGCAGTGCAGAGCTGTTCTGGTGCTTTACAGAAATACATATCGATATGGATATGTCTCTAATCTGTAAGAGTTTTCCAGCTCTGCTTTCCTTAACACTGTGTCAGACTTCTCCTAAAAATCTTTATTTTTATGCCTTATAGCTCAGCTTGAAAAATTGAGTTCTGTGTAACAGTTGGAAAAGTCTCAGCCTGAGCACAGTTTTCACCTTCATATTTAAACCAAATATTAAAACAACTTAAAAAACCCCAAAAAAACTATGACAAACATATTAAAGTCCTGCACTGATTTCAGAAAAGAAGTGCAGGATTCACACAGAAGGCTAAGCTAGATATTGGATACCACATCCAGCACTCAGTCCTTGAATTAATTTCTTAGAGCAGATCATCTTCCTATGCAAATACTGCCTCGTTATGTACACATGCACTAAGGTTGAAACAGAGATGGGGTTGGGCTTTGATTCTCCCTCTGTGCCTGTGAGAATCTGATCTTTGCAGCTCTGCCTCCTCACTGTTTGCTAAATGCAAGTAGACACTGGACCACTCAATTTACTAGACATAATGGTAAAGCAAATCTAGATCTAGATCTTAGATCTTAGCAGATCTGAGTAGTTCTTACACAGATCTACAACCAAGTTAGCTAATAGGCTGAAGTTTTCCTGAAGCTTGGAAAAGCGTAGCAGAAAAATGGCTATAACTTACTTTTACTAGTGATATTCCCCCCAAATTATATGCCATGAAATGTCATTTCTACGTGATTCTCTTCTCACTGCCTGTGCTAGAACCTGCAGAGAAAGGAAGAGTTGGTGGCTATGGCAGCACCATCCTCACAAAGGATCCCACCACACAAGCCTTCCTAGCTGGGTAGAGTTTATTTCTTTTGCAGTACCAGGGCAGCAAGGACATGGAAGAGGACAGACTTCCTTCATCTTATTATTCTACTGCAAATATACACCCCAGGGTTCCTGCATGCAATACAATACAGATGGGAAGAGCATTCTTCAGTTTTGTCTCAAAAACAATCTCCACCATAGCATCCTTAGGCACTTCCTAATGACACGTCCCTAATTAAACAGAGGTATTATGGTCAAAACACAGGAACAAATGACAACATAACAACTAGGCTGGTCACATCTCAATTATAACAAAAAATAAAGGGTTGACAGCAAAATATCTTATTCTGGACATAGAAAAAATTATTGAGTTTTAACCTTCTTAAGCCACAAAGCTTCAGGTTTGGTGCCTCATCTTTCTGCAGGACATTTGCAATATGTTTCTCTCCATGGCTTTTCAGATAAGTCCTCTATATCTCTGCAGCGTGATATGCACAGTAGAGCTGAATCTCTGAAGACTTCAGCTAGTACCTGAATGAATGTTTGGCAAATTTATTTCTTAATTTACATACTGCTTCTTAAAAAAAACTAAATCATTAATTTTAATTAAAGTGTGTATAGTAAAGCAAGATTTTAAAGAAAAGTCCCTAGAGCTATCAGAGCAATCTTTTCAGATGGCAACTTAAGACTTGTAACTTACCTCCAGGAAAATGAGATGTTACTGACACTTAAGATAATTTTGTACTTTTGCTGGAAATACAGAGTCATCATGCCACAAATCTTTACACTTGAATAAATACATATTTGACTACACTGGTATCAGGGGTAATAGCAGTAGTCTCTGTCAGACTTTTTGGTAAGTGTGGTTATCTTCAGTATCCATGCAGGACACAAAATGAAAGACACCAGAGCCCTTCCTGCATATTCAACACATTCTAAAGAATGAAAGCCTAACCGTATTTTCAATGGCTGGAATTATGATTAGGCTGTTGAAGTGGAGAAATTATAGATGCTTCCAGAGAATGTAGCACTGCTTACTGATGCAAAAGTGGTACCTCAAAAAATTAAATTTCAATGACTATTTGAAAACAGGCTTTCCTTTTGATGTGTAGATGTGACTCAAATTTGCATTAATTAGAAATATCATTGTGGTATGAAAAAATCCAATACACCTTTGTCTAGGAAACTGCCCACCTATAATATTGTGCAATATTAAATCAAATAAATGGAACTTTTAAAAGTATACTTTGCCACAATAAAACTCTTGTATTTGGTGTATTTATAGTTTTTAAAATAATTGTTTCACTTTTTTTTCAGTTATTATTATCATAGAAAACACATTTATTTGCTTATGTCTGATTATCTCCTTATAGCACAATTTCTGCCATGTTACCATACTTCTATCAGTACATCTTTATGGCTGAGTGATAGAAATGTGTGCATTTTACTGCTCAACTTAGGAGACATAGGACAGAAAATTTAGCCTGAGAGGGCCCGAAAAAAGTCTAACATTAGGAAACTGTACCCATTTGCTCACCATTAAGGCAAGATAATGCCTCACTGCATCTCCCTAGTGTCTCCCTAGACACTTCATATCCTGTTTTTCAGTCAAAAATTACCCCAGTCTAACAATACTTCACACACATTTCTCTCTAGTGGTGGAAGCTATGAGGAGGGATAACATAAAAATGATTGCATCAAGTCCAGACTGCAATTTACACAATGAGAAATCCCTTAGGTTTCATTATGGAAACTTTGCATGCCATCGTGGAGACATTAAGAGCCATGGTGTACAGAAAAGGAATTTTTCTCAACGGCTTTTTCTTTTAAGTCAAGTTATAACAGATACCTCAGGTGCTACATCCAAATTTCAACACTGATTCCCATGAAAGTTAACCACAGTGGAATTCCTGCAGTGGCAATTGCATTCATAGCACTTAACCAAGATGTAAAATTGATACTGTAAAAAAAATTTGCTGAAGCTTTGGACTGTAAGTTAGACTGTTATTTATCCTTTTATGCTGAGCATATTTTATATATTTGTTCTTCTCTTTTCCATATCTGCAACTGCAAGATGAAATTTCAGACAGAGGCAATAATGTTCTTGCCGTATTTCTGATTCTGATGTAACTCATAAAAAAATATCTTTAGATTGTGCTCCAACAAATTAAAACTAGTTACAAGTTACAGCATCTTAAGGAAGTTTCTAGCAACCCAAATATTTGAGCATTTAATAATTATCTGAAGCCCAATGGTCATTAGTGTTTTCAGCTGCCAGAACAGGTAAAGGTTACCTTAGGTAAAGCTGGCTCATGTGCCACACTGGTGGTAATTGATGGGACATTCAAAGAGGTTAAATTTATCTTTGTTCCTAGACTCAGAACGTTACTTCCAAGTTAAAACACAATGGTCTGTAGTCCCATGGTTCCACAGACCCCAATCCCTTGCACAGACTGAATAAAATATTTCTGGCTTTTTTTTAATGCACAAAAATTTAGACAACAATATAATTTTTGTCTTCTCATAGTCCCTCATCAGATAGCAGATTACTCTGATTTTGTGCCTTTGTTCTGAAAAGAGGACAGAAAAAGTGAGGGTAGAAGAATTTCTATCAGCCGCCATAATTAACTTTCATAATTTTTGTTACATTTCCATCTCCACATCAGAGTCAAGTGATGGGATTTAAAGATGTCAGATAGAATTAGTCTAAAAGAGGTATGAATAATGAAGCCTTGCTCAGAAAGGCATGATATAGTAGGGAAATTAAGAGTAGTTTTGCAATTGCTAGGAAAAATACCTGTGATTTCTTTCCTGCAACATTGTGCTTTGTCTGGCAACAAATTGTAACATATTTAGTAATGTGTAGGAAATGCAGTGGCAGGCCGCAAAGTATCTTAGTTTTTAGTTAAACACGTAAATATATATTAAGAGAAAGAGATAACTTAAAGAAGGCCTCTCTCCCTCTCTCTCTCTCTCTCTCTCTCTGTCTCCCCCTCTCTCTCTCTCTCTCTCTTTTTTTTTTTTTTAATGTGGAAGGGCTGATTTGCAAACTGAACTAACTGCTGCAACCAAGCAGGGTCTGGTCCCAGCCTTCTTGCTAAAACCTATTAATGAGGCAGGTGCTAAGTAGGCTGTTGAAGCTGCTGAGTGCATGACAATTAGTGAGTAACAGCATTTCTCTTTGTTTTTCTACCTTCGTTTTATTTTTCATTGTGTTACTATTCAAGAATCACAACTCCTAATCTTCAGAACTTGTGACAAATGTTGTTTGGGAATTCAATTAATGAACAAGTCGAGGACACTCCCGTGCCAGACAGCTGTTCCTCTGTCTGGGTTTCCGTTTCATGGCCACATCAACAGATTTAAAGTGTTGGCAAAGTGCCAGTTTCACATTTCAGCTTTTGCTGCTATGATTTTAGGTATGGTGGTATAGGAAAGAAAGATGTTGTGTAAAAATGTAAGACATAACATATCTTACAACGTTATATCCAAGTAAGGTATAAAGAATTTCTATTGAGTCCCTTTCTCTTCCTCCTCAAAATAGGTCATTTAGTATGGTTCCTTTTCTAGATTTTAATCTCTCAGGCTGCTGTCCTGCAAACACTCATGCATGTGATTAACTCTGACTACTCACATGCGTGAAGTGTTTGCAGGATGGGGGCTTTAATATGTTGTGACAATGTCGTGGCGAAAGGATCTAAGTGGCAATATGTGAAGAGAGATGTTTAACAGAGGCCCGCAAGAGCAGTATGTGTTAGCCCTATACAGGACGAGATTTTGCTGATGACTCCTACATCTTCCTATTCCAGTAGTTCACGTCATACTGTGTTTTGTTTCTGGAGATGACAAAATCACTACCTAGAAGCTCAAAGAAAAACAAAAGGAAGCATATTATTATGCAAATTTTAGTTCTGAGGATCTTTTTTTTTCCCTTCAGTGCCTTTGTATTACCAATTGACTTGGGATTTACCCTTAGGACTGTGTTTATGTTGCCTGCCTGTCCAGAGTGGCAGGACAGAGACAAACCATTGTTTGACATTCCTGAGAATTGACATGCACATAATGAAGGTTGTACCTCCTACATTTATGCAGCACAGTGCTATGGCCTCTCTCTCTGTCATGATCCCTTGTGACAGAAGCAGATGGTTTGCAAATTTGGATGACTCCATTTGCATGTGGAGAGAAAGCAAGAGAGAAGTGACAGTACTGAGTTGTGCCCAATACTCAAAGGAGGCCTGCTTTAAAGAATTTTCCCTAGCCGCACTTTAGCTCCTAAACTATATATATCTTGCCACGGGACTAGTCCCTGCAATGTGAAGACCAGAGGCATCACAGGCAAACTGAAATGAGCATACACATATCCCAGCTAGAGAAGTGGCCATGGTTTCTCCCGTGCTAGAAAGGACAAAATCTACTCCTTATATACCTGATTCAGTTTCAGGCACATATTTTACAAAATATAGAAATTCTACAGGCTTTTTTTTCTTATGAAAAAATGTTATTACTGTTTGTTATGGATTATGCTTACTGTATACAACACACATGATTACCTCTTTTCTTTCAAATGGAGGTTTAGTATCGTTGTCCTCATCTCAAACATTGCAAGACACAGTAATTTTTCATATTTATCACAATATAATAAACTTTGGCAAAAAAAAAAAAAAAGCAGTACTTGTAAGAAAGTATAGAAATGTCACTAGGAAATGGAGAGAGGGCAGGCTACAAGCATTTCTTCCCAAACTTTGCTAGTACAGGGGACTATAAAAATCAGCTTGCTGTGGTAATTTAATCCGAGTAATTCAATAAGAGCAAATAGGAAATAACTTCTAGAAGTATAAGTAAAACAAATTTGTCTGGTTAAAGTTGGACAACAGAGAGCAAACTATCATAATTCTAGCAAGCCTCTTAAATAAATCCTTGCTTCACAGACAGTGGGTGCCTGAAAATATCCCATCATAATGCATTATCAAGTGCCTTACCTCCAGTTTTCTGTTCTGTCAATAATTAATCAACATCTAGAAATCAAAACTTCCTATGAAATTGCTGATTTACCCTGGAAGTGTCCATCACATAGGTATTGCTAGTAAATGGAACATCTGATGTCAAACCATAAGCCATTGAGAACCAAGTGATAACTTTATTGTAGTCATAGTACTGCACTGAAGATCTTGGGGTTTATAAAGCAAGTTCTGTGAGTAAGGGAATGGAAAAAAATGGGTTGCCCATGGCTTCCTGTAGTGTGGATAGATTATTCCCAAGAAAAAGCAAGATCTCACTGATGCTTTTCTTTCTTTCAAAATATTTTTTGCTCATTTGATTTTCAACAAAGAAAAATGGAAAATGATAACACTGCAGCACTTCTGCCAGTGGGAGAACAGGATTGTCTCTGAATATATATTCTGCAGTGAGCTACCACCTCATAGGGGAAGAGAGACTTGAGTGTCTCTAACTATTCGACATCACTATTAAAACCAAAAAATGCTGGCCAAAACATTCAAAATCGTTAGTAGAAGCTGACCATACAAGCTCCATTTCTTTTAAAATTCAGACTAGAACACCATAATATCTTTGTTATTTTTCCACATAGTTAGATATTTTGAACCTATGTCCATACGCAAGAAACAGAACACAAGAAAGAAGAAAAAGCATGTAAGAAATATTTTAATTGCTGCTTGAAAGATTCAAAATAATTCAGTGCACAATTTGCAACCACAGTGTTCTAATGAGCACCAAAGACATCAGTTTTCTGTGATGTAAACCCATGTAAGGTACGTCTAAATATCTCCCAAGTGTGCCAGTGCATAATATGATAATAGAGGATACAGTTTGGCCTAGTGTGTGTCAGGGTATCTCATCTATGAAGAACTGAAAATTTGAACCTCAGTCTGCTGGATTTTATGCTTTACAGGACTGGGCTGTTGAATATGCTGTGTTTGAAGGGACCCACAAGAATCACCAAAGTCTAACTCATGTCCTGCCAGGACACACCCAAGAATAACACCATGTACTTAAGAGTAAGGTTCAAAACCTCTTGAACTGTTTCAGGCTTGATGCTGTGACCAGTTTCTTAGGAATCATGTGTCCCAACCATCTTCTGGAAGAAAAGTAAAGTTGTTGAAAAGTGTTTCAATAGGTCCTTTCAAATAGTCTTTCTCCCACTAGACACTCATAAGCTTCTATAATTCAACCAGGTCTTGAATTTCCCTAGTTTCTTAATTTGAATTTCCTTAATATGTAATATGGTCTATGACAGCAGGGTCTATTTATTCACAAAAGACAAAAAGTGCTTTCTTTGGGCAAAGTCAATGCAGTTTGGTCAGATGAAGAGCTGTTGTTTTGTTGTGGATTTTAACTGAATAGAATGGGGTAATGTGTTGTAGAAACATTTTAGCACATGCACAAATAGATACAGAATCTATGATGCAAAAAATTCACTAAATTTTATTTCAGAAACTCTATATATTTTCTATTTAATATGTAGAATATTGTTCCTTCTGAAGTCTTTTACTTTCTTTTTTCGAAGTTTGTTTGCAAACCTAGGTTATTTATCCAAAGATACTGGCATTCAAAGTCAGACACCCAAGAGACGTTTTACATTTTGCAGTCTAGGATGAAGTTACAGGTACTGAACAAGTTGGAACATTTACCTGATCCAACACAGCTCAGATAACATGTGTCTGAGAAGATACAGAGTTACATTAGTACAGTGCTACTGGAGATAATTTACCTAACTCCTTTCAGCTGATTAATTAGGGTGTAGTGCTATGCTGACACAGAAATTCTGCATCCAGTTCTGGAGTTAGCTTAGAAACTTCTGCCTGTTGCTGAGCTGGAAGGTGAACACTGTGCAATGTGTATAATTTCTAGAGAACACTAGAGTATTCTTCACTGTTCTATTTCTAAGTTATAATTCATCACAGCTCTTATCATATGCTAAAGTCCTGATATAAGATGATCTCTTGTTTTCTTTATTACAGCTTTTTATCACTGAAACAGGGATTTTGAGAAGATATACAAGATTAAACAGACTACCACTTTCATACCCTTCTAAACATTGCTTGCTCAAATAGCCAGCAATACTCTTATAATAACAAAAGTAAAAGTTGGAAGAAGATGCCTTTTCACATATTCATGCAGTTTATAGTGTATACTTTTTGGCTTTTTTACATATTGTCTTTCCAGAAAGACACCCAGTAAATGTTTGCACTATTTCTAATCAATCCTCTGCCAATATTTCACAGAATCACTAAGTTGGCAGAGACCTTTAAGACCATTGAATCCAACTGAGCCCTTACACCTCAACAAAACCATTGCACCAAGGGCCACATCCAGTCTTTTTTAAAACACATACAGGTTTGGTGACTCCACCACCACCCTGGGCAAACCATTCCAGTACTGGATCGCTCTCTCTGTAAAATAGTTTTCCTAATATCCAACCTATATTTCCCTTGGCACAGCTTGTGACTGTGTCCTCTGGTTCTCTCAGTTGCTGCCTGGAAAAAGAGACCAACATTCAATTGTAGAGTGATAAGGTCACCCCTGAGTCTCCTTTTCTCCAGGCTAAACACCCCCTGCTCCCTCAGCTGCTCCTCACAGGGCCTGTGTTCCAAGTTCCTCACCAGCGCTGTTGCTCTCCTCTGGGCACTTTCAAGCAACATATGCTTTCAGGCAGCATAAGTCATACTGAGCTAAAACATCCTGACTAAATAAAAAAATACCCCACAAACAAACAAAGCAAAAAACACAAATAAAAAAACCCCACAGCCCCAACTTGTATCAAAAGTCTTTTGGGTTAAATCTTTTGCATGGGTTTTTTTTAAACATAGAATTTTACATCCCGAGCATCACATATGAAAGATTTTCCCGTAAAGAAGGTCAGACTATGTAGCATTGCATTTTATTTAAATGGTATGCTCTGTCTCACCCCTCCAAAATGTATGGTATATTCTAAACCTGTGGTCCTGCCCTGAACTATCATTTATCTGTAATCCCATTGGCACAAATCTTATTCCTCGCCCACTTTGAATCTCCCTCTTAAACTGTGCGAGGGAAACCAGGCCCTCTCTTAGTCCTTCTCCTCCTCTCTTAGCCCTTCCCTCCCCTAGGCTCTCCCTCTCCCCCTCCCTCCCCCTCTCCCTTCTCCCTCAGTAACCATGCTGTTCCCGGGGATGGGACCTCCAATGAACCCTCATCTAATCAGCACCCTCAGAAGCCGTTGGATTCTCCTTGCTGCTGCCAGCCAGCACTCAGTTTAGGTGGCTTTCCGGGGACTCCCCGGGGAGTCCCCCTCCCTCCAAATGAACTACATCAAGACTCTGAAGACAGCTATTCCCCTGTGGATTATCTCTCTGTAGTAAAACTTCCAGGGAAATTATTTTTTTCTTTCCTTGTGTTTCTAACTTTAATTAGAATTTTAGTAAAATGCTAGGCAAATCTCCCTTGCACAGATATGTACACTCAAGCCACAATTAAAGAAGCTAACTCTAAAGCAACTACTCTGTTATTTGTTGTACACCTTGGGTAATTTCCAGTACTGAGACTTGAAGTTAACTGGCTGAAATTCACCAGCTGAAATTAGCCCATTCTGAAGTCCCTCAGTACTCCAAATATAATGATCACATCCCAAATTACTAATTCCCCTGCCATGTTCAGGAATTGTTTGGGACAGAGATAACTGGCTTGGGTTAAAGGTGTGCCCAACTCTAATTATCTAACAATAGGAACAATGGAGTTTCAGTGCCCAGGACTGTTGTCTATCACTTTTTAATTTAACTGTATAGAGAAGTCCAACAATCTATAGTGAGAACACACACTTCTGGATAGGTGTATTTACTCTGACTAGCAGGTCTGAGTAGTCTGAACTGAGCTCCATGGTACAGCTACAAAACTGTTAACCAGTGGCTTCCTAAAAGCACTCTAAGTTTCTGTTGTGTAGACAAGATATGCCCTTGTCTTGTTGCAAGCACTGTACACTATCAGAAAGGAAACGGCAAAGACACTGTGGCATGAGTGGCCCCATGACATCCTGCAATCTATACCCACAACCTTCTTTTAAATGTAAAGGGCCAAGTGTTATGCTGTTTTACCTGACAGGAAAGACATTGGAAGTTCTTCTGCAGTAGATTATGTTAAGTACCCTTGATTCCAGACAAGATCAGGCTCTCTGCAGAGGTTTAGTCACTTATGTATTCTGCAATCGTACAAGAGTGGCACAGAGGAGTCCAGTGGAGATTGCCAAACACTTCAAATAGCTGTACTTTGTTACACAGCGGTAATGCATAGTTAGCATTGTGGGCACCTAGATGAACTACCTAAGCGGTCTTTTTGCAAGACTGCCATACAACAGTGTTTGTATAAATACTTCAATAATCATCCCTGAGCTCTCTTTGGCCTAAATGTTAGTAATAAGCATGGGTTATTAAGTTATGTAGACTGTGCCCTGTCATAAACCATGGCCAGCACCAGACGTGGAATGAAGAGGTCTGAGAAATTCTGTTACAGACAGTGGGAAATAACTTCTCCAATAGGAAATTTTATTCTACTCTCAGGCAATTATCAGCTGACTCACATTTTAAAGGAACAATCTTTATATCTACCCTAAAAAACATTCCATTGTGGATTATTATGTTTGCAGAACAGCCAAGTGGCTTTTGAATTTTCTCCAAGTCCTGGCCTCACTACATCTTTTGGCAAATAGTTTCCCAGGCTGAATATCTTTTCCCTTTCTAATTTATGCTGCAATTTCAGTATTACTGAATTCTCTCCCCCATGGCAAGTTCCTTGATTAGGAAATAGGACCACACAGTTTACTTTCACTCAGCTATTCCTATCTCTACCATCTCCCTGGTATTGTTTTCTTGCCTAAGAATTGATGACATTTTCCAAACTCTAGAAGGAAGCTATTTCAATAATACATACTTGTTAGGATATGTCACATAATCCCTGAAGCTCTACATCAAGAAGATTTGAAATTAAGTACCATCTGTGTGGATGTCTCTAGATTTGTAATAATTTATAAAGAATTTGAGATTTTAAGCTGGGGGTTTGGGATTTTCTTTTTTATATAAAATGAGGACTCTTGCATTGAGGTTCAAAGAGATCTGGTGTTTTGTCTTATTTTCATTGTCCACTCAACAATAATTGAAAAAATATACAATAATTAACACTTAAAATAAATAAAAGAGAAATTATCAAAGATCAGTCATAATAGAATGTTGTCTCTGTCCACATGAATACACTACCCAATGTCAATCTTTGAGTGTTAATCTGAAAGGGGAAATAAAGAAAATCCTTTTCAAAAAAATTACAATTATATATTATGCCCATGAAAACACCCAAAAAACCAGGACATTAGCCTTGCTCTTTTGTTTTATTCTCTGCAGGCCTGGTAACAGCAAGAGCAAAGTCTGCAATCCCTGCTTGGATATAAACTTGTAAAGATTTGCTGACACAGAGAAGTAACCTCAAACAGGTCCTCCACAAGAGGTATTTTGTACTATTCTATTTTTACAGGTGCCAGTTTGAATGGCTATTTTGGAACAACTTCTCCAGGTAGAGAAATTTTTAAATGTCATTTTATTTCCTTTTATCTTTCAGCCTTAAGAGTATAACAACATAAGAATCCATGAGATGCAATCACAAATATCTACTGTTCAGACAGCATACTACTAGGGAATTTAGCATGATAGGCTAAAATTTGTCTTCTGGATCTTAATCTGGTTGCTGAGATGTTTAGCTTCAGATCCTTTTCATAGCATAGCATAGTTTCTCTTCAGTAGGCCAGTTTTTAAAACAAGGCATTTATGAGGATCAGAATCTGGTCTTCAGTGAATGTTGTTTATAAAGATTTGGAAAGATGTACATGACTCCTCAGCAGAGAGCAATGACAAAGGAGAGGAGACCCCTTGCAGGTAGTAAGAACTTCTTACTAATAGGACAATCCTATTTAGGCCTTGTGGCTGTAGGCTTTAACCTATCCTGCTATAAGTGTCCAAAGTGTGTCAGATGTCACACTGAAAACACTATGCCTCAAACAACAAAGAAGGATATATTCAAGGAAAAAAATGTACCCCTGTATCTAGGACAAAGTGGGAGAGAGGACAAAACAAAGGCAAAGATAAATGCACTGTTATAATGCTGCTGCTGGAGGGGAATAAACATCCCTTTAAATTCAGGCCAAAAAAAAAGAGACTTGTGTCTCTTTTAGTTCATATCAGCATAAAATGAACAGAGCCATAGAGAGAACTCAGAGATTACTGTCAGGAAAAAAACCACATTCAAAATGCTGACAGCTTATATTATTGGTAGTCTCTTCAGCTTTTTTTTTTTGGGGGGAACATGTATTTGAAACTTTTCAAAAATAGGAGACCTTTCTGTCATGTTTCATTCGTGTTTTTGCAGGCAGAAAGTACAGAAAGGTCCAAGGCACCAGTGAAAATTTCATAGTGATAAAAATACATCAAACTGGAAGGAACTAGATATTTTCACAGAGTTATAATTTTCTATATTTAAAAGAGTTTGGCTGTTTTTTATTGTTTAAGTGCAGATGAAGTGCTGATTTGAAATCTAAAATTGTGGAAAGTTTAGTATAGAGATTGAGAATGTTTGGAGATTATACAACCCATGACAACACTATGGCTATTTTAAAATAGGTATTTACATTGCTAGATTAATGGCCACTGGTTTTACATTGCTTTACTTATTTCTCTCTGCAATGCTTTGGCATGCAGAATATGCATGGACCTGACATTAAATTGAATCAACATACCATATGTGTGTAGGGATTGGTAAGATTTCTTTCCATATTATTATATATTTCAGAAAAGTTCTACATACCTCATAGCACTACAAAAGTCACAGCTTCCATCCTCTGCATTAAGCATTAGATCAGGAAAACCATGAGGCCAGTGTCATTATCTTTACAAACTTCACACACACTCTCTCCTACAGAAAGGGTAGCTGCAGTACTAATACTTACTAGGTGCCAGAAGCACAGAGCTCAAACAGACTAATCACTGAATCCCAAGCACTCAATGGGATCTTGCAGTCTTACTGGGCTCTGTGCTACTGATAGCCATAATAGGAAGTTTATACTACTTCGTTTACACTTACAAGAAAGGACACAGCAAACAATATCAGTTTTAAAGACTAATTGCTAAACTGTTAAGATAACCACCATCAACGTTTTGTGTAGGCTACTAGGCAACATTGTCATCAAAATTCACGTGGAAAACACATGCAGTGCTATAGATTACTTAGCATGGCCTCCAAAACTTCTGTGAGGCACAGGAAGAACTGATGGAAACACAGCATTTGACTTTATCGATGTTATATGTGAATGGAAAGGTAAGAAAAACTGCACAGATGTGGAAGATATTGTGCTGCACTAAGTAGTGTTGAAAGAGCTTTGATCTCATCAGCTAAATTGTGTAGATCACTGAAAAAAAATTGACCATGTTTATAACTTGTGTTTCTCTACAAAGGACTACTCTTTTGCTTGCCTTCAATCAGGCTTTCCCATCTTTGTCAATAATTCATTTTATAGAAAAATAGGGAGGTCTATCAAAGAGGCAGCAGACTGCCAAGAGTGCAATATATAAGCAGAAGCATCTCTGGCCTATAGAAACCACTGCAGAGTTATAGTTTCAAGATTCTTGATGGATTGGCTTTTATTCCTGGCAGGAGGAGAAAATGGGTCATCCTTTTCACATTGTTCTACAGAGGGTAAAATCTGGTCAAATAACATGAGTTTGTTAGTTTCAGTTGATAAATTCTACCCTTTTCCCAAACTGTCAAATCAATCAGCTGAGAAATGCAGTGCTAAGGGTAGAAGAGAATAATGTAATCAGGGGAAAAAATTGCAATATATTTTTAGACAGGTCAATGAAACAAGGAATACTGTTGAATAGAAGTTAAAAAAAAATACATTCATTCCTATATGGTACTCTTATATGGTACTTGAAATCTGTAGCAGAGAAACCATGTGTTTTCTGAGTAAATTGCATATGAATTGAAGTGTTTCTTACAAAAGGATTTTTTCAAAGATAACTATTAAATATCAATTTAAAAATACAATACAAAACATTAAATAAACTATTTAATTGCCCAACTCTTCATCTAGAGCAGCTATTTCAACTTCAGGCATATGATACAAAGAAATTTATTACCTCAATTTGTGTCATTGCTTTTGTAACAGAAAGAAGAAATCTGAAGAATATACTAGGGACTGCTAATCCTGAGGAACTGGTAAAGCAGCCAGGTGGAAAAAACTGCCAGACTTGGTCACAGACACAGCACTTTGTTTTTTCTCCCCCTTTAGAAACACTCTGAAATTATCTGAAATTAAAAGCCTAAATAATTCCCAAATTTTGAAATAGAGAGATTGACTTTTTGCTGTTGCTGTTTTCCCTGCATTCTCTGAAGTAATCAGAAGTCAGCTTAATTAGCAACATTAAAGAAAGCAGCTCCCAAGCTGCTGTTTGTGGTCTCATTCCACAGCATCCAGCAGACTGGAAGTGGCAGTGTAGAACTGAAGCATAACAGCTCCCAGCCCAATATTATAATTCTGCCTGCAAGATGCTTCTTTTGCTACCAACTCATAGGTGAGTTGGCTTAGAGTTGCCTCAGATGTCCAATGGCTTCTACACAGCAACTTTACTGTGTTTTTTCATATATTGTTCTGTGTTGTAAAGGAACTGACATCCCAGTGTAGCTAGCCAAGAACTGTGCCTAGTGCAGCGCTAGAAAGACTAAGGATCTGCTGGGTGCCAGGCCTGGCTTCAGTCTAAATAAGCAGTGTCCAAACTGTTTAAATAAAAGAATGTATGCACTCCTGTATTAGATATTCACATTGTGCTAGCCCAGAACACAGCAATAAGACGTTTAATTACTTTTGGGGAGAACAAAAAAATCTGTTAGCATATTTATGATTCCACTTTAAATAATATTGAATACTAATTTAACATGCATAGAGGAATATAAATGAAATTAAATTCTCACAAGCAATTCTCAAATGCAGGCCTTCATCACCTCAACCAAAGCCTTTTGCTACAGTGCTCTGTTGAGATTAAATGTGTATGTAAATTGATGGTTTTCCACTGCCTCTGCAAAATAGTAATTATATGTGCAGAATAGTTAGTATTGACTTCTCCTTCTGCTCCAGCTGCCACCCTTTCATCCCTAAAAATCAGATGATATAAATAGGCTACATTCTTTTTACAGTCCAGCTCTCTACAGTCTTTGCTAATAGTTTACTTTCAGTACCAGCTACTTAAAGCATAAGATATCTAATAAAATCGTTAATTTTTCCATTTTGTGATTTATAATCCATTCAGATTACCATAGGTTGACTCAAGGACTCATGTTCCTTCTGTGTAAGGAACTCAAGGACTCATGTTCCTGTCCTGTGTTAAGAGGAACAAAAAAAATATTTAAAATATTGTAATTAGAAGCTAAATCTTTTCTGAGTCTAGCACCATGTATCAACAAAATAAGACAGACTGCTGTTTTATTTGTAAAATTCATGTTGTTATAATTTATTATGTATATAGCTTCATTGGTAGATGGGATACTTACAACATAAATGCAGATCAGTTCAGTTTTCTTTTGGTTTGAGTTGTCAGGGCAGTCTGCACAACAAGTGCAACAGGCAGTTTCAACCCCCAGTTTATGCAAAAGCAAGAAGTTTCCATACTAAATATTCCTTACTGTGCTAAATTCACATTGAAACTCTACAGTTTATACTTACTAGGAGCAGCATACTCTTTGAATCTGCTGTGCTCATCACTAGGAGTTTGTCTAGAGAAAAATTACTAAAACCTTAGATTTTTTTCACAATTTTGGGTAACTCCATCAAGAATGTTGAAGAAATAATTCTAGCCCTAAAACAATCACAGTATCAGGTACAACAGATAGAAATTATGTTCCTTTTACTCAGCTTGCACCACTTATGTCAGAAGATTGGTTGATTTATTTCTATAAATTATAACAAATATAATGTCTATAAATTATAGGAAATTACAAACAGCCTTGCATTTCATAACATACAATATTCATTTAATTCACCAGTCTTTCTACAGAAAGGTGCATGGGAAGACACTGGTAAATGGGTCAGGGAAGGTGGAAAACTACTGTATTGGTGTTGTTGTAAGGAATTACTTTACTGTGACACACTTCATTATTCATGTTGATGTCTGTTTGGCACAGGAAAGCTGTCAAATGTGGAAATCTGACCTAAAAAGCAAAGACAAAATATGAAGTAGTTTATCTTTACTTAACGAATAGCTGTATTTTAGTATTAAAAAAATCAAGTGTTTAAGGAATAAAATTATTAATATATTCCCAGTATTACTATTGGATAATGTTAATTTGTACATCAGGGTAATTCCAAAAGATACAGACTGTTAAAAAACATGAAGATCATCTGTATCTTCACAGACAATATGATGTAATATGATGTTACAGTAGATTTTACCTCAGAAATATTGTTTTATTAGTACAATGTTATTTATAAAACTCACAGCAAAGTTTACTAAAAGTCTTTGAAATTCCTCATTCTATTATTTCTAAGTATCAAGTAAATAAATATCAGCTTGTTTGCCATAGCAGGAAGCTTAAATGTCAGTAGCAAGAGGCAAATTAATTAATATTCTGATCATGTAGTGAATGTTTATTTCAAGCTTGAGCCACTAAAGTGTACAAATTAGACACAATTTTAAAAATTGCTTCAAATATTCAGATGAGAAAAAAAGGTCAAAAGTAGTCTGAGGTAAAAACTTTGAAATAGATTGAAGCATTTAAATACTGAACAGTGTTCAACCCTTGTTTACCACAAGAGCGGCCCACAGTTCCACGGTAAGCAAGAGGACAAGGCACCCCAGAAAACCTTTTCTAATCAGGCATAGAAGCTTGTCAAAGTCACCAACTTGAAATATTGAGAAGGACAGGTGTTAAACTTCATACTCCTAAGGGACTTAGACAACTTTCCCCAATCTGCAAAGACATGTTTCTGGTTTCTTGAATGTAAAGAGATCTGAAACTTCACTTTAAGGTAGTTGCCTACAGCAGCCTTTCTCCCAAAACTCTGCCAGTATCTTACCTAAATTGCCAGCAATTTAGCAAACCAAGAAAAGCCAGACTGTTGGCTATCAATTCAACACCAGATATGTATCAGTTACATCTACCACAAGTTTCTCTACTGGCTTCATATGCTGACTTTGTACCTACTGAGGGAGGATGACTTTCCTTCTCCTTCTAAGAACAATTTTGTCCTTCTCTTGCATGAGGGACTGTCAAGTACTAGTACGGATTGGATCAGCAAAAGCACTTCATAATAATATGTAGCTCAGTGGAGCAAGGTCCACTAGCATGGACCGTGTATAATTCTCCACAACTAATAACTCTGGAGCTGTCCATAACTAGAGAAGTTTGGCAAGCCATGACAGAGAATAGAGAAGATTATTTCCAGTCTGTGAAGGGATAATGTGCTTGTTATATTATCTGACTGGCAGAAAGAGAAAGAAACCATGCTGGCCAACATCCAGAAATGCCTATGCCAGTCTTTCATGGATGCTTTCACAATTCAGCATGGAATAATGCTGTGCATAGCATTTAAATACCACATCTAGCAGGGAAAGATAGTCTAACTCATGGTTTAGAACTGCACTGACCCAATTCTACCTTAAATACTGGCAAACCAGAGAAGTGAATATGACTGTATGGTCGGCAAACAAACCAAGTGATTTCTGTGGACCCCCAGCAAATTCAGACAAAGGAGAAGACTAAGGATATGCATTTGGATCAGGGAGGTGTGATCTCTTTGTTGGTAAACTACAAAAACTAAAGAATAAAACATCAAAGTAAGAAACAGCTGAAATGACAAGGAAAACACCAGACAGAGAAACACAGAACAGGTAAGGTGACAGCCATGCTTCTTAGGTCACTCTATACCAGGACACCCTGTATCTTATGACTAGGTCTTTCTTAGAAGAATAATAACAATTGAAAGACCCCAAAAACCAAATTAAAAGAAAAACACACAAAAAAAAACCCCTCACACAAAAAACCTCCCAAAACTACAGGGGGATTTCTTATGTCACAGTAACTGGTAGTCACAGTAACTGCCTATTTTCCCCCAATATTTAGTACTGGCATTTACCTAATTGATACTGAGAGATAGGGAGTTAACTGTATTTTCTGTACAATAAATCACAATCAGATTACAGTAACGTATGTTTGTTCTTAGTGGGCTCACACTTGAATACCTGCAAATGCTATGCAGCTTTGATATAAAAAGACAATTATTTTCTAATTTTAAACTAGATTTTTCAAATGGTCTGAATAATATAACATTGCTTCAGCAGAAAATAAAAAGGAAATGGAGCCATGTTCAAATAGACTAACTTCCATGTAACTTGTGTCTTGGTTTCAGAAAGTCCAAAATATCCCAGGGGGCTTTGAATAGAAAGTCAGAAGACCTATCAATGGAACCAGCATGGAAAGGAAAGAGGATTTATCAGGAATTTGCACCTGAGTGAGAGTTTGTATTATCAGACAAAACTTCACACTGGGAATTTAGACAACTATTGTCTTCTTGAGTTGAGAAGCTCTCCACTTCACTTTTCCATTCTGGGGAGAAACAAAAGGAAGGAAAGCCCACAATTAGGAGGATTAGTAAAAACTAGGAGCATTCATGAAACAGGTCAAGTACAAGCAGCTATCGTCACTTTCCATACTTCAAAAAAGGCAAGTGTCATGTGCCTCACAGGAGATAGCAAGTTTTGTGGTAGCTCTCAGATTTTCACAAGCCAGCCTTTGAATCTTTTCTCCAGAACCCACCCACAGCATATTCAAGCTATGCTATTGGCATGGGAACGGGAAAGCGCAATCTTTGAAGTGTGTTCCCAGGTGGTACACATGAATGAAAATTCACACTTCAGAGAACATATTTAGAGCTTTACATTTGTTGCAAATTTAAACACTGCATGAAAACACTGTAGTTCTGGAACTGAAGATTTCAGCCTTAGTGGCAGAGCCAGTAATTTTACATAGACGGGCACTCTAGCTGTGGTCACCACTGCCCATTCCAAGCAGCCCGTGTACAAACCAGATCCATCCAGAAGCCATATAGTTATGCCATAACAAAAAGGTCTTTGTCAGGGTGTACTTGGGATGACTAGCTACAAAGGCCACATATGTTTGCTTTTGGCAGACTTGGAGCAAAAGGAATGTGAGCTCAGGCCCATCTGCTTCTGACCATGAAGACATTTTCTTACATGTGATATCTCTGGACTTGATCATGTATTTTATTTAGGTTAAGGGTTCACTGATTTTATTGGTGTCAGAGCAGGACATATCACCACTTTACTGTGTCTTGTTACCCAGGTGTGGGTGTGGGTGTTTCCCTATGTTCATTTCTTTGATAATGCCATCAACATCTGTAGCTTGGTCCAACAACAATCTCTGTTTCTTTCCATATCATGCCCTCTGCACAGAGTGCCTGTCCTGGGTCATTCTGCAAGTTCATTGTCCTGAATTCTCTTAAGTCCATTCCCAAGAAATACTTCTTTCACAATACACTAATAATACTAGCAAATAGGACATACACTAATTAGAATAAAACAACAAACAAACAAGTCCTCTTAACTGCATTATACCAAGCACCATCCCTTGGCAAGTGACCACATAATCTTATTGTTGCTCCTCCTGTCTTTCCTCACCTCCCTACTACCCAACAATTATTCTGTGTCTATAATTAGTTCACACTGCTGCAAAAAGAGATACTAACTCACCACCTTGGGCCTCTCTGAACATTTCCTGAAATCAGAAGGGTTTTGCAGGGGACAGCAGCCACTGGTGGAAACCCCCTCAGGAGAAGGGATCTTATGACCTTTCTCTTCAGAAAGACACTTATCTACTCCCAGAAATCATCATCACTAGTTGCATTCCTGCTATCTCAGACCCTTACTTAATGATATCTTTGACAACAAACACATCTTTGCTTTCTCAGTGCAGTTCTCCTGGTATTAGTGGAACTGTTAAAGGTAATCCAGATGAGAATGATTTACCCATAATAAGCAACTAATGTAATAAGGTGTGTCTGTTTCATTTATATTAAGTAATGACTTCACATCCCTTTATCTTTGAGAAGCATTCATCATAGACAGAGATTCCTACTTAAAATGAAACCAGTTAGTCAAATTCAGCCAAAATGATAAAATTTCTTTACATTTCTACATTTCTTTATGGCTTCATTCAGAAAATAAGTAAATTCTGTACTGTAATTTTCTGCGCAGTACCTTTTGGTAGTGTTTCAAATATTACATGGTTACTTCTAAATTTAACTTATACTCATGTTAGGGATTTAATCACCCCAAGAAAATATTAGGTAGAGTTATTTTACTTGTTCTGTGAGCCTGCTATATTTTTCTTTGTAAGCATTCTTGAAAGCATGTGATTTAAAGGACTTAGAGTTTTATGGTTGCTTTACACCTGTTCACTAGTAGAAAACATTGGATTCTCTCTAGTGAATTCAGAAAGCCTTTTATAAGCCTTATTGAAATTACAAATATGAAAATGGTCTTTTTAGAATTAATTTTTAAAAATTCTCTAAAGACCTTTTATGTTTTAGACAATTCACTGATTACATTGTCCTCTATCTTCTAGTTTAAAAGAGTCCAAATTGACTAAAATCAACATTTACAAACCTTTAGTATTGAATATAACTAGTATTGCAATGTCCAGGACACAACCACAGGAAATCACAGAATAACAGGATATGCTGCATTGGAAAGAATCTACAAGGAACACTGAGTACAAGTCCTGGCCCTGCACATCCCCAAAAATCACACCATGTGCCCAAGAATATTGTCCAAAGGTTATTCATACACCATAAACTGGATACACAATTACAGGATCACTCTTTGTTTTTCCAAGACTCTGGTTGCAATAAGTCCATAGCATAAAACCCATTGTTTATAGAAAGAATCAGAATTGAAGAGAAAATGCCATGTCTGTCTATAGGATCCTATAGGTTGTTTGTTTTTTTTTTTTCTTTTCCTTGCCCAAAAGCAAGGCCATCACTAGTTGCAAGCTCCCTCCTCTCCAAGTTCCTACTTTGAGACCCCAAGACATGACCTGGAGAAATGCTGAGCATTTCTGAGCACCTCCAGTAAAAAATCTAAATGTTTGAGAAATACTGGAGAAAGGGATCTTAAGCTGGTAAACAGATTCCCTCTGTGTGCTGTCTTACTTTTGTAAAACGGATGTATTAATGCTGTTTATCTGACAGCCATATTCCATATAACATCCAGTGTGTTAGTATCCAGGAATAATTGAAAGTGGAAAGCCCTGCAGAAGAACACAAAAATACAAAAGAGATACCCCACTGGGATCTACAGCACCACAGGTATGAGTTAGATGGATACAACGTTTAAGAGGGGGAACCAGACTGCAAATCACAGAGACAATGATGCTACAGGCACTAATTTTGGCCAAATCCCTATTTCATTTTAACTTGTTACCCTTTTCAGATAACATTTCCAATGTCCACACACCTCGCTGAAAAGTGATTATATCACCAGCTGCTTGTCTGTTCAAAATGCTTAGGATTATCTGAGCTTAGTACAGTACTTGCAGTTTCCCTTTTCATTTTAGTGTGTCTCATTGAAGAACGGAACTTTCTACTGCACTTCTACATCTGAAACTATATGAAAACCTAAACCTGAGACAAAAGCAGTAATCTATTAAGAAGACACTAATTTCAGTTTTTGTGGACAAATTAGAAAACAAAAATTTACTTTGTCATTATGCAGATGATAGCAATCAAATGAAAACAGTAATGATCAAAAAGGCAGAAAATAAACCATAGTAAACTACTAGGACATGGGAAGCTCTTTCTATTGCAAATAGTAGTCCAGAAGAGGTACATCATACAAAAGTCACAAATCACCATCACTGTTGGAAGTGTAGGCTCAGAAAATCAGTTGTTGGTTCTAAAAAGGCCACCCATATATCACACTCAGGCGACAACTGCCACGGACCTGGTGACCCACCCCAAATACCCCATATAATTCCTGATCAGTCAGGAGCAACTTCATGGAAACAGGGTGTTTTAGCTGCCATGCCTGCTGTTTAGTCATTAGACTTCCCTGTGAAGACTTCCAGCAAGGATACCAATTAATGCAAATGGCTTGTAATTAACAGTGATGGTTTTTGTAACGTGGATACCTTCTCAGTATGAACAGGAATGAGCCACCAACTCATTTCACATGAGGCAACCATCAGGAGGTAAAGATTTGCAGTTAATAAAGGCTCATGTGAGAACGAAACCAGTGACTCAGAAGGGTAATGCATTGTCTTGCAATACTGGTCCCCAGTGCTGGAACCACTAATGTAACTGGATCAGATCATTGTTAATCCTTTGTTTTACTGAGAATGTGAAAATCTCTTAACACTTACTTCACCTTTGATTTCCTCAGAGACACGTGTTGTGTGTAATAAGTGTGCTGTCTCCTGGCACAGCACCTTCCCCATTACTTGGAGGGGAATTCACTCTCACAGCATACCTTTTGTTTTCACCTGTCCAGCTTCACTCCTGTCTCCTCCTGTGAGTACGATGCCTCCTTTGACTGCCTTCACTTTCGTACTGCTAATCTTCCATTTGACCCACAGCTCTCTTGGCTCTCCTGGCAACAGATGTAGAAAGGCTGCTGATATGTAAGTTCAAGCATCTCCCTTTTCTCCTCAGCTCCATTGAATGTTGCCAGATTTTATTTTTTCTGTGATTTTGAATTTCTGCACTTGACTCATTCCCTGCTGTGTCTTGATTCCTGTTATTGTCTTTTCTCTGGTTACAACATTGAGTACTTCAGCTTTTACCATACCTGCTTTTACCACTGGCAGAGCATACTGGCCATCTTCTCTGACATCTCACATTCCAGCATCTTTGATGCAACTCATGAGATAACAGTGGAGCTTACTCCCCTGCTCCAAAAATATGAGCTCCCACTTAGTCCTCTTTTATTGTCATAATGGATCAATTATGATGGATCAAAAACCCTCTATGGCTTCTAATTGCTATTATTTTCTACCTCGAAGCCATTCCTTTCCCCTCATGAGGTTAGTAATGGACCTCTTCTGTGTTGCAAAGGTGAGTGACAGGGATGCTCCCCGCTGGAGGTTTTGCTGCTAGAGCTCGTGGGGCCTGCCCTGGCCCTGCCTGGGCCAGCTCCCACAGCCAGAGCCATCCTCGGGCAGCTCCCAGCCTGCTCTGGCCCTGCTGTGGCCCTGACTCGGCCCTGCTGTGGCCCTGACTCGGCCCTGCTGTGGCCCTGACTCGGCCCTGCTGCCTGCCGACCTGCCGCACCTTGACCGGCCGGCCGCCTCCTGCCTCACTGCCACCACTTCCTCCACGACATGTTTGCTCCGGGGGACAGTTCAAAATGGGGCCTCTGCCTCCCAAAATATCCTCTCCACTGGCTGCCCCAGCCAGCCCTCCCTCATGTTTCCATCCCAGGTCTCCCTGCCCTGAGTCACAGCTCTCCAGCACCTTCTCTTACTCCTAGTCTTGTGAGCTCCCTCACTTTTTCCAGAACCCCACAGTAAACCCGTGTTCCCGCATACCCCTTGTGCCATGACTCACCCTCCCTGCCTAACCTTCTAATTATTTGTAATTAACAATAACAAGAAGGAACTGACATTAAGTAGAGATGATCAGATGTGAGGATGAGTTCAGTGCAAATGCTTAGAGAGACAGAAACAGCATCATATACCACAGAATAATTCTATAATTGTTCTGTGTACATTCCTCTTTCCATAACCTGCCTGACACTGTCACGCTCCGTGTCCTTTTACAAGATATCTAACCTTCATTGGAAGCAGAGACCATCCACTTTCACTTCCACAAGTGCTCATTACTAACAGAGGTAAGGGCATCTGAAAATCAGACTAGCTTTTAACATTTTCTATGTAAAGCAACATCAAACGTAACTGTTGCAGCCTTTGCTAATACATACTACAAGGCATTTAAATTACTATGAGCTTGTCTCAGCTGCCTTGAATTTCCCTGTACTAAAAAGTCCAGCCTTTCCTGTTCTTCCCGCTTATTGCACCTCTCATGCATCTTTCACTGCAGCTGTCCATGACGTAATGCAATGGTAGGCATGAGAAGCTGTCCTTGAGGATGATACACAAATTGCCTTTTTTTCTTTCTATAGAGGATTAAGATGGTGTTGATGCCATAACTTTGCTTCCTTTCTTCCGCCCTCATTGACTTTCCTCGTCTGCCACAGTCTACTTTATAATGCATTATGCCTTCCATTTCTCCCATCAGAACCAGTAGTCTCAATCCAGATCCAGAATTCCACTACAAAAGCCTTGTTACTTTCATTCCTCCAGTGAAGGCTATTCCAAAACAATAAAACTACATTAAAATTTATTGTTTATAGTAAATAAGGAACAAAAAAGTCTTATAAGTTACTTTATGAGCATAAAATGTCATGTGTGTAGAACTTTCATGAGTTGTCAGAGTTTACTATTAATTTGATTCTAATGCTTGTGTCTGTGAAACCCTTGAAGCATGACCAGGAGCAGGTGAGGTCTTCTGGAGTTGGCAGTAAGATTGAAAAAGTGACTTCAAAGCTTCTTTTATTCATGGTGTTAAGACCATTGCTGTTGTGGTCATTTGATGTGAAATACTGGGAAATGAATCCTTCAGAAGAAAGGTCCATGAGAATGGTGTCCTAGATGACCAGGTTCTAAAGTGTAATTGTGCTACTTTAGCACTTTGGAGCACTTTGTGTAGGAAGACCTAGTTGTGTGATAAGTTATCAGTCTCAAAGATCTCAAATCCAGGTAAACAATTTAAATGAGCTGGTATTTATTCTTCAGCGTAGGGAATGTGGCAAATAAATGTCCTCCTCTGCCTAAAATTCTCAGTGTATGGAGAGATACCCATGCACCCAACCACTCGCTTTTGGATAATGCTTGGTTCACCTTTCTGTAACTTTTGAAACCATCAGCAGAAAATGGGAAGTCATTTTCATGATTATTCAATATGTGTAAGGATGGGAGTGTGTGGATTAGTCTTCATTTCTAGCCTGCCACAGAAAATATCTGCCTACAAACTGCCCAAATGCTGGGTGAGTTCATTCAGGTCTTTACTCAGAATCCTTAGTGGAAGTAACTGTAAAATATGTTATTGCTT
Source organism: Passer domesticus (assembly GCF_036417665.1). NCBI lineage: Eukaryota > Metazoa > Chordata > Aves > Passeriformes > Passeridae > Passer > Passer domesticus. Next base: position 19,676,793 of record NC_087512.1, read on the forward strand.
TTTTGCCTATGATGAAAAAGGGTTTAGTAACTCTTTACCTGGGCCACTTGGTACTAATAATGCCTCTTGTCAATTTTATGTACTTTTATGTTTGTGTCATGAGGATTAAGGAATTTATTTTGATAGTAAGCAGGAATGGGCATTAAAAATGTCAATCAGCCTTACTCCTGTTCAGATCATATAAACTTGCTATGGACAACAGAAAATGTGGTGGTTTTCATCCATGATTTCAAGTCGAGAAGAAAAATGCAATGGTTTCAAGTGTAGCCAGTAAAACAGAATCTTTCAAATCAGCTCTGTTCCCATACCTAAGCTAATTTACATGCATAAATGCCAGAGGCCAAATTTTTACTTTCTATTATCCTAATTTCCAAACACCATGAGGATCCATGATATTTGTTTCCAAATATATATATATAAATGGCTATTTAAATGGATTTATATTAATTTTTATGTCCTAGTCGAACATTGTGGCAATTCTGCCACAACTGATGTTCATCAGGCATAAAAATTATAAAAACAGACCAAATAAAAAAAAGCAATGGCTCATGCCATACATTATTCTGATTGATTCCTTGGGTATGCATCTGGTTGGGGGTTCATAAATACCTATAAAAAAACCTATATTTTTTTTAAAATTTACATTTAGAATCCATTTAATCAGGTACAAAATTACCAGTTATCGGTGGGTGTCGGAAACCAGGACATCCCTCTGGGTGCCCTGGATGGCTCAAAATCCTGGCAGGGGCTCAGAGACCCTGGCAGGAAGCCAAAGACACTTGGGAATTTGATCTCAACCCATGGAGTAAATTACCAAATTTATATGAAGAATTAGAAGTCACAAAAGTTTAAGTAGCATAATAGTAATTGTCACAGGGTGAAAGGTGGAATTTTGAAGAATTTTACTATGGAGGTCTAGGGGACAAGACGGAGGAATTTGGGCATTGTCCTGTCCTTCTTCCTTCTTCTTCCTAGCCTCCATCTTCTTGGTGATGCTGGCACTTTGGAATTGGTTTAGAGTAGAAAGTCACTGTCTAACATAGGTATTGGAACATGACTGTAAATATCGAATATGTAGTTTGTAGTATAAAAGACAACACCAGCCCCATGGGTGGGCAGTGTGTCTCAGACTGACCTGTAGAACAGATCTCGGCAGGCCAGACATAAAATGTTTTAGATAAGAAATAATAAACAGCTTTGAGAATGTGAGCTGAAGAGTTCTGACTCCTTCTTCGACAGCTGGGTTGGGGAAAAGAGACTTTTAATACATCTCAGGGTCAGCTTGACCAAATGAGATCCCAAGAGGTGGGCAGCAGGATCATCCACTGATATGACTATTTTCAGAAGTAATGAAATAGCTTTAAAGTAACAGATTATTCTTCTAGGTTCCTAAACAACCTGGAGAATATTGAAAACTTTATTCAATATTGCAAAGCAGCATACACTGAAACTGTTTTCCTTTTTCTCATGTGTATCACATATAGGAACTTAATGAAATGGAATAATTTCAGAAAAGGATTACAGAATGCCCTAGAATACTTGAGTTACTAGTGGCATAAGTGGGTAATGCATTTTTTAATGCTGAAGCATGACCAGTTTGAATAATTTTCTTGACTTGTTTGCTATCAGCAGATTAGTGCACTCAGTCATACAAGTATGTATGTATATTTGCAAAAATATATTTTCAAACTTCATAAAGATGTTTTAATAAGAGTACAAAATATTTTTTCCTTGTCAAGGTTATTTCATCATGTCCTGCATTCACACCTGACAAACCTTTGTGCTTCCACCTAATCTTTTAATCCTCACATTTCCTTTCAAGTAGGTATACTCTCAAACTAGATTTTATGCTGTTTTCTCTTGGTTTCAATATAATAGAACAGTTGCTGGACCAGCCTAAAATGCAGACCACATCTTTCAAGAGAAGGTAAGACATTTGTGATACAGAAGATATGGACAAGCACCTTTCTAATATTTATCTTCCTGCATGCAGAATTACAAGAGGGACTTATGTGCTTAATGAAAGAAGGCCAAGTAGTGCATTACAGTATCTTATTTAAGGCAGGACCCTGAGAAAGAATTTCAGAACCTTTGTTCCTGATGAAAGTTCTTATACCAAGAACTTTAAAATGGCTTTCCATGTTTGGGCTCAGAGACTAGGACAAAGGTACTCTGAAAAGCGTATTTCTCCTTAAACTGATCTAAACATCTTTCTTGTTTTGCAATATTAAAATAAAAAGTGAGGTAAGGATACAGAGCAGAAGCTGCACTAAGCAGAAAGATACATAAGGATTTAGCAACCACTGAGCATAAACACTGCATACAAATAGCTGATTCACTTAATTTAGTGAGGTTTCAACCATCCACAAAACAACCAGCATCCTGGAGTCTTTACATACATTTTTAAATATTCTACATTAAAAGCTGATTTATTTGCTTACATGAGCCTGAATTATAGCCATACAAATATGATTTTGGTACACAAAGAAATCATAGCAGCTGAATAAAGGTTTGCACTTTCTTTAGCACACAAAAGTTGAACAAAAAGTGGTTTTTCCATGTAAAGTACTATAGCTCTAGTAAATTTTGTTTTTGAAATGCATGCAAACTGTATGTTTACTGTATGTTTAATGTCATAAACAAAAAGGGAGATTTTACTTTGTAAGGGAAAAGAACACAACAGTAGCTGTATGTGTGCAACAGAATTAGGTAAGTCATGGCCTCTCAGGAATAAAATCAGCCATTATCCCTTGAAGAAAGTAGACAGCTGGGAAGCTGAATTCTGCTCACTATAGCAAGTATATATTTAACTTCACTGAACTGCCTAGAGTTACATTAATGAATCCATCTGAAGAACTCAATTGGGTCTTCCTGTCTAGACTTGAGAAGTAAATAAATATTACCTAATGCATGGTATTCAATACAACAAACCTCATCACAGTTATATACACTTGTTGCAAGATGAAGCAAGCCAGCGATAAGCACTCTACTCACTATTTCACATTGACATCTGCACTTTGTTTAGTCTGCATTTTATTACACTGCCTGTTCCTTACATTCAGCTGCTGTGATTGATACGCTGACAGCAATTGATGTACTTCAGAAAAGGCCTCATTCAGTTATAGGAACAATAGGTCAAGTAAGCAATTAATTGCTTGTTGCTACATCAGAACAGTTACTTGAAGACAGCTATATGTTTATACAGGTCTAGGTGCTATGCAATATCTAAGAGAAATAAGCCCAGCCACAAGTCAGACAATTTCCACCTGCCTAGAGTCCATGATTTCTCCATAATTGCACCTATTTGCATGTTTTTAACTAACAAATGGCACTGCCTTGTTTTGGAAAGCCATTAGTCACACAAGTGGATGTTTAGAAGCTGGTTTCTGCAGAGATTGCAGAAACCAGCAGGCCATCCCTATGTTGGTCTCAGAAAACTTAAGTGTCAACTTTGTGCTTACTCTACCCACAAGTGTCACTAAGTGACCACAAGTGTTCCTAAGACAAATTCTGATTTATGGTATACACTAAGTCTCCCTTTAATTTTTTCATTCTTTTGATTTGACTATTCTGGAGTCATCATTTGACCAAGGGTAGAAAGACAAAGCTCAGTAGAGGCAAAGTGAGAGGTGATAAGTGATTCTGCTGTTGAGGTATCAGGATTCTCAGGCCCTTGATAAGAGCAATGCTTTTCGCAGCAAGCAAAGGAGAATTTACACAGCTCCTCTTATCCTTCAGTTTCCAACACACTACCCAGAAGAAAGAGTTCTTTTCAGTCAGTGGTAAACATCAGTTTTAAGATGTAGTATCTTGAAGAGATCCATAGTTTTGGTTTAAGCTCTTAGGACAATAAGTGTCAAGGCCTACATCATTATCTGTAAGCTCCATCAGCAGTTATTTTAGGTTTGCAGCTATAATTAACAATAGCCATATTGGTATTCATGACTGCAAGCAGGCATAGACATAGACAAACCTGCCTACCCTTCATATCCAGACCTGTAGCAGACTTTTTAAAAATAGCATACAGAAAAGCAAATCTGTGAGATTTTTTTTTTAACGCGAAGTAAAGCATGCTCAATTATACTGGAGAAAGAGTAGAGAATGACACCTCAGGTTTCCATTCTTTATTGCCAACAGATTTATATTCAAAATGCCAAGGTCCAAAAAAAAAAAAAGTAATAAATACTTCACTTTAGGCTGTAATAAATTAAAAAAAAATTAACAAGGAATGCACTTTGCCAGCCACAAGTGTGGGTATTTTTGAAAAATAAGGAAAAAAACAGTATGGCCATAGTTCACAGTTAAGCAACCAGAAGCTGCTTGTTACAATTATCCCCAACAACGGAGCTCTCCCTTCCCTCCCTTTCCAGATGTGTATTCACAGTTTAACTCCATCAGAGATGCTCTCTTACAGAGCGAACAGACACACTCTGCTCCGAGTTCAAGTGAAATTATATCTTTAACACACATGAAGCAAGGAAAACTATGATCCGAAGAACTCCTTGTCACAACATTTTACTCCAACAAGTAGGTTTAGGCTTCTAATAGATGTGTGCCCAGCACACTTGGACAGTCCAGTTTTCGTACCACCACACATCCATCATCAACATACTAGTTGCTCCACCATCTCCACTGTAGATTCACAGTGAACAAGAGAGTCCATTTGGTTTAACAGAGTCAATTCCTTCAGTTACATCGCTGCAGCAGCATGTTCAGAGCATATTCCATTCTGTGTTTTAGTTCCAATGAACATCCCGAAACCAGAAGAGTTGTCAGACGAAACGTTGTGGATATCCTGTCTTCATTTATGTAGGTAAGGAGATATTCCTCACTCTGATTGCAAATTATGACTTTCGTGTGATCATGGTAGAAGTTCACCTGCAAAAGAGAAGTAAGTTGCTGTTTGTCTCCTTTCAGTTTCTGAGATTTACCTAGTTTTATTGCAATAAAGTATTTTAAGACATTTTCTCTGGTGAAAAGAGAGACACTTACTTGAAACGTGCCATCATTGAAGAGCATCATTAATGCTTTGTCAGATTTGAGCCACTGTAAGAGGTAAAGCCTGGGCCTGCGTACATCTGTTAGGCTGGGCAAGTCTCCACCCTAGGAAAGGGAACAGACTATGTTAAGCACTCAATTTACATTTAGTGTATTTTTTTACAGCTCAGGACCCTGAAGGTGCTGAACTTACATCCATAAGGTTCTCCTCCATATAGTGAGAGAAATACTTCAGTACAGTTACTTGGCTAATGAACTGTTCAGGGGCCTCTGTGGCTGGGAAGACAGAGCACTGGCCTAGCTCAGCATAGTAATGCACTGTTCTGAAAGAGGAAAAAAATAAGGTGGTTAGTGATGAGAAACAAGTATTCCATGTTTAAACTGCTTCAGTGAATTGTTTGCTTTGTAATGATTCTTACTTTTTGTCTGGCAGAAGGCTCATATGTGCCCCATTGTTGAAGAGGACACCAACAGTGTGATCTGACAGCTGGTACCCAAAGCCGTACTTGTTGGAGTAGTCCACCCATTTTGTAACCCACTGGAAGGAGGCTGTAAGCTGTTCTTTGGGATTGCTATCTGCTTCTGGCATATTCTCCAGACATCCCCTCAATACTCTTGCAACTGTATCAGCAACACTTCCCATAGTACTGTCTTCCAAACCTGAAAAGAAAGGATTATTAGACTGACAAGAGCACATAGACAGATTTTCAGTCTAAAATTTGAGTTACATAGATTAAGAAATCTAGCCTTAATGACTTTCTAGTTTAATTTTTTCAAAATTATTGGCTTTTAAAACATCAAAAATAAGAGTATAAAAGTGGATGTTTGCTTCAAGCTTTTAAGATATGAGGAAAATAAAATGGGATTCAGACTTAGACATCACATTTTGCTGCACTTACATTCACTGCTACTGCTGCAGCTTCCCAAAGTTCCTCTGACTATCATCCGAATGGAGTCTCCAATCTGTTTAGTTTCTGGCAATGCTCCCGGCTTCACCACTGTTGTGATAAGAGGCTGAATCTCCTAGAAGAGATGTCAGACATGTAAACATCAAACATAACACAAGTCAAGGCTTATACACAAGTTTTGCATGGCTCTCCTGTTTCTCAACAGATGATAAACTCTAGGGAAACTGGTATTCATGTGCAAAGATTACAAAGGAGCTGCTGCTAGACTTAGCTTAGAGCAGCACTCCAGGTCTTTCCATTCTTTAGATCTTCAATTTGCATCTCACAGGCTATTAATCAGTTTTCTGTTCTCTTGCCCTAGCAAGGGAGCAGCTGTGTGCAGGTCTGAACACCAAATAGTGAAAGACAGATTTCAGCAATTTTTTCTTTTAAGAAGCCCTAGTTAATCATGAACTGAAGCCCTGTATTTGGAATATTGAGAAATAGCACCTGGCAGACAAGTCAACGCACAGGTAACAATGGAGTCTAGGCAGATACTATAATTACTCAAAAGCCAAAATTTATAGTCTCCCTACAAAGGCTACCATACCTTTGTGATGCTTGTTTAAGCCTTCTTAAAGCAGCTCTGCTAATCATTTAAGCTTGATTATGCTGTGTACAGCCCCAGTCCTGATATCCAAGTCAAATATAATTTAATTATAGCTACTCCACCCAACGTTACTAGATTTGAACTGCACTTGCATATACCTCATCTGTCTTGTGTTTGGGGGCCTGCTGGGTGATCGATGTCTTCTTCAAATCATGTCTGAGCTTGTAGATTTCTTCATCTTCTTTAGCTAGCTTGTCTGCAACACAGGAAAAAATATTTAACTCTGAATCTGGAAATGCTATTCAGTTATAGAAAGCATAACAAGCTAGCTGCAGAAAACATATTGTCTCTCTCTAGCAGCTTTTTCTAAGCCTGCCATAGTCTCTGAGAAAAATGATGCCATTATACACAAATCACTCCAAGAGACTAAATTTCAATAGACTTTACAAACTAACAGAGAACAAATATAGATATGGATGCTGTTAAGAAGCATTCATGTACATAAACTGGCATAGGTGGGCAGGCTACCAACTATACTTAACAAGAAAAAAGTCAAAACCAAACCAGGAAAGCTCTGAGACACAGATAAAAACATTCTGCTGCTATCTCACAGATGTACATGAATATGAAACTGATGTAATAGAAACAAGTGGACTGTATCTAGACTTCAAACTTACTATGTGTGTCCAAGTATCTGGCCTTATCCTTTTTTCCCCCAAAGAGAGCAGCAGCTGCTTTTTTGAAGAAATTCTTAGCAGGACTTGACAAATGGAAATCAGGGACAGTGTGACAACAGCTTGCAGAAAGTCTATCAGGTGTAAAGCCCTGTGGAAATACAACACAACATTTTTAGACCACAGAATGCATTTTTGTGTGGATTTTGTTCTTTATAACACTAACAGCAGGCAGTACAAACCTGTAAGAAGAATTCATGTCGAATTATTTCATCTAAACTGGGTCGATCTTCAGGGTTTTTTGACAACATGCTAGCTATTAAGTGTTTTGCAGGTGCCAACAGAGATGAAGGCAGGCTGTATCTTGCTTCCCTTATACATCTGTATGTTTCTTTAAGATTTGTAGTCTCAAACGGGGGTCTTCCCAACAGCATAGTATACCTGTTTAAAGGCAAAGGAAAAACAGTTTTATTTTACACACCCACCATACCTGTGTCTACAGATACAAAAAAAGGTTTTGTCTACCTCCCAACATGGAGAATTTCTGCACTGAACTACACATGTATAAAAGTCTGTAAATGGATGCAGCACTGTGTCCCCTTTGAACTCTCAAAAGCCTAAGCCAGTGGTAGATATCACGCATTTCAAAGGCAGGAAAGTACTTACATTACACAGCCTAAGGCCCATATATCAGATTCACAGCCATGCCCTTGTTTGTTGAGGACTTCTGGGGAGAGGTAATTTGGTGTGCCACATATTGTTCTGAAAAATCAAAGAACACAGAGCTGGTTAATACTTCAAAAAGAAAGGGGAAGGAGCTTTTTTTCACAGGGCAGGTTTTCCTCTCAAGTTCAGACATCTAAAGAGGAGCTGTAGGAACTTTAATAGCATAGATTTTTTTTTTTTTCATTTTACTTCATGATACAGGAGAGGGAGTAACTAGCTTTTGCTATGGAACATGAATTCTCATTTTCATATAAATTTAGTTTCATTTACTACTAGACTATATATTTTTGATGCTCCTACCTCCTCCTGTGCTCCAGTGGTTCCAGCCTAGCTGCCAAGCCAAAGTCACCAAGCTTCAGTTCCATGTTCTCATTGATAAAGAAGTTACCTGGCAGACAAAGAAATTCCAGTTAGTCCATCTCTGGCAAGGTAGAACGGCATTTACCACAGGTGCTGAGTCATACTTTGTTCAGAGCCAGAAGCTAGGCAAGATTTTTTTTTTTTTAATTAAGAATGCCTAATGTCATCCCTTAAGCACCATGAGTTTCCACTGTAAAGATAGTCTAAGCTGATTCTATTAAACAATCTATCACCATACAAGGATAAAGTGGTACAATGCTGACACAGCTGGAGAAGTATATTTAGAAGTTGGCAGTCTGGAGAACTTACCTAGTTTAAGATCCCTGTGTAAGATTTCCTGTTCATGAAGATACTTTAGCCCTGACACAATTTGCCTGAGGTAGTATCGCACTTCTGGTTCTGTCAATACCTTCCTTGCTTTTAAGATGTGAGCCATTGACTGCAGAGGAAAAACAAAGGCAGAAATGTCACTGACAATTCATGCACAAGATTCACCTGAAGCAAAAGTAAATGAGTACACAGAGAAACAACAACTAAAGCCATGAAAAGTAAGTTTTACACATCACACATTTAAGTTAGTTGCAGTTTCCAGGCAAGTAAATATTGCATTTCTCCCAGTTGATACTCACCCTTCTACTGCAGTATTCCAGAAGAATGTAAATATTCTCTCTGTCTTCAAAGTAGTGGTAAAACTGCACAACATGCCTATGATTAAGCATTCTGTGCAGCTCAATCTCTTTATCAATCTGTAAAGACAAGATAGTGGGAAAGAAGAAAAGGGTTGTTAGCCTTACTTCCACAAGGTTAAGCATACAGCTCTATCAGCACCATTTCAGGAAAAAGGGTAGGCAATCCAGCACACAAGGAGTTCGAGAAAAAAAAAAAAAAATCATTCATGCACACATACCTTCTCCCTTTGATGAGGTTTTGCTACTCTGCTGTGAGGAATGATTTTCGCAGCATAAACTTTATTTGTTGTCAAATCTGTCATCTCGTAACACTTGGCAAATCCACCCTAGAAAGACATAGGAGAAAAAGGCAATTAGAGCAGGTATAAATGCAGTCCCGCACTTAGTCATTCACCAGCTCATGTATTAGTCAAGAAGCGCAACTTCCTTAGCAAAGGGCAATTTTCTAAGGACAGATCCTGGGTTCACGGTCTGTTGGAAGGCTCGCGCTCCCCACTGCCCGCATGCAACATCCAAGTCTTTCCCGCGGGCTCGCCCCAGCCGAAGGCACGATTCCGGGGCAGTAAGGGCGCTCGCAGCCACAGCTCGTGGGCGGCAGCGCAGCGCACTCCGCTCTCCGCGGGAGCGCAGCCGCCCCGCCGAGAAGGGCGGCGAGCCGGGCACGCCGGCCGTCGCCTCGGGAGGGCACGGGGCTCGCCGCGGCCATTACCTTTCCGAGCACCTTGCCGCGGCAGTAACGCTTCCCCGTCGTGGGGTCGGTTATAATCCGGGAGACCTCGGCCGCGGGGTGGCCGTGCTGGTGCTGCGGCTCCTCCGCCTTCTTCCTGCGCGACTCGCCGCCGGCCGCTCTGCCCGCCGCCGCCTCGCAGCCCTTGGCACCGCCGCCGCCCGGCGGGTGGGCGATAGTCCGTAGGAGCTCCATCACCGCACCCCACCGGCTCCGTCCTGCCTGCCCTCCTCGGTCCCGCTCCACCTGACCGACCCTTCCCGCCCGCTCTGCTCACGACCCCGAGCAGCTCCGCGGCTCGCCCTTTATGAAGCGGGCGGCGGCTCCTCCCCAGCGCTGCGGGGCGGTCCCCGCCCGGACTGCGCTCCGCCCGCCCGGCTCGGCCCGGCCCCGCCCCGCCCCGGCGGGGCCCGAGGAGAGCTGAGCAGCGCCGGGCTGACCTGTTCTGCCCTCTCTTGCCGGGCTGCCGTGTTCTGCACTCCCTTGCCCAGCTTTGTGGCGGTAGCAGAGCGGAGCGGCGGGGAGAACAGGCTCTTTGTCCCCCGACAGCGGGGCAGGCCGCTCTGGCCGCTGCTCCCGTGTGGGAGCCCTTTGAAGAGAGCTTCAGCGCAAGAGGTGTTTTTCTCGCTCAAGGATTGCTGTGTGCGGGCAGTGGGGGTTGGTGATGGGCGATCCGAGCTGTAGGAGCAGCCCCGTAACGCGTGCCTGTTGCCGCACGTGAGGAAGAGGAGGAGTGCGTCCCGCCTATGCCACAGCAGCTCCAGCACAGCAGAGAGACAGGGCCAGCAGGGAGCTGAGGCACATGGGCTCGCTCAGGTGGTACAAATCACTGGCATGGGGAGAGCTCATGCCTAGGGACACCCCCACCCCACAGCTGTCTAACACAGTCAGCCGTAAAATCTTTTCATAAGCAGTAAATAAATCAAGTTGGAAGGCAGCTGAAGGCAATAGTAGTATTGAGCCTCTGTACAGACAATTGCTAGAAAGTGAAGTGTGGTCTGGGAGAAAAATACTGAAATGTGAAACAGTTTTGCCTTTCTCCTTTTTGAAGAAGCAAAAATGCCAAAATTCATAATTTTCTTAGTGTGTTACGCATTTCTGAAGCAGTATTTGGCAGACAAAATACTTCTACCTGCTTATGTTGCTGGTAAAAATCAAAGACCAGCTGATTTACTAAGAATGACTCTCAGAGAATGTAACTAAGTTATTTCAGTGTCAATCCCTTAAAATCTCTCATTTCACATTTTAGAATAACAGAATAGTCTTATTTTAGAGTGTCAACAACAGGATGCATGCCTTAATAGAACACACAAAGTCCCCCCAGCCAAAACGAGCAAGAGTGTAGAACAACAACATTTGTTTATTTGTTTCTCTCCATAGGTGTTGCTTTAGGAAGGTAACAGTGCTGAAGTGTTAAATATACTGGATTGTGTACACTCTTTGTCTGTAGTTTTTTTAATGGGCATTTGCTGCTGCATTCAGGTGCCTTCCTAACTCACTCTGCAAAACCTAGTCAAATCACATTAGTATTACTAGTCATTAACCACAGGAGTAGAGGCAAAAAGAAAAAGAAGGAAAAATTGTGATACATGGACTCTGTTCAGTCCTGTGCCCCCTTAGCTCTTTGTCTTATAGGCATTGACTTCCTATTCCAGACAAATATTTTTACCCTCACACAACCTTATCTTTCTCCAAATTAATACCCGTTTTTGCAAAATAAATTACAAATAAACGTTATTGCTCTTTGCTTTGTTAGGTGCCAGTACATTGCTTTGGTCTGCTGGCGCTGAAACGCTTTTGGGAAAAGGGGAAATAGGCAGAAGTACACGTTTTCCCTCTCCTGGAAAGAAGTGGTACTGCACATGTAAGAAAAACCAGCTTTGTCTGGTAAAGGTTTAGGGAAGATTGTTAAGTTTGGCTTTAAGAGGACACAAGCACGTGGTTAAAGTACACAAAGTGTTCTGATAAGCAGGACTGACACTATTTGTTCTCACCTACTTCGCTGAAATAAAGTATTTAAGCTGTGTTCCCTGGGTTACAAAAGGCCTTGAGGCTGCTGGGGTGTCCCATGCAAAAGTTACTCAAAGACTGATTTTCTCACTTTCTCATAGGGAGCATTTACCTAACACTTATCTCAAGGTGCCAAGCTCACCTTGTATTGTGAGGTTTTACAAAGCAAACTTGCTTTATTCTTGAGGTGATCTCTTGGATAAAATAACATTGTAGTTAATGTTTGAAACTGATCTTTTTATATTTGGAAAAGGAAAGCCGTTCTAGCCCGTGCTCTCCCATTTTTTGCTCTCTAGCCATAATCTCCCATTTTTTCTTCCAAATTACATTAGCAAAATGCTCAAATGTACCTGCAGCCTGCACAAGAAGCTTATTTGAAAACTGGATAAGATAGCAGCAGCTCTGTAGCCAAATCAGTATACAGCGTTACAGTTTCCCTGCCAAGAAACAGGGCAAACCTAGCCCAAACTCAGGCATCAGGCATTCCTTCTGTCTCCGTCTCTAGAAAAAAAAAAAGCAATCACTTATTCCTACAGCTCCATTTTGACACAACTATACAGCTGTTCATAAAAGCCATATTACCGAGGGTCTGCAAAGGCTGGGTGCGCATAAATCCCTGGTTCAGATGAGAAATGGGAATTTGACAGTCAGAAGCTGTCTGATCACTGGTTTGTGGGAAGAAGGTCTTGTCAGGAACCCCTTATTATTACCCTAACATTATGAAAGTGAGGTGTCCAGAGACTTAAATTTCCAGAAAGAAGAGCATTAAATCCTGGATTTCCAACTTCATTAATATTACGGAGCTTTGTCATTGTATTCATGAGCATGATTTTGCCAGGGAAACCAAAGCTTTATATCAAATCCAGACCAACACCATATACATGGCTTCCAGACTGACCCTCAGCTGAACTTTCTGAATATTTGGTGCCACTAATACTATTTCCCTACCCAGTATGACAATTTAAGCCAATTCAGTATGCTCCTACACAATTCATGCTGGAGTCGGGGGGCAGCCCACACTTATTTGGTAGGCAGCCCTGACGTTTCACCTGGCTGGCCTCATAATTTGATTTCTGCTATCAGGTTAGCTGATAGCTCTTCTGTTTCAGGTTAGCTTTTCATAGAGCCGTGTTTTTCGTTTAACTGGTCATAGAGTGCCCTCAGCTGTTGAAGAGAGGTTATGGCAGTCTGTCCTAAAAGAAGTGTATTCTACTTAAAGATGGGACAAACAAATTAGTTCAATGAATAGCGTGTTCACTAGATTATGTATCAACATATATAAGCAACTTACTTCTAGAACATCATCCTATAGAAAATGTGTTATTAAAATTGGGGCTTTTACACAATGTTCTTCGTGATCCTTTGTGACTTGTCTTGAGACTATCTCTAATCTTACTTCACTTTAGTCTTTATTGATTGACTAAGTCTCACTTCTTTTCTTGGTTTATTACTGTCCTGTTTAGGGCAAATTTGGGAGGAAACTTCCGGATGGGTAGGTTTAGAAAGCAAATTCAAGTGGCCCCTCACTTCTACTGGTTTGGAAAATATTTCTTTGGAGAAAAGTGGGAAAAAACCCCATGTTTATTTAACTAGCAAAGTACTTACAAACATGAAAAAAATTAATAATATTAAACAAAGGAACTTTTCATTGTTCTGAAGATACGGCAAATTCAGAAAGTCCTTGTCATGTGTGTACCTTGTCTTGCTCATCTCTTATCAGTCCCTCCTATGCTGGACAATGCCGTGTCCTGGTTCCCAGCAGGCCACAGGTGTGAGCTCCCGATGTTTTTCTGGGTTTTCAGTCCACAGCAGGGCCAAACAGCTCCAAGAAAAAGAAAAGCCAGCGTCCAGGATTTCTCTGCCTCAACCAGCTAAAAAGGAGCTGAAAGCCAAGGAGAGCTTCCTGCACTGCCCGTGCTGCAGACAGCGCAGTCTGTGAGGAGGATGCAGGGAGCAGGGGCAGTCCCTGAGAACAAACTCTGCTTCTTCTCCCCTCTCAGAGCCAGTCCTAAAGGTGCAGAACCTAGTATCCAGCATAAACAGAACAGACAACTGGGGATACAAGCATCATAAAGTCACTTTAAGACAATTACCTAACTTATCCTCTTAATTTTCTGTTCCTCACCACCCCATATGGGTCTGTATGTTCTCTGTTTTTGTTTTCCACACTTTCCCTATTCTCCAGGGCACTAATTCTTGTGTTTCCAGTAAAATATTAATTTCTAAGGTTTCTCTATAGGCATCCTTAACAAATAAAGTATAAAACACACAAAAGCAGGTATAGAATTAAACATTTGCTCTTTAGTTTGTCACTTCACTTGCAGAATTTTATTGTCATAGATTGTTCTTATAGACAAGTATGATAGCTTTTTTTCTCCTTAAATCACTGCAGAGCTAGTGCAAAACACTTGTTTCTGCTATAATTCAAGTCTCTTAATTTTCTTTGTTTGAAGCTTGGCAATGTTTCCAAAGACCTAAATTCTTTTGCAGTTTCATTTGAAGTGATCTACTAATTAAAAAGCAGGCAGACTACCAAGAGCTTAAGGCAATCATATGTTTTCCCAGAAAGATCTCCCAAGAAAAGAGGAGGGTGTTTAGGGCAGCGGTCACACAGGCTGTGCTAGCTTTTAGTTCCTTCTGGGGTGGTGCCAAGGTCTGTTTCCTCCCTGACTGCTCAATGTAAGTTCCCTGAGGCTGGCAGGAGGACAGGCTTGCAGTTGTGGTAGTTATAGGATCCCATATTCGGTCCCCAAAGACATGAAACTCTATTTCATTGAATTTAATGCATACTTACTTGGTCAATATTTATGGATGGCTCTGGAAGGTGTTCCCCCAGTGCAGTGATAGAGTATGAAAATAATATAGCTTCTGCTACGTGTCAGTGTCAAGTGAAGCCAGTGTCAAAGAGACTTATTCTCCTCTTCCTCTTCCTCACTACTCTCTCATTCTTCCCCTGTGCTGCCTTGGTTGAATAAGGTCACACAGCTTTACTTCAGACACGATTCCCTGTCCTCAGAAAATGCAGTAACACATTCATATAGCATCTGCTTCTACAAGTGAAGTCAGACCACAGGTTTGCACATGGTGTTATTTTTCTCATTTTGTTTTTTTCACAGCTTGGCTCGTTTTTCTTGCGTAGGCCAGACTGAAACAAAGATTATACTAACCTCAAAGTTGAGTACTGCAAAAGTAAAGACTCTAAAGCTTTTGCCTTTAAAGGTTTTAAGAGAGAGTACCCTCAGATGCATAATTTCCCTCAGGGAAGTTCTCTATGGCCACTATTTGCCATCTCTAAATGCACTGAGGAGAAACAAGAGTGCAAATTGTTCAGCCATAAGAAACTGTTAAACTTAATGACCACAAACACATGCAAACATTTCATGTAATGTCCTGTAGGAATCACAGTCATTCTGGCTTTTTCTGCAATGTAAATGCTCCTAAGTGCTTACTTAGTTTAAGACAATCAGTCCACAAGACATTTAGGGAGACATCCTGGCACTGTGGCCACTTGGTCTGCTATCAGCATTTTTTTCAGAAGCTGCCACTGCTTCTGCAGATTTTTGGTCTCATTTAAGGTACTTGAAACTTCGTGAGTCTGCAGACACCACGTGCTGGTGATGGAGCTGTAATGGCCAGAATTAACCTGCCTTCTGTATAAATGACTGCTAGGCCCCTTATGCAACCGCATCAATCATGCAGAGGGAACAAAGATCTGTGTGATGGTAGCTTCATGCCCAGTATTAGAGACACTTAGCTTCAAACCTGAGGAACAATTGGAGTAGTGTTTTGTGCCCTAAAAGAACTGTCAAGAATATTTTGTGTTGGCATGTTTGTTTTTTTTTTTTTCATTTAGCCCTTCTCAATGCCTGAATATCTTACACATAAAACCTCCTTGTTAAAGGAAATAATGCCAAAGGGTAGTAAAAATCCTCTAAACAGAACAAAGAGGTCAGTACTTCAGTCAGTATATTTTCCTTCCTGATCTCCCTTCCCCTTTCCAATTTCAGTCTTCAAGCACTGCAGGATGCAGGACAGGAGAGTAGCTTACCAATTAGGCTAAGTGCTTAATTTCTTTCTGTGGATAGAACAGCAGCTTCCTGAATCCTAAGGGCAGAAGTCAGTGTTACTACGGCTCAGACAACACAGAAAACACAGAAACAGAGTTATGAGATACATGATGTAAGAGTCTATGTCATAGGTTATCTCTCTCTATGACACTCTCTTCTATCCAGAACAACCATACCTGTTTTTTATGCACACACTGCCAGTAACTAGACATGTACAAGGCACTTATTATGTATTATAAACATGAAGCACAAGAGAGGAGAACATTTATGAGACTGTAAACTTTTGTTGTCTCATTTTCTGTAATTAACTAGGATTGTAGAACAAAACAGATACAAAGAATCAAATGTTCTGGCAAACAGGAGTACCAGTCATTATTCTTAATCCTCAACAGTTGCAGCTGATGTTCAAACAGGACCAGACAGTGATACATATCTTAATAAGGCTTGAATATAGAGAAACTCTGGGAAATTAGAGTTGAAGATAAGAGAGTTGAGGGTCTACAGAAAAATTAGTTAGTGCATAATTAGATATAAGCCAGCACACCCTATTAGCACTGTAGGTACAAGAGGAGCTTACTGTTACCAAAGCAAGACGTGCCAGAAGCAATCCTGAATAGAGCAGAATAGAGTCTGCTCAATAAGAGCCCTCTATAGGAGGGCTGAAAGCTGCCGTTGTCAGAGGCAAGTGAAGCAAGCAACTAATCTATGAAAGAAGAGCATCCTGTCCTCTGTTTCTCATTGGAATTTTATTAAACTAAATTAACAATCATTATCTTTCATAGATTTCTTCTATACACTGCTCTAAGATAAAAACAATAAGATTAAAAAAGCATGTAGTAGGGAGGCTTAATGATATGTTACCATCAAAATTTTGACATGACAGAGGCATGTATTCAGAGATTTTATGGAGAGTTGAGAACCACACTTTTCAATAAGCTCTTTTCTGTCTTACATCAGAAGCTTTTTTGTATTCCTTATCTTGTGTTATATATTGATATCTCCAGTTTTTCCAGGTAAAAGTACTTTCTAGATTTTGTAAATATTTAAAAGTGGCTGACACTAAATTTAGTTTATTGGAGCTACATTTGTCTTGACTGCTGATCTGAAGAGTTGAAGCATGTCATTAGTAAAGTCAGGGTACCAAATGAAAAGAGATCGCACACTGATCAATGGCTGCAAAGGAAAGTTAAGATATCTAGGAAAGAGAGACATATAAAATATGGTCTGCTGGCCTCTTTAAGAATAGAAATGAGAGCAGGTGGTATTTAAAACAGAATGGATAAAATAAAATATGAACATAAAGGATGCTCTAAATAACTAGATGTTAAAATGAAAATCCTCACTAGATTTTTTTTTCAGCAACTCACTTTGATCCTTTCCTTCCAGCATGCTTTTCTGATTAAAGCTATTGTTAATATCAACCACCCAGGGAAGGTAGGTAGGCCAGTGTGTACTTTCCTTTTCCTGAGTTTATGATCCACCAATGACCAAAGACATCAGGCAGTTACTGGACATCTGCTTGCTAGACCACGGAAGCCAGTATAAAGCTACTCATCAGTGGAAAAAAACCCTACAGGGGAACATATTTGGCAAATGCAAACAAAGGCAGACCTATGAGAAGAAAACTTGCTGACAAAATGATAAATACACTAGTCAGAAGGGTAAATATTGCCCTCTGACCGTTGGGTATCTGTTTGGGTGTTGTCACTGCTCTGACAGACTAGACACACACTGGGGAGTAAAAAAAAATCTGTATACCTCCCAGCACCACAGCAGATGCTTTTCTGCGCACCTGTGCTGAGAGGAGGCAGTTAGGACTGCCCAAAGGGAACACAAAAATTCAGTTTCACAGCTACAAACTGACTCAACCATTTTGTCAAAAACAGGGGACATTTGGGGAAAAATTTATTTCTATCAAATCCTTAGTTCTATTTCAAATTGATATTTTATGCTTATTTGGCTTGTGGGTTCTCAGCTGGCTGTTACTGTTCTGTATTACTTGACATGGGACAGGTTTTAAGTTTTGAAAGCAGTTATTATTGGCAGAGATCAACCATTGCAAATTTATTGTGTAACACATACACTGCACTTTCATTTCTGAAGTGCATAGTAATGCCCCAGAGTAAATGTAAAATAATGTAGAAATATAACATTCAACAGATTTTATAACAAGGTAAAAACAAGAATACAAGTAGTTATTGCAGCTCAGCAAGGTAAAGAGAAGCTTTGGCATCTGGCAAAGAGTGACCCTTTGGAAAGGAAGTAAAACATTGCAAATACAAGTTTAGAAACAGGATGTGATAGCTCAGCCTACAACATGGATTATTGGACTTTTGGGATAGGTCTGAGCTAATTTTAACTCTCATTTCAAGTAAAGGAGATCACATCCTTCAGTGAATGTATAGCAGTGACCTTCACAGTGAACTGTGAGGTTTCTCCTATCAGAGTCTGCATTTAGCTTCAGAAGTTTCTGCTTCTATTTATGACTTTCAGAAGGGCTGGTGTGCTAAAAGAACCATCTCTCTTTGTAGAAATTTCAGCTCAAGTTTATGAAAAATATTACCTCTTCCTTGTCTGGTTTATATATTTAGATTCTCACAGCAGAGATTCTGCCACTAGAAGTTTCCTGATTTTTTTTCTTAGTTATCTCATTACTGTTGGTGTTAGATGACAGATTTAAGACTCAGAATCAGCCAGCTCCTGACTTAAAGAGACAGGAACAGCTTTCAATTATCTGTCAAGAAATGACAGAGAGGCATGATCAGCATTCAAAATAATACCCAACTGATAACTGAGATGTGTGAAGGAAATAATCCAATACATGCATAAAATAAATTTATTTTTAAAAACCAGAATTTTGTTTTACTGCCCTTGGGCTCCTTGGTGTTGGTGCATCTGGTTAGACGTATGGTAGTTAAGGGAACATGGCTGCTTCAAGAAGAACAGTCCTGGTTTAGAGAGGCAGAGAGTGAGCAGTTGTGAAAAACTCTGGTTCCTATTCTTTCAGCAGTAAGACAAGCAGTTCACATTTGTACATATTTTGCAAGAAAACAGGAAAAGGTCATCTAAGAGGAAAACAATGTGGTGAGCATTTTTTTTTAGGTACCTTAGAGTGCTTTAAAAAGTGCATTTGTGGTTGGAATGAATGATTTCAAACCGCATGCAGCCTTACAGGCTTGAGAAGGAGTGGCTTGAGAGTTCAGTGGCAAGGGACCTGGGGGTGCTGCTGACAGCAGCTGAACATGAGCCAGGCTGTGCCCAGGTGGCCAAGAAGGCCAATGGCATCCTGGCCTGGATCAGCCATGGTGTGGGCAGCAGGGCCAGGGCAGGGATTGTCCCCTGTACTGGGCACTGCTGAGGCCACAGCTCCAGGGCTGTGTCCAGTGCTGGGCCCCTCACCTCAAGAAGTTCTGGACTGTATTGAGAGGACAGCAAGGCTCATGAAGCATCTAGAGATCCTGTTTCTTATGAGAAACACCTGAGAGGGTTGGGGGTGTTTGTCCTTGAGAAGTGGAGTGGAGGCTCAGGGGAATCCTCACTGCCCTCTACAGCTGCATGAAAGGAGGCTGTTAGTAAGGTGGGGTCCAGTATCTTCAGCTATCCCTGCAGTGAGAGGACAAGAGGAAATGGCCTTAAACTGAGACAGGGGACGTTCAGGTTAGATATTAGAAACAATTTTTTCACTGTTAGGGTGGTCAGGCACTTCAACAGGTTGTCCAGGGAGGTGGTGGAGTCTCACATACATCCCTGGAGGTGTTTTAGAGGAACCTGGATCTGGTGGTGAGTGAAGTTTAGTGGTTTAGAGGTTACCAGGAGTAGTGCTGGGTTGACTGTTGGACTGTATGATCTTGAATGTGTCTTCCAACACTGATGACTCAATGATTCAGAGTTATCCTGATTTCAGTAAGCCTAGTCCCCAAGAATGTCTTTGCACAGAAAGAAACAAAGCAGATTAACTACTTAACAAGTTTCTCTGATCAGGAAGTGCAAATGCCCCAGCTTATATGCATTAAGAACTGCAGACTTTGTTGGACTTCATTAGAACCAGATTTGTCTCTCTCATGTAAATTTGATGCTCCTCTCCTCTCCTCTCCTCTCCTCTCCTCTCCTCTCCTCTCCTCTCCTCTCCTCTCCTCTCCTCTCCTCTCCTCTCCTCTCCTCTCCTCTCCTCTCCTCTCCTCTCCTCTCCTCTCCTCTCCTCTCCTCTCCTCTCCTCTCCTCTCCTCTCCTCTCCTCTCCTCTCCTCTCCTCTCCTCTCCTCTCCTCTCCTCTCCTCTCCTCTCCTCTCCTCTCCTCTCCTCTCCTCTCCTCTCCTCTCCTCTCCTCTCCTCTCCTCTCCTCTCCTCTCCTCTCCTCTCACCTTCTTGTAGTCATTGTGTCTCTCTTATGATTTTTAATTGGGTATTCTCTGCTTCACTGATTTCTTAGGTTAAGATGGCCTCCATGAGTCAGCCTCTTGGGCAGCTCTCAAACCATCCTCTACAGCTTAAACCTTTCCCAATAGCCTTGGGATTTCTTCCACTTTCATTAATTTGCTCTGGGACAAAGCTTGAAAAGAACCACTATCTTTTACTGGAGAGAAAGTAACACAGAAAAGTCTTGAGGAAAAGATCAGAACTGTCTTTTCAAGCATCAGGAAACAGAACATGTGGAAGCAAACGGCAAATTAAGTTTATGGTGAGAGGAAGGGTGAGTTACAAATAGTATAGTCAATGGAGAGAACAAAACAGTGCAATAAATACAGAAGAGAGACTGTATCAGAAGTTGTTGCTTTGCAAGAACTTGATGCCAAAGACCAAGCCAGATGCATTTTAAATTTGGGATCAAATGGGTGATCAGTCATCTTGTCTGCAGCAACTGCTAACTGCTTTCTCCCTCACTGCTGTTTGAGAAGGAGCAATATTTTCAACAGTCCTTCTGTCATGCTGTATAAACCAGCATTTACTGAATTACAATGTCTGTAGAAGGAGAAGAATATTATGATGAGAGAGGGGACACACCTCAGTGAGCAGCAACAGGCTGAGGAACTGGAAAACTCTTTGTTCTATGGAGCCTAAATATGCAGCTGCTTACTCTGTGGCACCATCCTGTTCCTCATGAAGCAGCCATTTCATCAAGGGAGCAAAGCAGTGCCTGTGAGGGAGTTGACTCCAGATGAGAGTTATGACAATGCTCACCAGCTGCATTTTCTCTCAACATTTTTGATTTGTTAATGTTCAAATTAGTCACAGGGGTAATAAAATCTGTCACCTGCTTTATGATATGAGAAATTATGAACAGGCCCTTCCTTAGGGACTGCAAAAGACAGTTTCTTTCAGAAATAAAAGTTCTAAGGTGCTTATCTACAGTTTCATTTTGTTGTATGCATGCTTTGTGATTTAAACCAGTATTTTCTTCTCAAACTGTTGAGAAATCTTTGCACCTGCAGAGTTGCGTTGACCAATTTGCTCAGGACATTTAAGATATGTTGCATCAGGGCCAGAGAGTGTGTGCAGTGCAGCTGGGGCACAGCTCCCCAGACATGGAGGGTATAAAATAATTAATCATTAAACTTCTCATTGTTTGGAGTTAATGTTGGTGGAGTTCATTTGCTGAGTAGTGGAGGGATGAGAAAGATCTTCTTGCTAGATGATTTTTTTTTTTTATCATTAAATAAGACTCTGTTTCAAACAGGGTCAGGAATAACTAATGATAACTCTTTCCATAACTGTTTTAGGCTCCAGACTGAAATAAATGGGCAGGAGATCTTTCTCCTTTTTAATGCCTTTATTAAGAAGAATCAGCTCAGGTGGGGAGAAATCAACGGGTTGCGCCCTCGCCGCCGCTGCTCCCAGGCGTGGCACGAAGCAGGAGGATGATGCAGTTTTGTCCGCTGGTCTGCAGACAGAGCTGGGGATTCTGTCCTCACGGGAGAGTCGTTGAGTCCTTGGTTTGTTGGTTTAGAAACCCAGGGGGTCTCTTTAATCAGTTTCTTTTCAGGTTAGGGTGAGAAATAAAAAGATTCAAGCAGGTACGGGACAATGCTCCCATCCTTAGACGTCACTTTAAGTCACTTGTTGGCTCGTGATTTTACGGGTTTTTCTTATAAAAACTGTAAAACTGTAAAAACCCAGGTTGCACTGCATTTCTCATTTGCATGTTGTCTCTGGTGTCACTGCCTATTCTCTTTACCCTGGAGGGTTTCCCTTGGTATCTCCTTGGCATACGGCTAGCATCAGGGAAACAATCAGTTAATCACCCGCCATTAACTGGTGATTAAGGGCTTTTCTTCGGCAGGGAACCTAAAGGAGTCTGACTTGGTCTGGCTTGGTTTTTTTAACTCTGAAACTTAAAAAAATACAACTTTCTATTCATAACACAGACCAGGTAAACTTCTGGTCTTTCCTTCAGGCATTGCTTCTTCCAGGTTCACAGCTATGACCCACCCCCATCCTGTCCCTGGAACTGAACTGATGTACCCTGGCACCATTCGGCTGGTTCCTCACAGCTCCATTCCCTTATAGCTCATTCCCTTAAGAGGCTGTGGCCACCAACTCCCAAAAGCCTGCTTAAAGCACACTAAAAATGTTTTTGCAGAAAAATATAAAAAATGCATAACACAAATGGAAAGAGAAGAAAAGAATAACAAGAAATTCTACTTGTGTTTTTTATCTAAAGGTAAATAGTTGTAATTTTACTCCCACCCTTTTGGGGTATGAAAATCTCCAGAAGAGTAATTCTCAATTCCCAAGAGGGTGATTCATACTGATGTTTCTGCAGATTCCCTCCCAACAATAATCTCCCAAGTTGGACTTAATGACTTTAAAATCAGCTGACCTGACATGTCTTCTAAGTGTTTCCTAAGAGGAATGTGTGACGCTTCACCTCCAGCTCTAAGTGTATGAAACTTGACAGTTCTATTTCCCAACAAGTCCTACATTCATCCTAAATACATCCAGCTACCATTTAAAAGCTCAGCATTAACATTACCCTTAACATGTAACTAAAAAGCCATTAAAGCACGCCACAAAACTCTACATTTGCATAAACTCACCCAGGCACAAGAATTTAATCTGTGCTCAGTTCCAAGGAACATACAAATTCTTTAGAAAACTATAATCGCAAATGTGAGCCAGTGTTTTCTCTCCCACCAGTGTGATGAATATACTTCTTTATTTTTTTTCTCTGGGACTAAGTGCACAGAACAGAGCTACTAGTAATTTTCTAAAAACTGTCTTGCCATTATTCATTCTAAAGAGATGCTGAGCACCTCTGTTAGCACACCTTCCCCTTCTGCAGCTCATCAGAATGCATAGGTACTTTCAAGGTGAGAACACCAGAAATTTCTCTTTCTCAGCACTTGCCTCTGAGCAAGAGAGCCAGACTTCATTCTTGGGGTCAGTCCCTCTCTGACTCCAAGAAACAGTAAAGAAAGGTAGGCAGCTTAAGCAAAGCTTGAGTACTTTCAGGTGCCTGTTTCCAAAATGGAGCCCAATCCATCTCTCCATGCTGTGAAGCACAGATACATGAACAACTGTCAGTCCAGGACTGGAGGAATGCCTTATAGAATCCTCAAAAAAAAAAAAAAAAAAAAAAAAAAAAAAAAAAATCCTATGATAGTGAAATTGTGCTTCTTCTCCCCCACTATGTGATGTCAGTACTGCTTGTGAGGCCTTCCCTGGTTAACAGCACCTGGACAGATAGCTCCTCCTGAGCTCATCAGAAACCAGCTATTCCCTGGAACTTCTGTTGCCTACCAAGCTCCTGCTTTCCAACAGATAGTCTTAGAATGTTATTTCTGTCTGAATGGTAGCCTGAGTGGGACAATGTTACTGTTACTTCACTTCTGAGTAAAAGTTTTGGTTTGGATTGCAGCCAGGGCACAGATTGACTGATGACTAAAGGCAGCTATCTCACAACCTCGTAGGCACCTCCAACTGTCTTGGGCCACAGAGAACTGTAGCCAGCATTCCCACCCCTCTGGGATGCCTCTCAGAGCTTACCAACCCTTAGTGTTGGGATACACAGAGGACTGTTGCCAAAAGCTGATGATGAGGCCTGGTCTGACACCTCTCCAGTCCTCAATCCTTGCCTGTTGAGAAATGCACAGATAAGTATTTCACTAAATTTGATGGGAATTTTTGACAGGAATATTTGATATTTGTACATATGGATATATACACACATATCTCCCTGTGTCTGTGTGCATGCATGTATGAATTGATTTAAATGCCAGATGGTGAGTCTGATATGGTTATCATCATCTAAAGTTTTTATAATTACTGCTATGCTTATAGTAAATCCTGTTGAATCTTATCATAAATGTTAAATTAGTTAATGATTAAGTGCTGCTAAATCACTAGTTTACCCTCAGCCTTGGTATCCTGGTCTCTGTGAAAATTGTTCTATATTGATTCTACTCCTATTTCGCTGTGTTCTTCATCTGTGAAGTAATACAGTGAACCTTTCTGTCGAACTTCATTACAGCTCTTGAATCTTTATTAAACGTCCTTTTGCTGACACCTTTGCCAGTGATTCTTTAAGCTACCTAGATCACTCATTCGTGACTAACAGTAGTCAAACTATCATCTTTAACTCCCTGAGTTCAAATCCATTTCAACACATGAAACGGCGCCTTTTATTCTAGCTTTTTCTCAGTTCTACCTCTATATATTCCAGTGGAACATTGCATTGAGAGGCAGAACATGTTGTGCTCCCCCCTAAAGCAGGTAGTTCCTTTCCAGCTGCTTGGTTGGCAGGGCTGAGGGATGAAAGTATATTCTTACTCTCAACAAGTGGCTCATTCTATGTAATTAGTAGTCCCAGTGCCCCTGGGTCTGATATGTCTCGAATTCTAATGCCTCTAGAGAGTTCAACTGATGTTATCCATCTCTTCACCTGAATTATGTAAATGGTGACTGATTATTGCCAAAGCAACATAAGAGTTTATGGTCTTTTCTTAGTAATAATTATGTGGACAAAGCAATACTAAAGGAAGTTTTTACGATCATCAGTATTAAAAGGTGTAGCTTAGTGTTACAGCTGTACTTTCAGCTCATAATTGGCCACACTTACATTTCTTAATACATGAAATATAGTAGCAGGGTAAACTTTTAGTTCTGTTTTGAATATCTGTCTGTCTGAACATGTTTGGTGCTCCGATAGATCTCATATGTTTTAACATATACCAGGAGAAAAAAATACATGCAAGATTTAGAGGACATGGCACATATCTGAATATTGGCATCAGGAAGACATGGCACAGATGGAGAGGGAGAGTGGACTAAGGGACCCCATGTTTTGAGTCTCCATGTGAAACTGGAGTAGGTGGTATTAAAAGGGATTACCTTTCAATCTGGGCCCAAAACAATCACAGCAGTCACAACAGCTATTCCTACATGTAATGACCTTAACAGCTTTTTTTCACCTGTGTTCTCAAGCACTTTGGAAAACATTGACTAACATAAACTTGCAATGTTCATGCAATGTCTCTTGTTTGTCAAAACAGAGCAGTTTCAATGCATGTTATTAAAAAGGTGTTATCTGAGAAGATAATCACAGTTTGACGTTTTCAGTCTCCTGTTTATTGAGGTGGATCATAAATAAGAATGAGAGCTGGAGCATAACCATCTGCTTTTGGGGGGCCAGTTTTGGTGAGCTATTGAATGCAATGTTTAACTACATACAAACGTTAATCAAAGCTCCAGTACCCTGATGTGCTTTTTTGTTTTGTTTTGGGTTTTTAAATTTTTTTAATTGTTTCTTTATGTTTTGATAAAAAACTAGCAGCAAAAAGTTATGCCATTTTAGAGAAAATTCTATTTATCCCAGCATGACAGACCCACTAAGAAGTAAATCTTCTCTGGGAGGATGGGCTCAGTGATTCCCATTTGCTAGGACCTTCTGGGAACTGCAACCCCCATCTTTGCCTCCCTGAAGCAACCAGCACAGAGGCAGCTGAGGTGGCATACCTGTGAAGGAAATTTGCTGCTCCATCAGTGGTAGGAGGGGAAATTAAAGCTAAAGTAAGCATCCTTTTTTTTTATAAGAAAGCTAAGGCAGAAGAGTAACTATTTTTATCAGGCAAACATTTGGACACTGACATAAGAACCTGCTGTTAGGAGATATACACTAATATTCATTGTATAATGTTCCTTATCAGGCTTCACATTGTTTAACATCTTCATTTTAAAATAACACTTTCCAGCCTGTTTACTCAGCTCTTTCCTTCACAATTTTATCTGTTTTCAATTACAACTGAAAGCGATAAAAGCCCAACAGCACAAATAATACTTTTCAGTCATCAACCACCCTCCTGGTAACAACATTCCCCCTATATTGCGTGGCAGTTAGTGATGTCCAGCAGATTGCTGCTCCACAGAAATAAGAAATAAAGCAGGCTTCAATATGATCAATGTCTTATCACTGAAGACTATAGCTTGCTTTGTTAAGAAAGAAGGAATGTAATACCTTTCTGATATAATTTGCAGTAAGAAAAGGTGGTTTAAATGATGCTCCAGAAATACAGTATGCACAACACAGCTAATCTCTGTTCTCTCTGTACATACAGAAGGGGCAAGGTTGGAAGGGACTACTGCAGGTCATCGGTCCAACCTCCCTTCTCAAATGGGGTCCCCCTGAGAACATGGCTCAGAAATGTGTCCAGATGGCTTTTGAGTATCTACAGGGAAGGACAGTCCACAGCCCCTTGGGGCAATCTCTCCCAAGGCTCAGTCACCCTCATGGTAAGGAAGGGCTCCCTCAAGTTCAGGTGAACTATTCCTGACTTCCTGACCACCTTCTTGTCTTCTCTCAGCTTAGAAATAGCTGCTATGAACCATTCCATCACTTTCCAGAGGCTTAGGTGAGATTGACTGGCCAGTACTACCGTGGGTCCTCTGTTCTGCCGTTTTTTAAGACTGGGGTGATAATTTCCTTCTTGTAGTCTTCAGGCACCTCTCCTGACTGCTTTGACCTTTCAATGATGATTGAGTGTGGTCTAGCAATGACACCTCGGAATGCATTCCATTAGGGCCCGTGGACTTGTAGATGTCAAGTTTGACTAAATGGTGTCTAACCCTCTCCCCATCAACCAAACCAGATTTCCTCCTCTTGCTCCAAACCTCCTTCCTGGTCCTCTGAAGCATGGATTACTAAGGGCTGACCTTGGTAATGAAGAGTAAAAGAAAGGAATGTATTTAGTATCTCAGCCTTCTCTGCCATCTCTGTTGAGAAGGACCATGTTCCATTCAACTTCCAGTCCACACTTTCCTTGGTATTCCTTATGTCATTGTTGGGTTGGTAAGGAACCTGGAACACCAGTTATACTCTCTCCTGAATTTCCATTTGAAGGTAGCTGCACAGAAAGAAACAGATGGGCTGAATCTATTAATAAATGACTCCATGGCTGGTGTCACTGGAACAATTTTGGTGTTTTTTAACAATGGAATGGTCTATGTAGCACCATGCATGGTACTTTTCAGACTGAACTCACTTTACTCACTAAAAAAGGAGACTCTTTGCTCAGAAACTAGCAGGGCTCACTGGCAGAACTTTAAATCAGGCATGACAGGGAATGGGGGACAATACCAGACTTGTAGCTGGCAGTCTGTGGAATGATATACAAAGGTTAGAGAGACAGGGTGGTAGTGAGGTTCCTCTGTCAGTGACTCTGAAATTTGCTGGCCACACTGGAACACACTTATCGAGATGAGCCAAGGACTCCCAAGGTAACAGAATCCAGCAGGGAAAGATCAGGAAAACATACCAAAGGGATTAAGAGATGATCCTTCAGGAAAGTTACATGGTTGACAGCCCAGCTGAGGCTGAGAAGCCCAGCTGAGGTGCAGTTGCTGATGCAAGCTGGAAGACACCATGTTGCTAGAAAGCAACAGAAACCTTCTTGCCATTACTGAAACTGGTGGGATGAGTCCCAGCGCTGGAGTGTGACTATCAATGAGTACAGGCTGTTCAGAAGACATAGGAGAGGAAGGAGAGTTTCAGAGACTGAAATAGTTCGTGTCAAACATAGATATAAAGTTTTGCTCATTATAACAAAAACTGTATAAAGAAACTTACAGCCAAAGAAGCCTCCCTGAAGATACCTGACTGGGACTTTGGACTGAAAGTCAAACTGGTGAACTTAGACAAAGGGAAAACCCATTCTTCAATCACCTGAAACAAACAAGTAAACAAGGAAAAATAATGTGAGACAAACCCAGCAGCCATGCTAAGAATCATCTTTGGCTTTCTTCGGGGTGGGGGAGGCTGTAGCCCTCAAACCCCTTTTCTGGGAGCAGGTTTGTACAGATTTGTCCCCCAGCCGAGGTGGGGGGGGTAAGTTTTGGTGCGTTGTAATCTCTGTTCAGGGGCAGGGAACCCATCTCCCCTTACACAAACTGCTATGGAACACCCAGTCCTGGGAAAGCCACATCCACGGGACATTGACATGAAGGGAAGATGAGGGAATGCCTTAATCCATCAAAGGCTATCCTGAAGTGCTGCCCAGAGTAATTCCTGAGGCCTTGCACCACAGTACTGCACATGATGCAACAAACCAGTCAATTGTAAGAGACAGTGGCAAACTCCCCTGTCCCCCAGGGAGATGCCTGGATTTTCCTGCCTGGCCTAAGCCTATATTAACCCACAGGATTCCATGCTTTTTGGAGGGCTTCCTTCCTTCCTTCCTTCCTTCCTTCCTTCCTTCCTTCCTTCCTTCCTTCCTTCCTTCCTTCCTTCCTTCCTTCCTTCCTTCCTTCCTTCCTTCCTTCCTTCCTTCCTTCCTTCCTTCCTTCCTTCCTTCCTTCCTTCCTTCCTTCCTTCCTTCCTTCCTTCCTTCCTTCCTTCCTTCCTTCCTTCCTTCCTTCCTTCCTTCCTTCCTTCCTTCCTTCCTTCCTTCCTTCCTTCCTTCCTTCCTTCCTTCCTTCCTTCCTTCCTTCCTTCCTTCCTTCCTTCCTTCCTTCCTTCCTTCCTTCCTTCCTTCCTTCCTTCCTTCCTTCCTTCCTTCCTTCCTTCCTTCCTTCCTTCCTTCCTTCCTTCCTTCCTTCCTTCCTTCCTTCCTTCCTTCCTTCCTTCCTTCCTTCCTTCCTTCCTTCCTTCCTTCCTTCCTTCCTTCCTTCCTTCCTTCCTTCCTTCCTTCCTTCCTTCCTTCCTTCCTTCCTTCCTTCCTTCCTTCCTTCCTTCCTTCCTTCCTTCCTTCCTTCCTTCCTTCCTTCCTTCCTTCCTTCCTTCCTTCCTTCCTTCCTTCCTTCCTTCCTTCCTTCCTTCCTTCCTTCCTTCCTTCCTTCCTTCCTTCCTTCCTTCCTTCCTTCCTTCCTTCCTTCCTTCCTTCCTTCCTTCCTTCCTTCCTCCCTTCCTCCCTTCCTCCCTTCCTCCCTTCCTCCCTTCCTCCCTTCCTCCCTTCCTCCCT